>NC_089744.1:66795081-66910081 GCF_040412425.1 Macrobrachium rosenbergii | reverse complement strand
ATTGCGCCGAAGAAACTTCGACGCATTTTTTACTCGTTTTTCATCTTTTATTCTTTCTTCTTTTAGTCATCTTAATAATTGCCGTTTTTTACTTTGTTTTTAATGTGGGATCCATTTTATGAAATTTTTCCTCAGAAAGGACTGTAATAATTTGAGAATAATTTCAGTCGCTTAATTTTGGTTTTGGGCGCTGGAATTTCGTGGCCCTGTGCCACAGCACATTCATGAGGGTTTCTTCTGACCAGCGGCCGTAGTAGCAGCCTAAATGTGGCCTGTGGCCTGAGCAGAAACTAGAATCTTTTCATTTTCAGCTAAAGCTTTGATTTTCGATGTTCCTTTTTCATAATATGTTGTGTATGGTTCTGTGCTTACTGTATGCCATTTCAAGGACTGTGACAATGAGAAAGATTCGAGTGAATTCAATAATAATAATAATCGCTGTATTTTGAGTATTATCAGCTTTGGTAAGCACCAAATATACAAACTCCTAATATCAAACTAAAGGCCCTCCCTTAGACCAACATCAAGACCATAACCCCTTTAAATTAGCCCCTTGCACCAACCCTTTCATTTTAAAACCGCCTTGTCTCGAACCCCACGAACTCAACGCCTCGTGTCACCCATTCCTGTTACCGTATCTTATTCTTCCTTATATACCAACAGGTTTATCTTGATTTCCCAATGTTGTTTCCCTTATTTGAGCTCCCCATGCACGTCTTGTGAAAACTCCCTTCATTTCAGCTTCATTAAAAGTCCCATTTATCGGCAGCCCCTTTTCCAAGCCATTTAGCTAATGAGACCCCTGTAATCTTATCTTCTTTAAGAAAGCCTAATTATCCCTTTAATCGAAGCTTGGTTAATTAATGAATTCCATTTTAAACCAAAGCACTTGTATTTAGCAGGACCCTTTATCTGATCTTCCATAAGTAAACCCTTTATCCGCTTGATCACAGCTCCCTTAATTGGTCAACTTCATTTATCCCTATCCCTTTTGAAACTAAGCCCCTCATACATACCCCTTTATCATATCTTCTTGAACCCTTAGAGATGTCAGAAAAAAAAAAGTTAAGTATACCTTAGTTTAACCAGACCACTGAGCTGATTAACAGCTCTCCTAGGGCTGGCCCGAAGGATTAGACTTATTTTACGTGGCTAAGAACCAATTGGTTACCTAGCAACGGAACCTACAGCTTATTGTGGAATCCGAACCACATTATAGTGAGAAAAAATAAATTTCTATCACCAGAAATAAATTCCTCTAATTCTTCTTTGGCCGCCCGGAGACTCGAACTCGGGCCTAGCAGAGTGCTAGCCGAGAACTCTACCGACTCGTCCAACGAGGAACTTTAGAGATGTCAGGGTCAGGCCCTTGTCACCTTAAGCTCTGAGTCACTTTCACAGGGCTTGCACTGACTGTCAAAGACGCACTGAAAAGTTGTGTAAAATGCCTGTCATTAAGCTTAAACATGGCCAGTGGATATAAAATAAATATCACGAAAAAGCTGAAAATCTGTTTAATCATGTAGGCTATGTGAAACTGAAAAAACTGACAAAAGTAACTTTTATTTCAAACCACTCAAATATCTTTTTCTTTACTCTGTTTGGAAGCGGAAAAAATTAAATAATCTACAGAAAATGCATTGTTTTATGCATGGTTCGGTAGATCAGTTTTCATCCGATAATTTTCAATGGAAAATCCCGTCTATGAAGCAGTTTGTGAGAAAACACTTTTTCGAAGAAAGTACTTCATAAACTTCGCGAAGGTAGCAATTTCGGTAGTTTTTGTTCTTCTACCATTCATAACCACAAATGAAAGCAAAGGTATGTCGAAATCATATCATTAAGAGGTCGATCGGCGGCCTAGTAAAGATTTTGCAATATCGACTCTTCATATTCTCCGGATTATTTAATGAAACCAGAGGAGAAAAGGACTTCAGATGGCTCCATTCATTGAGGAGATTTGTTTGTAAAGTTAATTTAATTTTTTTGTGCTAACTATATCGCTTTGATATATATTGAGAACACTTTATAATTCTGGGTGTATTCGGATATTTTATAGCCATCGTTGGCGGCACTTGACTAGATATTTTGCCTGTGTAAGTCACTAGATTGTAATTTTTGAACACCATTTTCTGAAATGTTGAAGAACCTGTGACTTTGAGAGTAAAGTCTTTATGATATTTATGTAGATATATTGGGTCCTACCTACTCGCCCAGTTCTCATCGCTGAGAAAGGGAGCTGGGGATTTGAGATACATGTACAAAGTCTGTCAGGCAGGGCAGCCGATAGATGATAAGTTTAAAAGAAGGCATCGTAGGGAAAAAAATGCATTAAAAACGAAGATTGGGTCCTCATTATACTGTTCATAATTTCTAATGGAAATACAAATAAACCAGCCTAATTTTTCTTTCCATCCTCCATATCTTTCTTCTTAATCACTCACACACATACACCAATATATGTAAGACAATTTACAGCTGTATAGTGTTCTACATTTGTCTCTCTTTTCATCTTACACACACACATTGAAGCGAGCGAGCACAGCGAAAAAATGCCATGATTCCTCTCATTCCCACATTTACATACATAAGCAGACTAGCCTTGATCTTGATTTTTAAGGTTAGGAAATACGTTAATGATCTAACGGACAATTTCCCGAAGTACTTGAAAGAGCAACCCATGAACCAGGAGGAACTTCGTACAGTCCTTTCTTTTCCATGCGGGAAATTTTATGCTCTGTCGTTGGCTGTCGATGACGACACTTAGTACTCTTGGTGCCCACGTCATGAAGTCGATGCCAAACTCTAACCCTTGAATTTATACAAATCTGACTATGTATAAAACCTAAGTATGACATTGTTTACATAAGGAATATTGAACATTAATCTACAATTTTATGAAGAAATATTTTCTAAGATACATTTTTTCATTAAGAGGGGGAAGGGGGGAAGGGGGGACGAGGAAGAGGAGAGGGATGGGAGAGGGAGGGAGATGGGAGAGGGAAGGGGGAGGGCGATGGAAGTCCCAGAAGCCTCCGGGATTTATATATATATATATATATATATATATATATATATATATATATATATATATATATATATATATATATATATATACATACATTCATATATATATATATATATTTGATCATATATATATATGTATTTATTTGTTTAATATCAATATATATATATATATAATATCCCCGATGATATTATCATAAGGGGATTATATATATGATAAATGGATATATATATGCCGATATATATATACATATACACTACTATATTATCAGTCGACGCTTACCACAAGCTATCAGTTGATATGCGTCGACTGTTATTATATAATACTGCCACCTACCTTAAGGCCATTGTTAATGTCGACTTATTCAATGCGCAGTCATCGCGGAACATTTGGAATGATGATCCATTTATCACTAGATGAATATATGGATAACATATGTTGATGTAGCTTGGATATTGATATTACTCTGATGTTAAAGCCCATTGCTGATGACTATGCGATTCAACCATTTTTGGCACTGTATATGTATGGTTTATTGGTACTATGTCTCTCAAAGAATGAGAGGTGGTGTCCAGTAAACTAGTCCCCCACGAGACACAATACAATTCTCCCAGACCCAAGAAGGATACTCCACGGTGGTCTGCATTATTCAAGCTCAGGTTTGTTTAAATTTGGAATGAGCGATGTTTGGTTATCTAGATGAATAGGATAACATATGTTGATGAAGGGAGAGCCCTCTCAAACTGCTTCACGTAGAAGGAACCCCATAACAAATTTGTCAGATTAACCAAAGCTGTCTTCAGCAACAGAGGAGTTCAAAAGCAAGTAAAATCGACACTGAACAAGAGGTGGTGTCCAGTAAACTAGTCCCCACAACAAGAAATAATGGCAGACCTAAGAAGGATACTCAACGGTTGTTCTTCATTAAATCAACCAACCAACGTTATGTTTAAGTTAAAAGTTAAGTATATCTTATTTAACTAGACCAACGTCGTGGGCGCTTATGAAAGGAGAGCCCTCTCAAACTGCTTCACGTAGAAGGAAACATTTATTTTGTCAAATTAACCAATTGGTTACTTTTCAGCAACAGGGACCTCAAAAGCAAGTTTAAAATCGAACACATTAACAAGAAATGAATTTCTATCACCAAGAAATAAATTCCTGGCAACGAAGGCCGGTCGGAGAAGCTTCGAATACCAACAGAGTGGTCAAGAACGGAACCCGCACCAACGTTATCGTCAGGATGAAGCAATCATTATAAAGATGATTGGGGGCAAAGTTACCGCCACCTCGAAGATGTCACGATAGCCTCATCATATAAAAAAAAACATCGAACCGCGGAAACTTCTTAAAAATAACCCAACCGTTGCTCCCAGAGTACTGAAGAGACCGAATGTTGTATAACCGATTTTTTTTGTGTATGCATAGTGTCATAAAATCTTTATATATTTACAAAAGATTTATAATTGCATGTGAAATATTGGAATGCCTTTCGGTGCCAGTTATTCGTCCTTTTCTTTCTTCGAAAAAAGTTACAGGTTTTGCTTTTCAACGGAAGCTGGAGGCAACTAAAATAAAACTACTTAGAATGATCCCAAATATGAATGATAAAATCTCATTTTCTTCTTTAGTGTCTGTATATTAGAGTTTGTTTGCTGAAGATAATAATCTATATATTAGAATATTTTTTATTTTTACTCCCATTATCTAAGCTTTTTGAAACACCTCCCACTGCGCTTTCCTAACCTCTTATGTGCCCATCAAAAGAACAAGTGTATCTGCCCCACTCATTCCTTCTCTACTGAATTTCGTTTGCATTCTTCTTAGTCCCTTTGTTTTTTTATTTAACCGTACTACTGGCATTATTCTGTCCTTCCTTGAACAAAAATATATTTGCAATAATGAAATTTAGGAAACAATGTTTTGTTTTGATAAGGAATTTCCTCCAAAGTCGTCTGTAAATTTTGAGTTCACTATCTCGTACTACTACTCTCTGTTTCATAAGTCATCATTGTTGGGAACCCTGCGGTGAAAGGGTAGCGAGGAAGGTCTCATTGGTATGGCCAACCATTTGCTCATTATGCTGTACAGTAAGATTACTGGTAATGACCTCGCTGAGGAAAGCATTGAGGATGCTATACTTTTCATTTGCAACACATTTTGCCAATGCTCTTGATGAATAAATTTTTATTTATTTTTTATAGTTGCTCTTTGTATTTGGCACTTCAAGAGAAACTGAACATGTAGTTATCATTAAAAAAAGAGAAAATAACTTAGGTTTAAGCAAAGCCAAACCTAATTTCTCCTCTCAAAGGACACTAACAAACCTGGTGATCTCTCTCGTAAGCCATAATTATGGCCCCATTGTTTACTTCGTTCATCCGCCAAACCGACAAAAATGAAAGATAAAAGTACTATAAGATTGTCTCTAAACCCTACTTTGGTAAAAAGTATTCCTTGGCCTCAGACTGATGAATAACAGCGAAAATGAAAGTAAAATGAAGGACATAAATTATCATTTTTTACAGTTTTGGAGGTGTAAAAGTCACTTAGGATCCTTTAATGGATTTCCGACTAAATTTTATAACCTTCGTCTCTTCGTAGAAATACTAGGAAAATATAATATTCATATTTTTTTCTTTCTTCATTTGATATTTTGATTTAAAGATATTTTTTATGATTTATGTAAAGTATATATATATAGTTTATGTATATATATATATATATATATATATATATATATATATATATATATATATATATATATATATATATATATATATATATATATATATATATATATATCTGTGCGTGTGTTTGTATGTGTGGCGTAATCAAACTGATTTTCGAGCGACTGAAAATACATGCAAATTTCAGTTATCAGAGAACAAAATAATTATTAGATAATGGATGATAAATTGCCTCCATTAATCTTCCATCCTTTAACAAGAATCAGCATCGCTTCCCCTGCGATAAGGCTCAGCTTCTATTACACCTGGGCTAGATTAAGTCATTAGATTTCCGGTTCCGTCTGCCTGTGAAAAAAGATTAAGTAAACATTTTATTAACTTCGCCTTAGAATAAATGATCGTGAATGGAGTACCAGAAATATAGTTATTAGATTTCCATAAAACATTAATTTGTCTTAGCGATTTTATGTTGAAGTAATGTGCGCCTTTGCGCAGACCTTTAACATAACATGTAAAGATAATATTCGTTCTAGCAACGTTGACAGAATCTTGAATATCAATGTCTGGAATTCAGGAATAGTTCTTAGAAATTTCACCGTGATTTTTCCTAAATGATGGCTTACATGGAATTTTTTGTTGATTTTGAAGAAACTAGAACTATAAATTTTTCGTGAATAAAAACTTATAAGTTTTATTTACAAAACATAGCGTGTAGGTACTTTCAGACAGAAATAAAGACCTTGTGGGATGAGATCTCTCCCCGCTCCCGCCCCCTTATTTTTTTTTATGTTTAGTTAACAATTCATCTGCCCACGTTGACACATGGGATTTTGTGATAAGACGTTAGAAAAGTGCTTTTATGGCTACTTATAACATTAGAATTTCAAAGAAAGAGTTACAACACAGACAGATAAAAACGCGACTCGGGCCTTGATTTCCAAAGAATTACCTCAACACAGAAACCCATAAATCAAATCAAAATTTTATATTCTTCTCACCGGCAGAAGCAGGTCCTCAAACCGAGGTCGATGTAGGTGTTGTAACTAGATTGCCTCGTATTGATTTTCATGTTCAGCATTTTAGTAACTTGATGAAGCCATATTATTCACCTTGCGCATTCAAGAATCTACAAATTCCAGTTATCAAGTTTTTATATTTTCGATCTCTCTCTCTCTCTCTCTCTCTCTCTCTCTCTCTCTCTCTCTCTCTCTCTCTCTCTCTCTCTCTCTCTCAGTTCCTCGTTGGACGAGTCGGTATAGTTCTTGGCTAACACTCTGCTGGGCCCGCGTTCGAGAGTCCGGCCGGCCAGTGAAGAATCAGAGGAATTTATTTCTGGTGATAGAAATTCATTTCTTGATATAATGTGGTTCGGATTCCACAATAAGCTGTAGGTCCCGTCGCAAGGTAACCAATTAGTTCGTAGCCACGTAAAATAAGTCTAATCCTTCGGGCCAGCCCTAGGAGAGCCGTTAATCAGCTCTGGTCTGGTTAAACTAAGATATACTCTCTCTCTCTCTCTCTCTCTCTCTCTCTCTCTCTCTCTCTCTCTCTCTCTCTCTCTCTCTCTCTCTCCAATGATTAACGGTCACTTCATATCTCACTCTTTCGTTAAGATTGTTCGCCTGTCAGAAAGGAGACTTATGGCAATCGCATCGTCATTAACCTTGTCCTTTCGTTAATTACTTTTCTGTCAGAGCAAATGCCATATTCAAGATACGGCTAATGATTTAAGGTCTCCTCAGTGGCATCCTTTTTTATCAGTCGACTGGCAGTTAATTAACAAGAATAGATAGAATCTCCCCCCCTTAACCTGTGTAGGAGACTGCCCACCTGGTGAATGGGAAACTCGACTGAGTCCAGAGACCGATATTTAGCAGTGAGAGTTAAGCTTGCTTCGGCGAGTATGAAAAGTAATGAGTCAAAGGCTTTCGTCATTCATTCTACTTACTGCACACAAAACAGCTTATTAGAGAACAAACATAGCCCGGTCCAGTTCTGAAAGATATTTTTTGCCTGCAACCAATAAATCACCTTAGGAAAATTAATTATGACTTATAAAAGGGAATTGTGAGTAGGAACGTGACATTATGGTCAGTGCTCTCTACGCTGTCAGCACGAGTTAATAGTTAGATTATTAATTAAATAATCAACGGTAGTGATGATGCATGTCTCATTGACATCAGTGTAAAGGAATAAAAAGGAAAGGTGTGTATATAGATTATAATATGCTCAACCCAATAATAAAACTGGGCTTTTTGTAAGTAGAGATACTGGCTTTCTACTGTACATCATAAGAGAGTAATTTGACAATCAATCCATGGTTGTATGGTATCAATATGTCTATTCAGTATGCCATTGTATGGAACACGATTACATGCGCTCTCTCTCTCTCTCTCTCTCTCTCTCTCTCTCTCTCTCTCTCTCTCTCTCTCTCTCTCACACACACACACACACACACACACACACACACACACATATTTGTACCACAGGTGAAAGGTTTTGGAATTGATTCCGGGACGAGAAAAGAACAATGATTTGAACTGAATTGGAATAGAGCCACAGAGCTGAGTGGCTGTCTCACATGCCTTTAACCACAACTTCACAAAACCCACTGAACTTAAACGAGACTTTAAAACAATGGAAATTAATTTTATTCTCATTAGCTACGCATAGAGACGACTCCCAAAGAGCCATATCGGGATTCGATCTCCGTTCCAACTATTGGAAAACGAACTTGGAGGTAGTACACTGCCTTGCTATATACATTTCATATAACGGACTTTGTTTTATTGTGTAATTTGTTAATAATTAATGAACATTCATTTCCCCCGGTTTATTTACCACACAGCGAGCCAAAACTTTTGTCGTGAAGGACAGGCACGAAATTATTTTCTGAAACTCATACCAAATACGGCAATAATTAATTTTAAGGTAGCGAAAGCTATAGTCAATTTGAAATGATCGAATTTGTCTCTCACTCAACAGGTTTCAGTCCTCTTTCGCTGGTTCACATACTTCAGCGAAGACAGGTTGGGTTTTTGTCCATGGACACACGTCTAACAATTACAGCCCTTTATTTTGTGAAGAAACCAATTCAAGATTTGTGGTGAGTGTTCATAAATTGAAAGCAGTATTCTTTTTTTTTATTATTTGTAAGCTCACACTCGTTTTTGTATGCTGAAGAGTGGAAAATTGCTCTAAAGACAATTCATTTTCGTATGTTTGATGTTAGTGGTAATTCATGAGACCTTAAGAATTATTTCTTTCTGAACAATCTGTGAAACTGATCTAGGTAGTCACTGTGATGAATGTGTTTGCTACGCTATGTATTTTACGCATCAGTTTCACGGAGGACATTAATTTTACCTTTCCTTTATTAACTACCTTAGTGCTATTTCTGTTTCTGTTTGCTGAATCGTGTGAGCGTGATATTATGATGACTGTTAATCTGGCCTAAGGTTTGCCGTAATGACTTGTTTCGTCTTATTTTTCCTCATAATGACCATTGCGATGTTTGCATCCGCTCCCACCTCTGTTTAAATGTTTTAGGATTGCGTTTAACAATCTTCGAAAGCATTTTCCATGGCCATTTTCAGAGCAAGTATGTTTCTTAAATCATTAATTACAAGAGATTTCTGACAGACAGCAACGTAACTTATACATACATATATAATGTGTGTATACATATATGTGTGTGTGTGTGTGTTTGTGTGTGTTTATATATATATATATATATATATATATATATATATATATATATATATATATATATATATATATATATATATATATATATATATATCCACAGTCAGTGTTTGAACTACATTGTCATTGTTTATGCATTATTCTTGTATTATTCTTATAGTTTGTCCTACTTTCGTATTTTCCAAACTCGAAGCGCTATTTTATGTCTTTGATCAGTTTTAAGATTTTGTATTATCTATCGAAATGCTCACAACAGATTAGAACTATGGGTAGGCCCTTGCTGATTCTTTTCCTTGATCTTGATGCAGTACATATTTACTACTAACTTGTTTTTACTCATCTAAATACACGGTTTATATCCTAATCTTCGTTACCGATTATGAACTTCTTTTATTATTACCACATTTATTTTACTGAATTTATTTGACCTTCAAGACAAAATAGGGATAACAAGTACTCACAACATTATAGTGGGATATTTAAATTTCAAATTAGTTATGTTTCACATTCATATTCTTAGTTCACATCTCGGGAAATAGTGTGAAAGTTATACATACTTCAGACTACTTTAGAATTAGCTAAATGAGAAATGAGTCAATAAAGATAATCTACTTTGTATGTCTGGCCACGTTTCTGTTAGGAAGGTTTTTGGCTACCAGAATTTATAATAGTTCATTCATTTATTTATAGATACAGTTAGTTACGTAGCTAGTTCAGTTTTCATTAAAGATGATCAAATTCCTAAGTTTATCAGTTGTTTCTTAATCATTCAGAAGGAAAAAGGAAAGTCACCGTCACCTTTTAAAGACTGTGGCCATTGGATCTAATGTATTTTGCAATGATAGAAAGACTGTCCTTGAAGAAAAATATAACCATCGTCTAAAAGCATTTCATTATGTCAGTTTTGCTGTTATTTAGAGTATTGCGCACAGCCGTCTGTCGTCATATATATTGTCTCATATATTTTAATTTACTCTTCCTAAGCAGAGGTTTGCTTACTCATTAAGGTTGCATTTACGTTGTCCTAACTCAAAAATTCCTGTTGGTCCCAAGTGTCGTGGCGTAAAATTTCTTATCGGTGTAAATTTTCTTAACACAAAACAATTCTTATGTCATTTTAACCTAGGAACTCTTGTTGGTCAAGTTGCCTTTTGTGTTTCAATTTAACATTTTAACATCCCTGTTAATTTTAGCAATTAAAAGTCCTCCCCTTTCTCCCTCAAGTTTGCCATGGAAAACCTCGCCACTGATCATACTGCTTTGTTACGTGATACATCCTAATCAAACCAAACCTAGAGTTCTGAATCCTAACTCGATGGAGGACAACCCTTACCCTTTAACGTAGGGATATATCCTAACCTAGCCTCCAGCACCCAGCACGGCTAGTGCCCCTTTACCGTTGCATAGAGGGATATGTCAAAGTCTAACCCAGCCTAAACTTATCTAAGACATTAGGTTTGAGGGGAGGGGGTAGAGTTTGGTGGAGGGTAAACTCCCTCTACTTTGTTTAGAGGGATATACTATACCCTGCCGCTCCCTAGTTTAACCTAACCTTAAGTAAGCCTTGTAATATCCTCCACCTTATCGTCTATCATTGAAAACATCCTCCATCATACAGTAGTGAAGGGAGGAGGATATTATTATTATTATTATTATTATTATTATTATTATTATTATTATTATTATTATTATTATTATTACTTCAGGTGGTTTTCAGTGTGTCGCTGTTAGTTCTTACTATTCGAATATTAATTAGTTACATTTTCATACATTTCTCAACGCCCAAATATATAGGAATGAGATCCTTAGAAGCTAATATATAATTATCATTTTAACTCTACGTTACTAATAATACTACCGTACTTATTTTTACTATTTTAGCTGATTAGTTAACGATATCGAAATTCAGCTTTTCACAAGTTGCCTTGTGTTCCAAGTTTGGGGATTTTGGTGTTCACTTAATTTTCTTCACATGTCTAATCTTAGTATATATTTAATATTAATAGGAAAGAGACAAGGCGAGAGAAAGGTTGGTGATATAAAAATAATTACCAGTTGTCTTTGAAGAAGAAAGTGAAGAGTCTAAAGGAATACAATGTAAATGCAACAGTAAGAAAATGGGTCAGCGCTTTGTAAACAGGCTATTTAATGGCTATTAACATTAAGCCCTAAATATAAGTAAATAAAAAGTCAAGCCACCTTCCTCCCAGCTGTGACCCACTTCATCCCATAACGAGGAGTGACATGAGAGGAACAGACACCTAATTGCCCCCATAAATTATTCTCTCGCTGATAATGGAAGTTTAATCCCACGCTAGTCGGTCAAACACATCCTGCCGTTTAATACGCGTGCGCACACTCATAAACAGTATATGCAAACATTCTAGCGTATGTGTGCTTAAATTAGTTGCTCATGCATACGTTCATTATTTACATACCATGAATGTAATATCATCAACGACACGAGACACGAAATTTCTTATATAAGTCAAATGCATTTCTATGAAGTAATTTTTTTATCGATATTTATTTATTTGTTCAATTATTTATTTTTCTGTCTATGTAAATATTATGTGTGTACAGTTTTATACATGAGAGAGAGAGAGAGAGAGAGAGAGAGAGAGAGAGAGAGAGAGAGAGATGACCTTAACATCTCTTGCCATCTCGAGGCAAGTAGGGAATGGTCCCTCGGCAAGACCCCATCAGGCTTTGACAGCACAGGGCCCATCGTAAACGCTAGGTACTCTCCGTCAGGTAGACATACAAAAAAGAGAAAAAAGTAAAAAAAAAAATGAACAATAAAAAGAAGCAAAAATATAAACCGGCTGCTTCGTCTACAATGACCCTCACCTACTTGCCTGTACGACTGGGCCAGGGGAGATGCGGAGAGTCATGCCTGGATTTACTTGTCATTAACATCATTTTAACACTTCGAGTATCCTGGATGCATTAATTGAAGTTAAGGCGAGGGACGTGAAATAGTTAAATCCATTCATACTTTCGTTACATTATGTAGATGACGTGAATTCATATCCTGCTTTCAAAATTCTATTTCCCTAACCAAGGCAAATTACAGTAACAGGTGCTATTCGTCTTACAAAGAAGCCCTCCACACAGTTCTTCCTGAGAGAGAGAGAGAGAGAGAGAGAGAGAGAGAGAGAGAGAGAGATTCTGTGCACAGCGAATAAAAAAAAAATAATCGCTCATATTATACAAATCCTTTCACCTCTGATGATATCACATGCAACCTTCAGTCCATGTCACTCACTGACCACTGACAAGGCCCTCAATATGAGTCAAACACAGCATCACCAACAACAACAACAACAACAACAAAAGCAATAAGACACGAGACAAGGTCTTGGATATCGAGGAAAATATCCCCTACTTTGACATGGGCGGTTGACAGATTTGAGAATAACGATGCAGTTTATATCTTAGAACCTAAGAATAATGGACTGATGTGATATCTTTTGGAATATGCTGACGTGCGTTTCTTCCTCAAGATGGCGTAATAACTTTGGTTTAATAAGGAAGGGATATTTTTTCGCTATATTTATTTTATTTTTTAAGTTTTTTTATTATTTTTTTATTATTTTTCATGTTAGTATTGCCATGCTTTAGCTATGTTTATGTATTTTTTTTTACTTATTTTTATATCTAATTAATACATGTGGCGTATGCTGAAATAAATTTCATTTATTATTATTATTATTATTATTATTATTATTATTATTATTATTATTATTGATTTATGCAGAGTACTCCAAAAGTTTTGTCAAGAGAAACGCGGAAGAGAATATGGAAAAGAAAATGCATTTAGATTAATCACACAAATATTTTCCAATATCTGCCTGTTGCCCACTTCTAGTTCCAGGTTTTTTATTTAAATAAACTACTCTAAGAAAGAAAACAAGAGGAAAATTAATTTGTTTGGTAATCTGTAGTCTGTATAATTTTATAAGTCACTGAATAGCCTACTCAAGCCACTGATAAAAGATGCTTTTATTTATTGAATCATTAATTAAAACTAACAACATACGTACAGGTCAGAATATTGCATTCGTTAATTATTCCCCCGTGAGATAAAACATTTACCCTTGTGATTTGTCACCCTTCTTACCTTGTTCAGTTTGATTTTTTTTTTTTTTTTGTCTATGTAATTCTGAACACTGCAACTTATCCATCATTTTCAAAGGCCCCCTGTTGCAGGGCAGGTTCTTGATACGACTGACAGCCCTGACACCTCCATTTCTCGCTTGTCATTGATTTTACCTCTGCCCTACTTACCAGGTTTAAGTTCTGAACAGATGTTATCAGAACCAGTTTTAGATCTCACGTAGCCACCTCTGTGATTGCAAATATGAAGTTCGCAAATTGGATTTGTTGATGATATTTCTCGTAGCATCAGAGCATCTTCTTTTAAGCAACTCGGAATCATGTAAGTCCTCTTATAAGGCCGTGATAGCTGTAGTGCTGCTCGTTGAATTTACAGCCGTTCCTGTGTAGTTGTATCCTTTCCTACCTTTCATGAGGGTTTTGAATGGGTGTTTCTCTCTCTCTCTCTCTCTCTCTCTCTCTCTCTCTCTCTCTCTCTCTCTCTCTCTCTCTCTCTCTTGAGATGCTTTTTGGTGTTTAAAGTCTTTTATAACATATTACGGAATTCTTTGGCTTCGATTAAGCTGGCTTATGCCAGCACGGGCCCTTGCCCTAAGTGGCCCATAAGTTTGCTGGGTTAGGAGGCTTGGTGTGGACCTCCGAACTCTGACTAAACAAGCAGAGGCGCTGTTCCCAATATAACATCATTGTAAACTTTGACGCTTCCTCCATCTTTTCGGTGTTATAGCCTTGTCGATAAGTATCTCCATTTGTCATCTCTCTCTCTCTCTCTCTCTCTCTCTCTCTCTCTCTCTCTCTCTCTCTCTCTCTCTCTCTCTCTCTCCGTATTATAAAAATATACCATTTTCACCTAAATTTTCCCTGTAGATTCACTTGTCTTTGGTGGTTATACGCTTTTATTGCCCGGTAATCGTTTTAATATTTGGGGTCGGGCGCCGTTACTCCCCTTGAACCATGCTTGAAATATTTTTGCAACGGTAACCAGTTTTAAGATACTCCGAGTATAGTGAGTAAGACTTCTGAAATTGTCTTACTTTTTTAATACCTCGGACCTCTAACATCCTTTTTTCTTGTGGGAGGTCGATTTCTCCTCCTCCTCCTCCTCCTCCTCCTCCTCCTCCTCCTCCTCCTCCTCCTCCTCCCTCCTCCTCCTCCTCCTCCTCCTCCTCCTCCTTCTTCTTCTTCTTCTTCTTCTTCTTCTTCTTCTTCTTCTTCTTCTTCTTCCCTTTCCTCTTTATCATGGGAACAGCGTTTGCTCATGCGTGTAATGGAGCATTATTAACCACAGTGTACATCATTTCATGGAAGTAAATCTCTATTTTAATGCACACGATAATGAAAACAATTAGCCTTAAGTTTTGTTTTTATTTTTCTGGTTTTATTTTATGAACTTGTACCGTTTAACTTTCCTGATATGAAGTGGAATGGAATGGTGTATTTATTTTTGCATTATATTCTCCTTTGCGCGTTTATTGTTTAGCTATTTATATTTTTACCATAGATTTCGACTTTGTGCTCGTGTCTGTTGTAGGGACGAGCCCAGAGGTACACATTAGACCTTTTTATCAAATCAACATATCCCCACACTTAGCGCTACCACAAATGAAAGAATATCCAGAAAAATAATAATAGAATCTGAACCACAACGCTTTTTCCTCTAGAGATTAAATATGGCAACATAATGAAAGTAAAGTAATTATATGACAAAAAAGTACGTCTCTTTATATACCTTGTAATAGCCTTGAGTTTTTCGTATCATCATTGATTTCATTTATTTAAAGATAAAATGTTCGAAATGTACTTTGGTTGGATTCCTCAGGCATGCCAATAACAGAATTCAGTCATAAATATCACGAGGTTTTTTAAAACGCTAAGCATGCAAACAGTGGGGAAAAAATATAAAATGAAAGAAAATTTCCTCCCTATTCGGGTTAAGGTCATCGCTTCATATTTTCTCGAAGAGAGTATTCCAGGATCCCAGGACGCATAATTACACAGACAATTTCGTGATAAACTTTTGAGTATCATGCTGCGTGAGATAACTTCTGCAGCATAAAACCAATTTCTCTGTAATAGTAATCTCGGCTTTCTCTTACTGCTCCTTGTCTTACGAAAATTTAGAGAATTTAAATATATATAAATATAATATATTTTATATATAATATATTTTATATATATATATATATTATATATAATATATATATATATATATATGTATGTGTATATACTTACATACATACATGCATACATATATATGATACAATGTGTGTATCTATTTCAGTACGTTTTCGAAATCGGCTATTGTACCAAACGACCAGCGTCCAAAACAGTAATTTTTGCAACCGAGTCTTTAAGATTATTTGTAAGGTTATGAGAAGGGAAGTTTTAGGCAGAGGGCCTACTTTACCAGGCGAATTAAAAAAAAAAACAGGAAATTTTCTTAAGGAAACAAAAACAGTTTCAGGCGAAGAAACCACGCAAATGTCTAGATTGTTTACCTTTAGGAAATAAATTTGCTGCACATTCAAAATGAATTTTTAGAAGTTACACAAAAAATAGATTACATCATTAGTATGTGTGTGAGCTAGATTTCTGAAATAATTTTAATTCAGATCACTTTTAACATTATAATGAAATCAAATTATTGAAATATCAATAATCTTTATGTTTTTCTAGATAGACATCTCTCTATCTCTGTGATAATGTTCTTTCTGACGTAATAGCAGTGACATTTATGGCATGACCCAGCACAGCAGAATATTGTAAACCATACTGTCAAGAACCTAAAATGCCTGCCTCTCTCTGATGTATTTCACACTGCAGTGGTACATCTCCGAGCAATACAGATACTTCAGTCAAGGGGTGAATTACTTGCCTGTCTTGAGCAGAGTAGTCCAAGCTCTGTGCCATGCTGATAATGAACATTGTCCAGTGCTTGAATGATATTTCTTTTCACCATCTGTCAGCAGGTGCAAATGAAATCTCACTAGCGTTCGTGTTCATATTTAAACTGCTTCACATATGAGGCTTTTTTCTATTTATAAATCTGTTAAAATTCTTCGGCATGGTCGCAGATGCAAAAAAAAAAAAAAAAAAAAAAAAACAGGAACGCAGCATTTAGAACTTCCTACGTTCAAATTGGAATCATAACAAGTTTAACCATGGAGAATCAATCAAAAGTGACAGCAGCTATGATTGCTCTGGTTTTTGCTGTCCTTGGAATAGTAAGTACAGATTGATTGGTTTGCACGGCGATCACTTTTCTAATCATTTGAAGTTTATCGGTCACTTCGAAAAGAATGGATTTTTGTTACTATGCAAGGCCTCAAAGTTTCTGAATGTTATGCAAATGGGTTGTTATTTTTGTGCAACACTCCAGATTTTTCGATATAGCACCACCGAATTCTGTAATACACACATATACACATATATATGTGTGTGCGTGTGTGTGCGTGCGTGTGTGTAGGTGTATGTGTTTGTGTGAATAATATAGTACATATATATTTGTGCCAACAGACTATATGTCCACGAATGAGTGAAAACCGGAGTACCAAGATCGTTCGAAATTAATCCATGGCATTTTCATGCAAGTTTGCTCGAAAGTGCCTTGGAAGAGACGCGAAAAATTATTCACTCCATTTTTTCACCTTTCCTCGTCGCCAGATACTCTGCTAACATTGCATAGCATGTTGTTATTTTGGGGATAGAAGTTATTTGTATACGTGTATATACATTTATGTATGTTTATCTGTAGTTTGATATATACAGATACAAGCATACATATGGATATACATTTGTCATATATATATATATATATATATATATATATATATATATATATATATATACATACATATATACATACACATATATATATATATATATATATGTGTGTGTGTATATGTGTGTGTGTGAGTGAGTATGTTGTGTGTGTGTCATATTTCATAAAAACATAGCCGAAGACCTTTGATTGGCAATACATTTTTATTGTCAACAACTAATAATATTTAGAATCACGCAAGTATCACGTTATCATCTTTTCCATTAACGTCGCCGTTCTGAACATTATTGCAAGTTGATTTTTAAGTTGGTCGTTGGTATTATGAATCATAATAAATAATTATAAAAATGCTAATAATGTTAATGATAATATTAATATTCACATAATCTTATATAATAAAACACATCTTTTATAATTAAGTCGACCATAGCTTTAATTACAGCACCTCAGTATCTGTGTGACATAAATATCCAGACTAATATTACTGATATATTATTGCACGTCTTATTTCCATTAGATTTTATATAAGCAAAGGTAAACTACATAATTGTAAGGGTTGTACAAAAAATTATGAACCATATGTATTTTTATCGGTTTTTATGAATAAATTACATTATTCCATATATTAAATTCAGCTGTGTTTAGTTTTGTTTAAAAGTAAAAATGGAGTGTAAAGCCAAAAAAAAAAAAATAATAATAAATAGATAAAAATAAAAAGGTTCAACATAGGTCGAAACCTAACGGGACTACGACCTCTTATAGAATGAAGACTGGTTATACGAACGTTACACGCATGAACAAATACTGTTCGTATGGACACATGCAAAACGAGGAATAGAAATGAAGGTAGGGACGGCGATAAATGGCGAAGAAGCTGTAATTGATACGACGCCCTCTTTTAACCTCTGGCTTTATACCCATTTCTTCCGTTTTCACAATTTTTTTTTTTTTTTTTTTTTTTTTTTTTTGCCCCAACGTACATTTTGTTCTGTGAAAGATGGCGAAAGGTTATGGTCTTTGGCCTTGTTCGATGAGAGAGTATGCTTAGTAATAATAATAATAATAATAATATAATAACAACTTCGTTTTAACGTGCTTTTTCCCATTTTTATATGGGGTAAGCACGATGTTTTAATAATAATAATAATAAATAATAATAATAATAATAATAATAATAATAATTATTATTATTATTATTATTATTATTATTATATTATTTATTATTATTATTATTATTATTATTACAATTATCTAATATTTGAAGGCTTTCTACACAATATCTCTTTGCGTGGTACAGCTTTTAATAAATTTTTAAGGTCGGGAAAGAATGTTCAACTGTTGTTTGCAGTCTAAAGAAATAAGTAATCAGTTTCCTGAACGAGCATAATTCATAATCAGTCACAAGGAAACCTTGCTATTAAACTTTTATTTATTTATCATATTTATTTATCATACTTGTTTAGTTGTATAATTGTTTTCATCCATTATATATGAATGAGAGTGCTGGAAATCGTAAAATTTAACGAATAAGTAATTCAAATTAACTGGTAAATGAAGATATTAACATAGTGTTTTTGAAAAGTAATAAATAAAGATACAGAGTAAATTCAACATGAAACTCATATATAAAGATTTAAAATACACTCCCTCCCCAGCGCGTATAATTAATTTTAGCAAAGCAGCACCATCCAGTGTGTATGCATCACACGCTTGTCCGTCTCAAGATTTATGGTCAGCTCGCGAGATGGACTCCAATTCTCCCACGGCGCGGTGCAGTTATTCCTGTCTGACAACCTTCCGAAAAAACATTCTAGCAATTTTATTTTTGACTTCATCGTGAGTGTGTGTGTCAATGCTATTTGAAATAAATGTTACTGTGTATATTTATTTAAATATTGTGCATATTTATAAAGGATTTTTTTAGAAGATGAAAATAGAAGGAAAATAGAGGGATCATAGACAAGTTGACTACGATTCTGTTAAGGACTTCGTGAAACAAAAATGTTGGTGGTAATGAAAACATAAAAGAAATACATGAGCACCATTCTGTGGAACCAGTAAAGTAAATAGAACTGCTTTTCATTATATATATATATATATATATATATATATATATATATATATATATATATATATATATATATATATATATATATATATATATATATATATATATATATAGACACCTGTGTGTGAACGCTCACGCTTTAGGAGAAGCAAACACGATATCCTTTACATAAGCTTGATTAAACCTGTGAGAGGAGAAACAAGTACATACACAGGTAAAAAAAATTCATTGCAATATAATATTGAATATAAGAATATTGCACATATGTACCAAACTTCCGCTTACCCAGATATATACATATGTTGAAAGGGGCTCATCAGCGTCTCGGAAACTGACAGGAGAGCTATGCGAAAGAAGTACGAAGACAAGAATGTGAAATGCGCAGACGCAAGGAGACGATTGTAGAAAATTTACAGTACTGTACATCAAAATCTTGGACGTTTGGGCCTCACAACCTGAAAATAAAAGTGAGAGAGAGAAAGACCACGAACTAGACTGGAGAACGGGAGGAAGATAAAAAGACGTGAGAAGTAGATAATCCACGGAGGAGTCAGGAAGAAGATAGCTCTTCCTGAAGAGTACCAATGAGAGAATTCAGAATTGTTAGAAAGAA
The DNA here is from genome assembly GCF_040412425.1 of Macrobrachium rosenbergii. Classification (NCBI taxonomy): domain Eukaryota; kingdom Metazoa; phylum Arthropoda; class Malacostraca; order Decapoda; family Palaemonidae; genus Macrobrachium; species Macrobrachium rosenbergii. The sequence goes on along the minus strand of NC_089744.1, from coordinate 66,890,080 downwards.
AATGATTTTTTTTTTATTCAGGAAACCTAACCTTCCTCAATGGAATATTGATTCCTTCACCTTTTACTAACAAGATAGCATAGACCATTAAAGTATGTGGAATTAAATGGAAATTGAAATACATCAAAGTTTAGCAGGCATCATTTTTGTATTGGAAAAGAAGCAGATTAGGAACTACAGTTTCAAAATGGTGTTGGGGAGTTTTGGAGAGATCTATAAAGGTCAGGAGATTGTGTGTTTGTGTGTGTGTGAGAGAGAGAGAGAGATAGGAAATTCCGAATAAAAGGCTGTTAAGATAGCAAGATCAACATGGAACGTATAAGTTCAGGAACATAACCAGAAATAGCTTTGTCCAGTACCATCAGACAGCGAGCAGTTTGGGGAATCCTCATAACACTTTTAATAAGATACGGAGAGCCATGGAAACGACATGCAATGAATAAGAATGAAATGTACACGGTAAATCAACCGGGAGTTAAAGTAAGACAGAATTTTACCAGACAGGGACTAACCTGTATGAAGGACGAAAATGCATGGACAAGATACGAAGAGTAATTTACTATGCGTCCACCGAATAATGTTTTAAAAATAATGCAGGAAATTCCTACTTGAGAAAAAGTTAGAATCTTCTCACGTGAAAGGGTGGAGTCCTCGGTATTTATGTTCTTTCTGGTTGACAGCCTTTTTTCTGAAGAGAGAGAGAGAGAGAGAAAGAAAGTTGGTGGATGTGCGAGTACTGTTTCACGCAAGGAACTAGCTCGTATGGTAACAGGAAGAGTGCGTAAGCCAAGAAGTAATTCAGTTAAGTACATTGAGAGGATATTCATTATATTTTGCACGAAAGTCTGCTGGAGGTTAACCAAGAATGAATTATACGAAGATGCAGTGACAATATGAAACTAGCCACTGTTTATATTGCTCCATACAACTGTATCGTGCGTTATAAACGAAGATTTATTTTTGGAAATGCATCTGTAAAATCGGCGAAAATTAACTCCCCAGTTTTGTTGGCTTTTAATCAGAGATATTCTGTCACTGAAAATTAGTTAAACGTGCAGAAAATTTGCACTTGTTATTTCCGCGGGTAGTTTGCCTGTTTAAAAGCAGATCATAGACATAACTCAGCAGGGATGTATCCTAACCTAACCCTCCCCTTAATCCAACGTATCATTGGCCGCCTGCCCTGAACTGGCCGGGGCCTCGCCCCCCCTCGTCCACCGGATAACCACCCCCCCCTCCGCTTTCTCGGGGATATTGTGAATAGCAGACCGACTGTAAATTATGTAGAGATGACAAGTCTGTTCAATGACTGAACTAAAGTAGTAATGAGTAATATAACAAAATCTGAGGGTTTACTCACCTCTTTATGAAGAGAATATACAGAAGAGGCAGAACTAATTTGATAATGCTTCTGTGAATGAGGGAAGCAGAAAGAACCTCTAAACACTAAGCGTCGTAAAGCACCAAAGAGTTGAGCCAACTCTGTTTCAATTAGGTCCATTTCGGTTGTAACTGTAGCCAAGTATAATTGAGGGATTTTAGAGTCACGTAGAGATTGTTTCCCTGAGAAGCAATGTCAAGATATAAGTTCGCGTATTACGTATTATACAGGGAAAAGAGGAACAGGAAAGTTATTCGGGTTACGGGCTGCATACCAGATGCTGTGCGAGAGAAGAAGGAAGAGAAGAAGAAGGGACGAATTGGTGCTATTATGGCTAAAGGTCATGCATAAATATGCAAGCAGTATGCTGCAAAGTTTTGGAGGAAAGAAATCCAGCCTTACGATAATTTACAGTTAAATTCCCTTCGCCTTTAGAACCACGTCGCAATTATGAAAACTTTTGTATTATTATTTTTTTTTTTTGTGGAGACAGGAAATAAGCCGTGGCGCTCTTATCCTTGAAGATTATCCTTACAATTAACAGAGATAGATAGAAGGGTAATGAAGAAATATGTTTGCGATGAAAACCGAAAAAGATAAGCGAGCTGTTGTCCCTCGGTTATTTTTAGCCTTTATAATGAAATAGCATTTCTTGTTTACATGTAAACGCTCACAGAGACACACAGACATGTATAAACACAAACATCTATATATATCATATATAATATATATATATATATATATATATAAATATATATATATATATATATATATATATATATATATATATATATATAAACAATATATATATATTTATATGTGTGTATCTAAATATATATATATATATATAGTATATATATATATATATATATATATATATAAAAAAATCAGATTCCATATATATATATATAATCTCAGATAAAAACAAACAAAAATCATTGCATTAAACATGTAATCTCGCTGGAGAAAAACAAGAGTATTCATTGCTTCAGTCTTCTCGCTGGAGATTTTTTCAAGAATGATTTCATAATCGCAAATGGCAGTGGAGTAATGAGTATAATATGACATCATTGTAAGGTTCCTTTTCAGTTACGAAAAATGACTGTTTTTAATGGATGCTAATCTCGGTTCTGGATAATACTTTCTTGCTGAGCAGATAACCAGTTTTAGGAGAGCTTTTGAACCATAATTTTTTTTTACTCTGACCAACAATAATGACAATAATTGTCTTCTGCAAGGGGCTCGGATGCTTCATAGCTTTGAAAAGTTCCCAAACCTTAGCCACTTGAATGTTTCTAGTATTACATGAAACGAGTCAAACGGACTCTCATGACTTCAATCCTAACATACTTTCCCGGAGCATTTTTTTTTAATAAATAGTAACTACTTGTTTTTATCAAAGCATTTGCCATACGTAATTGGTTTTTATGCTGGAATCATCGTGAATTACGCAACCTGTTACTTAGAAACTAGGTTTGTGCATCTTTGGAATTAGTGTTATTAATAAAAGTCAAGTTGCTTCCCTGAGTGGAAAAAGAAACTGAGTAATAAAGAATAAACCAAAGAAAAGATAGAAAAGTACATCAGATAGGTTAAAAAAAAGCTAAGTAAAATAATAAGATGAAGAACAAATAAATTACGTATTGAGACTCATGTGCGATTGATTAACGAAAACCATTTGCGTCAGGTTAAAACTTACGACTTTCCAACGATTCATATACATGATAAGGGAGATCATTCCACAACTTGTTCATAGCAGGAACAAAAGATCTGAAGAACTGTTGACACAGGATGTTCAGAACTTTTAAACATTTTGCACAGCGTTCACGGTCAGCTAAATGAACGACGGTGCCAAGGATTAATTTGATAAAACAACCATTTAAGATTCGAAGCAGTTGCGGAAGACGAAACTGGAACAGTATTAAAATAAAGGAATGAAAATACTTCATCAAAACAGAACAGCTATATATAAAAAAAAACTTTAAAAGACTTTCTTAATATGAAGGTGAAGTTACAAGTAAGAATGACAACTACAAATTCCTTATGAGTTACAATGATCTGGTTGGGGAAGAGGGTTCCGAGAGTCTAGACCTACTAACTAGACATTCATTGAATTTTATTGGGGTTTAACCTGATCCCTCATATTTTGCATTATACACTAATTTTAGCCAAATCTCTTTTAAGAGATTCAGTAGTAACAGGTCAGTACTCAAATGCAAGATCAATGCAAAGAGAGCAGCATCATCTGCATAGGAACACGCTTGTTTCCAAAGTCCAACCATGCATATAGAATATTAAAAAAATAATGGGCCAAGAACACTGCCCCGCGGAACACCAGGTTAATAATAATCTCCTTTGATGTCACCTTATTATTTTTACCTCAACAGTGCTTGCTAACCAAAATATGTCCTTATCTCCAGCCACACTATATCTTCGCTTTATTGGCTTAAATGAATTGAAGCGGGGTTTGATATACATTTAACATTCAAAACTCCTATGTTTTGAAACATGGAGATTCAAATTTTTTATGCATTTATTTTTTGGGCTAGATTCATTTCATCTTTTGGAAGATTTAAGACATTTCAGGTCTCAGTCGGCTTATATTTCGGGCATTTAACTGAAAACCAAATCAAACCAGTCTGCCCTGGAAAATTACCACAAGAAAAGGTCACCCAAGATAAAAATTGTGCTACAAAAATTAAATACATTGAATATATCAATATTAGGTATATAGTTCCACAAAAAAAAAACATTGTAAGCTTTATATTTTTATCTTAATTTTAAATATGCTTATTTAATAAACCATAGCGCAGTTATTATGATGCTGGGATGTGTAGAAACTCCGCCCACTCTTTAGAATCATAGGCCGCTCCTCATTGAATGAAAAATTAGAAGCGAAGGTTTTTCTGACCCCTGAGGCTTTCATCAAAGCCAATATTATTTCCATTTACGCTCAAATCCCGCTCCTCCCAACGATAAATCTTCATCTCCAGAGGATCGTCCTGCGTAAGAGCTATTCTAAAACTAGGAGGAAACTAGTTTTTCTTATAAAGACTGCATTAGCTTTGAAATTTCAACGAGTGAGCGAAGAAGATGATCGATAATAGCAAGAGAACTAAGAGTTTTTAAAATCTGGATATAACTGAAGTAATAGTTTTGTGAATTGGAAATAAATGAAAGGTCTAAGCATAATGGTGGGTGGATATTTTGATGGTCTGACTCTTAGGAATAAATGGGATGTAGGTGGTTTGCAACAATTTGAAATTATTCATTTAGTCAAATGTTACGGCTAAGGATTTTACTTCCCTCTCTTCAGAGCGGAAGAAATAGAATTTCTCGATGTTAGAGAATGAAAAACCATATTAAAAAAAGATTAAGTACACTTATATCCAAGATAAAATATTGTTGCAAAACTCATTCTGAAAAACAAAATAATGCTTCACGGTATATATTAGAATCAGGATTATAATGTAGCGTCGCATTTCTACTTAACTTCCACAGTAAACCATTCTGCTGCTTACCTCGTGAACACAACCAAGAATTGGTTTTGGATGACTATGACGTACACGTGACCATAGAGAGAGAGAGAGAGAGAGAGAGAGAGAGAGAGAGAGAGAGAGAGAGAGAGAGAGAGAGAGAGAGAGATTTTGGCAACTGCCGCAGTTAAAATTATTCAGGCCTTACACTCTCTAATGCCATATGCTCATTATCTTTACACCCCAGAGTATAAAAAAGTATAAAAGCTTTAGTGAAGGTGAAAAAATCTCGAATTTTACGACTTATCTCAAGACAGAAACAGTCCCGAATCGCGACAAAGCCGATATAATGCGCATGGTTTAGGATTTTTTTTTTTTTTTTTTTTTTCATTATGATGAGATCCAGTTGCCGACAAGGACAGCATTAAGGAATGTAGTAAATATCAGCATATGGTTAAATGAAGAAAAGTGCAATCTTAAGACAGGAGAAATAGTAAACGAGACATATTAAAGAGATGTCATAGGAAATGGTAAGAGAAAAATAGTAGTGTCGTTGTGGATTGAAATACTGTTGTAATAAATTTTACAGTTTTAGATGTCCTGAAGATGCGGCCATGGATCAAGAAACGTTAACTGTGATAATAAGTATATATTCGGAATCTGTGAGTGTTCCTGCGCCCTTCCCTTCTTACTAAAATCATCTTTAAATTGATTTGCATACAAAAGTGAGCCCTTAAGTCAAGAGATGAGTGGACAAAACTCTACGAAAAACTACAATGTCTTAAATGACTAAATGTCGGAGAAGAGTGTGAATGATTAAAGCAAGCAAGGAAAAGCAAGTGGACGTAAGCTCAAATAAACAGTTTTTGATGGAGAGGCAGCCAAGAGGAACTCATATAGATGTAAAGTACCACCATTATAGTTACGCTTTTTGAAAAATTCTCTTGGGTTTGACGTAATTCATTTTAGGAAGCTTCTGTGTAATTTTCATATTGTCTTATTTAATTAGTCTTACGCTCAGCCTTCGGGAAATTGCATACTATTTCAGGTCTGTTTTGTAATACTCTCTCTCTCTCTCTCTCTCTCTCTCTCTCTCTCTCTCTCTCTCTCTCTCTCTCTCTCTCCTCTGTTTCTGTTTACTGTAACAAAGCAAATTTATCCAGGCAGATTATCTATCTGTATTTTCGCTATGTTTGGTTTCTGGATAATAATAATAATAATAATAATAATAATAATAATAATAATAATAATAATAATAATAATAATAATAATAATAACAACAATACTGACATTCACGATATTATTTGTACTCTGCTCATATTCAATAACGAGATTATCTTTTAAAACAACACACGTCGTTTAATTTTTCCTTAAAGATAATTATTCAGAAGTGCTAGATGTATTCTCACAAAGGCAACGGGAAAGACTGGTTTCCGACAAAATAAATAAATGTAAATATAAAGTGCGAGTCTTATTCAAATTAGGAAAACCATATTTTCTTTTATTCCCTCGAATGACTAAACCGCCATAAAACCACAACATCCGGGTATGCGTCGTTGTCTCTGTCTTTTTTTTTTTTTACTTTATTTTTTATTTTTATTTTTTTTTTCTCCCACTTCTCATTCTTCTTCTTCATTCTGGAGTGGATGAATGATTGGAGACTTAATGCTCCGTAACATCCCCCATAAGGAGTATGGGATGAACATGCGCCCCAGCATGGGACCATACATCCCATACCACCCACCATTCAACATGGCGTTCCACGCGAGGCTTCCGGATTTCGTCTTCATCCTCATCCTCATCATCATCATCATCATCTACCTCTTGTCCCGGTTGACGCGCAATTTAAGGATACGTAATCCGTGACATCATTTCAGGGACAACCGCAGTACAATGGCGACACATCATTTCCACGGCTAAAAAATGAAGGAATATTGGCGTCCATCTCTTCAAGGGATAAAGGACAACCGTGATGGCCAACAGCAACGACCTTCCCAGGGGAATAACATCCATCCGCTGCCTTCAACTACAGGTGATCCATTATGGTAACATGGCTCACACAATGCGTGTCGTGAAGGGGAAGCGCATGAGTTCCTTCGGCCATAAATCATATTGTTTTCACAGCACATTAGTGTTTCGTTATCGCCTTTGTCTCTATTTTGTGTGTGTATGTGTGTGTGTGTATATATATATATATATATATTATATATATATATATATATATATATATATATATATATATATATATATATATATATATATATATATATATGTATAAATGGATGTATGTGTGTGTGTACTGTATATTTCCAGCATGACTCTGAAACTCATTGAGCAATTTCAACCAAACTTGGTGTACATATGACTTACTATTTTGAAAAAGAATACTGTAGGGGTAAGACATCACTAGCACCCAAGGGGTGGGGGTGGGATTGGTTTCTCTGAATGGGGCTGATTCTGCCTGTAGACTTGGTAACTAAATAAACTCTATGGGTTCATCATACCTTATTTCAGTATACTGTACATATGACTTCCCATCTGGAAAACAATACTGTGGGAGGAAGACATCATTGGCACCAAAGGGGGTGGGAGTGGGAAGGGGGTGACATGTAAGATTAACCTGAAACTACAGATATTAGCGTCTAATCCATAGTTTTCGAGGTTGCTGAGATGAATAGTAACACTTCCGATGCCCTTTCAGTCCAATTTCAACGCCGATAGGAATGGGGGATGAGAAAGGGTGAAAATAAAATGTCAAAAATGCTGTGCAATGTAATTGAAGCAACTATCTTAACAGGAAAAAGAGAGAGAGAGAGAGTTTATCGTTTGTCATTCAGAGCTTTCCTAGGCAGCACCGGGTTGGTCAGTTAGTATATATATACATATATATATATATATATATATATATATATATATATATATATATATATATATATGAGAGAGAGAGAGAGAAAAGAAGTCAATAATATATATATATATATATATATATATATATATATATATATATATATATATATATATATATATATATATATATATAGAGAGAAAGAAGTCCAATATTATAGGCATTATTTATTCACTTTATGGACTTGTTATATAAGAAAGAAAGAAAAAATGTTGTGGATTGGATTCTTCCCGCATATGAAAATATTCCTGCTTCTTAAATGAAACGTGTTTAAAATAGTCGGAAAATAAAGAGGAAGAAAAAGGAATTTTAGTTTGGATGTGAACGAAACGAGGAAATGACCAACACTAAATCCTTCCTGTTCAGTTTTTATAATATTACTCTATCTGGATTCTCACTGAATACAACTAACATAATTCTTTTTGTTCATGTTTGCTGCTGATGTCAATTAATCATTATGTAAACCTGGCTTAAGCAGCAATATATTGTTAATAAATATTAATGAGAGAGAAAAACTACTTATTTACTCAATCAAGCTAAAAGTACTCATTTGCTCACATTAGTTATTTACATGTTAAAAAAGAGAAAAAGAACGCACAAGGATAATGGGGGGAAAATAAGACTGCCAACTATCGGCAAGAATAAAAGTCATATCTTTTTCAAGAACTGACGAAACGAATGCTATTCTGCAAATGGTAGTGGAAGTGTCTGTCGAGAATGTCAAACAGGCAATAAAAGTGAAAGAATGGAATGGCACTGAGAAGAGACAGGGATTACCAGCAAGAGGACAACTAAGTACGTGGGTGGAGGAAGAGGTTAGGTTAAATATTCTTGAAGGGAGAGAACACTTGAAGACTAGCAGCAAGTGAAATGGAGAATTATGTCCGTATAATATTTATGAATATACGATTCCACAGTATGCGATGTTGAACATTGGATAGAGCATAAATGCTCGCAATTTTTTTTCTTATAAAAATGAATATTTACTACTGTTATGAGGAGAAGAATAATGATTTTTTCTCAATCTTATGAAGAGTAGGGTTAAGTCAATAACCATTTGATTGAGGTTCAGACAAGTTCTCAGTTGAATCTGAGGAACGACAATATATTTGGATGACATTTTGAAGAAAGTTAGAGAAAAAACAGTGATAACTTTCAGCCAATAAAGTTGGCTCCACATTGCATCATTACGGTGGGGATGAGTGTATTTTGGCTGTGGCGAAAATGTGTCTCTGAAAGAGGGAAGGATTTCACGATTGTCCTTCTTGGGGGTATAATGCTTTCTACCAGCGTGTGCTCGAAGCGCACCTGAGAAGGAGAATTTCCTCATTAATTTCCTTTCGGTTTTCAATGTTTTAAGAGTAAAACATGTCAAAAAATATCAGGAAACAGGGAAGTTAAGAGACCATCGCGACTATTGCACACACACACACACACACACACACACATACACACACATATATATATATATATATATATATATAGAAAATATATACGTTTCTTTCATATATTTGCTTTCTTTCACATATTTGCTTCCATACTTAAGAATGTTAATACTTGAGACTTGAAAATATTGGTTCTTCTCAGGAAATTTTAATTTTTTTTTTTCTCTTAGACTTTTTGTAACTCAACGATAGTCACACTTTGGTTTTAATCGCTGTAAGAGTAAAGGATTAATGTATTTCTCACTCCGTTCTTATTATCCCTGCCATTCTAGTCATTTAAGAGGATTTTAAGGCGTCATTAAGATGAATACAGATGCAAAGTAGAGATATAGTAAGTTGGCTGTTTTATGGAGTTTCTCTCTGTTTCAGTCACACACATATAAACACACACTCAATGAACAAAGAGCCTATGACACTGAAACGTAAACAGCTGTCCGTTCTGTCGTGGAATCTCAATAAGTGGTAATTGTTGTATGCTACTCCACCACTCCCAACTCTCCACTCCCCTCCCTAAACCCCTGTGCCTATAAATAAGCTCCACTGTCCTTTCTTCCTTTCAGCCTCACGCCGACGATTCAACTTGACACAAATTATGTCTTTTCATCTCTAAGTCTTCTGTTCTGTTATATGGTTATGAATGTATGTGTGTGGACAATTTCTGACCTCGGTTAAAAAAACCTTGAGTTAAGGTAAAGGGCCAGAGTCACGGGTTTCTTTTATATATTTCTCCCTTCTTTTTATGACTTCCTTGTACGCGGATGTTTCGAAATTCTATGAGTCATGTTTAGGCAGATTTTTTGACAGATCTTAAATTAAAATTAGTTAAATGCTGCTCAATTCCGTCCTGCGTTGAAGTAATGTAACTTACATCTTAGCATTATTGGATTTATTATCGGTCGGATTAAAATTTCGTCAAGATTGTCTTATAAGAAACCCTTAAATTATGTTTGCTGGTGATGTTCCGTTTTTGTAATGGACGTTTAAATTTCGTTTATCACTGTAGAAATGAATATATACTCACAAAATTTTCGATTGTATTCTTGACTGGCCATCGTTTTTATCACCAGGAAATGGGTGTTGCCCCTTGAACAAACCTGAAAAATAGTAACTTTTTGAGGAGTGCCAGTCCTACTGTAGTGAGCGGTGTGTTACGTTTACGTCGTTCTCGAATCTTTTTTTGCAGTATGGATTAGAAACATCTACAAAGAACGCTAGAGTCAAAAGTTACATTTGAGTTATCATTGCATAACATTAGTGCGCAACACAATCTTGGTCAGGATTTCAGAGACACAGCATTTTATCTAGCTCCAGTGACGATCACATTTTGTGTACGATGCATTATCAATCAGTTTTCGTGACCAAGAGTTTTTTGCATAAAAATTCATCATCCATATACCCCCTTTGATGAATAGTAATAAATAGTATTCAGAGTGACATGTGTTGCTGTCATAAATAATTGGAAGATATTTTGGCTTCCCTACATGAGGGGAAATCTCTTGAAGTAAAACGGACAGAAAAAGTGAATGAATGATTATGCATTTGCATGTGCTGTGAAGATCTCATACCATGCTTGCAATAAAGAAACCTACCAGAAACCGTTAGACAATTAAAAAGCAATGGAACTAAGTGGAGAGGCCTCTTGCTTGCATGTGCTCCTGTGCTCGGAACACCGACAGTGTGAAGATAATAACTTCAAGTAATAACAGCAATTAAAAAGACATTAAGATCGTCAGGGGAATCCCGAGATTTAGTGTACCTGAAGGCCTCTAGCAGCGAGAACAACATAATTATATAATGAGATTGGAAAAGAATTTAACATTGTTTTTGAGGTGTTTCTAAGGTCAGGAATACTTTTGTTTAAGACTGTCGTACTTGGATGCTCCTAAAGCAAGTTATACTTTAGCACTAATCTTTCAGGTGAACGAATTATAAAAAATCTTGGGGAAGGTTGCCTATTTTCATATATATATATATATATATATATATATATATATATATATATATATATAAATATATGTATATATATATATATATATATATATATATATATATATATATATAATCACACATTACCACAGGTGAAAAATAAGAGACAGGGTGTAGGTCCTGGAAATAAAGTCGAAACCGGTCAGGACCTACAGCCCGTCTCTTATTTTTCACCTGTGGTAATGTTTGATAAATAAATCACGTTTTAAAGTGATTATAAATACATATATATATATATATATATATATATATATATATATATATATATATATATATATATATATATATATATTTATTTATTTATTTGTTTACTTGTTAAACCTTATCTCCAAGTACATATCTTTTTCCCTCAAAGGTGGTGGCTTCCGGTTTTGAAATGAGGTTTAAGCCTATTTCCCTTCTCCACTATGGCTGCAATTCATAACATATATAAAACTGAGTTCTCGGGTGACTGACAGGAACCACATACACACCTACGCACTTTATGTATAGACCCCAGACCCATGTCACCAGCCATCTGGCAACTTTCACACAACACACTGTGGTAGGGATTATTTTCTTTTTCCAATATCCCTCAGTCGTGAAAGGTGGTGTTGCCGCTGATCTCAGGAAAACAGGCTCATCTGTTGTGTCCAGGGCATTTCCTTACACCGAATAGTTCACACCTGTGCCCCAGGGCATTCTATATCGTTACTCCAAACCACTGGCACTTTGTAGTCCAGCAATGTGCAAGGTACATGGTTTTCTACCTCCCTCAAGAATAAGTTCATCTGCCATTTTCGCATCATCTCCTCACGCAAAGGGTTCTTGACTCTCCACTAGGCGCTCTACGACCTTGGGACACAATTTATTAGAAGTAGAAGCTCTTGACATTTCTATCCAAGTTTACGGCGGGAACGCTGTACTTACAAATTAACCATCTTCATTCCAACTTACCTTTTAGTGAAGTCGATCAGCACACCAAACTATCTCGTTCTCTGAGCTTATTCAGGTATGTATATATATATATATATATATATATATATATATATATATATATATATATATATATAAATATATATATATATATATATATATATATATAATATATATATATATACATACATACATACATATACATACGTAAATACTGAGAAGTCTGTCAGCTTAGACGTCGGTCGAGACTCAATCTTATTTTCATTTCGCGTTATTTTTATCAGATCCTGCAACTTCTTTGGATCTTGTAACTTAGAGTTCCCCCAGCATCTCGTGAGAAAAAAAAAGCTTGCTTACGTTGCAGCGTTGCTTCAAACAAACTGCCGTCTATGATCTATGATCCAAACATTCCTTTGCTACAATCATACGTTCTCCCGCGATGAAAAAACCGACGCATCTCCAGCTGGATCACCTGTCCCAGCTTTAAATATTCAAAGCCTGATTTGTAAGATTATCCTGGTCATGATAAGTGTGCAGAATTTGCTCGAATCCCTCCAGATATTCACGTTGCTGTACGTAAGTAGACTTCGATAACAAGTTAATAAATATATAATATATATATATATATATATATATATATATATATATATATATATATATATATATATATGTATGTATGTGTGTGTGTGTATTTTAAAATGTCCATTTGATATTGAAACTATAAACATAAATGTGTAAAGAAATAGTTATTTTTTACAGTTTGGTCTTCTGATATGTATTCTCTGAATATCTTACAAAGAGACAGACTGTATTTACATTAATTATTATGTACTGCTTTATCTACACAGACCCAAATCAGTGAACTGACTATATGAAACGGCTGAGGCACAATTAAGTAAAAAGACCACAAAAAATAAATAACAGAAAACCATGACATGCTTTAAATAAAAAAAAACACGCACACAAAAAAAAAAAAAAATACAAAAACCATGGAACGCTACAGACCAAAGACTTCAACAATCCGTCTAGATCCTGTTACATTCTACAGGCTACATTTTACTTTGAATTTGTCCTCCTTCGAACAAACACTCCTAGTACCTGCCCTCACTAGCAACGGTGAGAGATTCTCAAATAGAAACTGTTACAACGGGTGACCGGTTGAGCTGGGGTGGCTGACGTCTCCTGAGATGCGTTACATGATTTTGCTATTTGGCTGATGGTGCCTGTTTGAAACTGAAGTTCGTAAAAGCAAAAATATGATAAGATTTAGATAGGAAATCTTATAAGCCTCCGCTTGTGCTCTTTTGCCAGTTATAAACTTTAACTGATGTTTTTTCTGATTGATTTTATTGTTTAAATTCCTAAGTTTCATCATCAGCAGGTGACTTGCAGCTCACCAATGAAACGTTCCTTCATTTTTTTCTGAAGTGAAACAAAATATGGAAAGGAATTTTGATTTCCAAGACGTTGCCGATATACTAAATAAATGTCAGGAAATAATTATGAGTTAATCTCAATTTATTTAACTATTTCTTTTTGCACTATAAATACAAGAGAAGCGTTATGGACTGTATGTAAAAGGCTTACTATGGAAATTGTATTTTTATGCCCCTGCATGTTTAATGGAATATTCTTCTTCCTTACCTGTATATAGATGATGCTTCTTCTAGGTAAACGTGCAAATCCACAGCCACATACCAGTTCATCAGTTCCTGTAGGATATCCATGAAATACAGCGGTATCTACTTGTGACTGCATAATTGCTTCTCGAAAAAAGCTTATCGCCCTCCTTCCGTGTCCCTTCAAATTACTCATAGTCAGTTAGTATTCATTTAAAAAGATGATTTGAAGTCCATTACATACTTTACGCAACGAGTGCATTATTGTTTGTGATGCAGCTTCAGTGTGAATCTGCTTTTCTTGACATTCTTAACGTACTCACGTTAATGTGGCTGAGGATTGCTAACGCTGCTTATCATTTTTATCTCTTCTTTTTGTTCTTCTGTTTTTTCAGTGATAATATTTTGCCAATCAGAGCCACCGCTATCGGCATAATTATGCTCCTCTGGTGTTTTATTGTAGAATTTAAATTTTAGTTGTAAATGTTTTGTTTATACATACATACATACATACATACATACATACATATATATATATATATATATATATATATATATATTATATATATATATATATATATATATATATATATATATATATATATATATATGTGTGTGTGTGTGTGTGTGTGTGAAAATTTTGCAAAAACTTATAAAATTATTTGTTCATAATTGAGCCATGCGCACGATTAACCTCGGGCTAGTAAAGTTTTACTGCAGGAATGAAACAAAGAAAATGCAAAGTTATGGTCATTTGAAGCAAGGAGACCCTATCTTTTTGATTCAGGAAATAGCAAACATATTTTTCTTTCCAGAGAAATGTTAGTTAATATCTCTCACACAAAAACAGAATTGTTATTTGTACTTGGCTATAGGTCAGTTTTATCGAAATCGACATCACTGTTTGTTTTGTCTCTTTTCACGTATTTTTTTTTTTACGGTACCATTCTGATAGAAGCGTAGCCATTGCTCTTAGATAAAAGTTGATGATGAAATCTGGATTTTGAATGCTATAATATATATATATATATATATATATATATATATATATATATATATATATATATATATATACTGTATATACATATACATATATATATGAATATACATATATATGTGTGTGTGTGCACTTCACAACTCCTTTCAAACGGATACAATTTCAACAGAAGATTAGGCGAGGGAAACCTCTTAATATTCTTCTTTATTAAAATCGTGAGGCAATAATTAAATTTTATGATGCAGCTGTTCAGTAGTTTCATAAAGAAAACTATTTTCCTTAGGAAGCAAATGAAGCAGGCAAGAAAAAAAAACAGGTACAAAGTAATTAAGATTTTTCGGCCCACAATATAAAAAAAGAACCTTGAAGATGCTTTACCGTGCAGAAGAAAAAATAAAGAAGAAGAAAAAGAAAGGACATATCGCAGTGAGAAGTAAGTTTTAAACCTTGATTTTAGTTTGGGCAAAGAAGTGGCCGTCTTGATCACGTACTATGTTGACCATGCAGGGAGGGCGCTATACACAGCTGATACGCCAACAAAAGTAGATAGCCTTTTGCCCGTTAGGCGGTCATGACCTACGGACGTGAGAATCTTATTTTCGGACTCTACCTGTAATGGGGGATGCTTAATTTTAGGGTATTCGTAAGAAGAAGATCAGGAAGTTGACGAAAGTCGCTTCAGAACCCTTTGGAGAGATGAGCCAGTCACTTGAATCCTTGGAAGTAACAACTTTGTAAATGAACGAAATGTGAATGAATAATAAGCAGCAGAAACTTGCGAAAGATGTAAAAATAGTTAATGTCTGCACCATGACTTTAAAGTCAGTGATACTTTGTCTTCTATAAAGTAAGACAGGTTTGTCATAAATCTTGTTGCAATCCATTTTCCTACCTTTAATGTAGGCTGTACTTACACAAAGGCTATTAGTAGGAGGCTGGTCTTCTGTCAGAAATTCAACATAACCTTTTAATTATCCTGTATGTCTCGCTTTAACATTATTTCTGCTCTTTATCTGCAGGTGGAACTTGCCATAATTATGAGTACGTTTATTGCAAACATTCAAGGTTAAGATCCAAGAGTTACAAGTAACATATCAATCCTAGCAGGTTTATTTGCTTTTATTTCAGTGTCTTTACATTTTTGCTTCTCTAAAGTCTTGTGACGTTTATTTTTTGTATTCGAAAGCTTTGTGCCGAGACTATTTCTATTCTTGCTGGTGGAGCAAAGGGATATTTACTGTCACAGAATACCATATCCACAACTCAGAACATCTTACAAACATGTTTTCAAAAGATATTCAACAAAAGAGACTATCCTGTTGTCTTAAAAAAAAAAAATTATTTCAGCACTACTACTCCTTTAATAAGATTTATGATCAACGCTCTTCAGCATGAAAAAAATTCTCCTTTACATAGTGTCATATGTTGCTGTATCTCAAGACAGATCACATTTAATTATTGACTGATTTATTCAGTGACTATTTTCTTCATCGCCCAAGTGTGACTCGTTAGTAGACTTTTTAATTTTTCCTTTCGAAGATAATCTTGGATCCTGTCTTAGGATACAAACATTACCAAAATTGTTTTAGTTATTTAATACTTATATTACCTGTTCGTTTTATTTGACTGTTACTGGTCCTTCGGAAACTCATTTCCTTTGCATCTCTCTAGCAATTCCACTATTTATCGTTACTGTTGGTTGCATAAGTGGTTGCTGAATTAAGTGTATTTCTCCTCATTTCTCTTTTTAGAAGGATAATGTTTAGATTTGGCTGATCAAAGGTAATAAATTTTTCGTGATTCATATTTCGGGTGTGGAAGACCAAGTGTTGGACTCCATTCTTCTTTCACTTTATCTCTACATTCATCTTCTTTTCCTCTTCTTCTTTCTCCTCTCCTTCTTCTTCTCTGAGATCGTGCAGCAGGACAGACCCACAAAAACAGGTAGCGAGGAAAGGTCCGCTTGGGTCAGGGACGCTGCAGGTTCTTCTTCTTCTTCTTCTTCTTCTTCTTCTTCTTCTTCTTCACGGACTTGTTCCTCTAATGGTATTCACCACTACGCCTGGAGGGGGTGGGGTGTTGGGGGGTGGGGAACCGTTGCGAGGATGATCGAGTAAATATTTATTAAACTCTGGTTCGTTTAACAGGAAGGTGTTCGCAAAGAAACGGCGTGTGAGCAGGGACAACAAGTGTCGGTCTTTTTTCTAGGTCTCTCTTTCATTGAGGCTTGCGCTGTAGTTGTCTGCTAACTTCTCTATTTTTTTATCTCTTATTATGTTGCACTTTATCACAGACAAGTTTCCCTCTCTCTCTCTCAACAACAACAACGGGATGAAAGCATTTCCGCTAAGGAGTTTATGCGTACAATTTCGTTTTCTACAAATATTCCCTTGAAGAATAACAGCTCTCTCTCTCTCTCTCTCTCTCTCTCTCTCTCTCTCTCTCTCTCTCTCTCTCTCTCTCTCTCTCTCAACAACAACGGGATGAAAGCATTTCCGCTAAGGAGTTTATGCTTACAATTTCGTTTTCTACTTTGTACAAATATTCCCTTGAAGAGGAAACATACTCTGTGATAAATAAAAAAAATAAATAAATAAAAGGAAAAGTGAAAACAAGTGTCTTGTCTTTTTCATGTTAACTTTCATACTTTAGGAAAAAAGAAACCATTTTAGCCTTTTTTCTATTGAAATTACTCGTCGTATTAGTGTCATACTTCATCTGGTGTGGTACTAGTCATAGCCTTTTCTCAGAGAGGTGAAACCTTTCTTACGAATGACGGGATTTGTCTATTTTGAGATATCAGCTCCAAAAGTGTTACTGTTCTGCTTCTTTCCAATTTTTGGTACGGCTCCTAACCTGCTTGCGGGCAGATACACACACACACATATATATATATATATATATATATATATATATATATATATATATATATATATATATATATATATATATATATATATATATATATATATATATATAAAGACATGAATTTTGTCACTTATATATGCGTGACTTTTTCAAATTCATATGCATATGGGTTCACCAAAACCGTTTAATATCCATTCCACTATACTTTGGAAAGAACTTACACCTAAGGAAAATTATACCTCTTAAGTGCTTCGGTATGTGTGTGTGTGTGTGTGTATGTCTGTACATACCGAAAAATTCTTATATAACCAATATTTCCTGATGCACACTTGACCCGTAATAAGGAAGTACCTTGGTCATGCAAAAGAATAATTTAGAAAATCACACAAAATAATATGTTTATTTCCTCCATGTCAAATGCGGTTAGAGCGTACGTAGACATTTCAGCCCATACTGTCATTTTCTAAAGTCAGTACTTTCATGATCGTGACAATAACCTCCGGTACCATATAATGAGAAACCTAGAAAACTGTCTAAAGGAATGGGCAAAAAATAAGTTACATGTTCGGTTTCTCCAGAAACAACAGAAATGGATTCATGGACACCAAAGAGTATGGGAAATTTACAGCATTTTCTTCTATAAAAGGGTACCATAGGTTACTCTAGTTTAACATGTATAACCACATGCATATTAGATATGATTTCACTGTTGACGGGAGAATAAAGATTGTCCATAGTCACATTCAATAGAGAGGCAGAAAGTCAGTTGAGTTGATAAAACATTTCATTAATAGTAATAAAAATAAAATAGCTCTTAACACACATGCACACAAAATCACGTCTTTTGTGGCAATACACGGAAAAAAAAATTGTCCAAGGAAACATTCAAAGAAGAGATTAGTTTTGGTGAACATATTCCATTTCAAAAACCACTTTCCGGTGCATGACCGCACATCTACACAAACAAAAGCATCTCTGCTGAAAAAATAAATGCGCAGGAAATTATTTAAGATACTTACGTTAGTTTAGTAGAGCCAATCATCAGTCGTCTATGAGACACATGAAAACACCTGTACACAGCTAGGCAGCGCTTTAAGTAACTAAAGAAACCTTTACCTACGGCAGGCAAATTCTCTGGGAGAATAAAAACCATCTTTGTTTAATTGACTTTGTCATAAGAGTTTATTCACTCTCACAGGTCCTAAGGCCAGTTAAAAGACTGGGGGTGACTTTTCAAAATGCTTAACGTTGCTGACACCTGCATCAATCCGTGGTAATCTGGTACAAACGGCAATAGTTAGAAAATAGAGCAAAGGCGAGAAATAGTTACCAAGGTTTTCTAGGGAAACAAACCTTTGTAGATGACGTGTGTACACAGTTTTAGATTCACACATGTGGTTTTTCTTAGGGCAACGAAGAAAACAAAAAAAAGGACAGGAAGATAATTGACTTATTCACGCTTATTTCAGAAACAAACCGCTGTATATGTAAAAAAAGAAAAAAAAAACTCATGATATCCCATCCCCGTCAACTACTAAATCAAATCCTTGTTTATGACACTCGAAAGACATGCACGTATGAGCTCATTCGTCATGGCATTTCCGAGGAGTAATTTGAATATGATTATATGACCACCGTAGCCACAAAGGCTGCAATTTCTTAACCCAATAATTTACAGCCTCTTCTCTTGACAGGCTCATGGCGATCCTTAGGAAGATAGGTAACTTTCATAGGGATTTACAGCTTAACGCCCCTATACTGGAACCATATGTCACTTCCCTGTGGCACGTCTTCATTTGTAGCTGCATTTGAGAGAGAGAGAGAGAGAAGGGTCACAGCTCTTAGAATTAGCTTTGGAACAGATAACATATTCGCATTTAATTTCACTTGACCTGATTGTATGAAATGACGGCTATGGCTATTAGAATTAAAGGAAAACATTTCTTAAAAATGATGAAGCTTTCGCATGAAAGTAAACGAAATGGAAAGCTTGCGCGGTGATTCATCTACTGGGACTTTCCCAACCTGACAACATCCAGCAGACGAACAAGTTATTTTGAAATGAGGACGATACAAAATGCAAATTACGACCCTTCCCTCACCTCTTGAAAAGCCACCACAAACAAGTCTGGCTGTTCCTTCTCGGCAACGGGTCATGTAAAACATCGACAGAAAAGAAAAGAAACAGGAAAAAACAAATATGATGCGCCCGAGTCAACATGAAAACTATTATCTTTTAGGAAGGGGAACATGTATTCATTCCACTCGTCAAAATGAGAAGTGTTTTACGCGAGGCTGACATGTCACGGAAGATAAGACGTTGATGGTTATCCGTAAGTAGTGACGGAAGAGTACAGAATGCAAGAGAAGTGTGGGAGGGGGGCGAGTTATTTCATTAACCGAAAAGCAATGAAGTTTCTTATTAAATTCAAACTAAATAAATTAAGTGGTACGGAATAAACATCCAAGGCTTTGATATTTGTTGCATGCCTGAAGTTAAAAAAATCATTCAAGTGGTTAGCTTGAGATACCGCAAGGGGATAGTTCCGTACCATAATGCACCTTCGAATGTTTGAAGCTTTCAAACTGAGACCCTTGGCATGCTGATAGAGGTTATCAAGGCCAACCCTCTTATTACTGGAGGCCTTTACACCACTAAGGAAAAACTAGTTGGACAGAGTGGTTGGAATCATGTCATTTACATTCCACAGAGCTCTGCTATTGGTGTGTGTTGAATTTAATAGCCCGTGGACGAAGGAATCTTAGTAGGCATCAGGAAGGTTTTCGAAAGGCTTTCGAATGCAAAGAGGACGTGAAGTTGGACACTTAAGATTGGCAGACTTAAAACTGTAATACCGTAGTGTTCAGGGAACACGCTGTTGAATAGCAAGACCAACACCTCACTTGACTTTTTCAAAGCAATATATTCAAGGCCCTTCCAGCGCGGGACTTCTATCTTTCTTTAAGTAAAAGCACGTTCTTCCGTTAAAGCCATATTAATTGCTTTTGGATAGTTTTACGTTGATGGTCATTTGACAACGAGAGATAAACTGGCTTCTCAAAGTTTTGAGATATAGTCACAACGGCAAATAATTTTTTTTGTAGTTTTTGCAACACGGGTTAACTAAAGTTTATACAAGTTTTTTTTGAAAATCTGTATTTTCTTTATCAAGCATGTATAAGCAGAAACCAAATAAAGATTAAGTTGAACGATTCCTTGAGTAGCATCGCTTAATAGAACACCAGTGACGTAGGTTTTTCGTAAATTTATTCATATAAACAAGAATTTAGTCTTAACATAACTTAAGTCATGCTACCTTACAGTGGCATAAATGTTGCACTTAGTTTCCATCAGTATAGAGTGCTGTGAAGGTAACAAATTTCCTCTCTCTCTCTCTCTCTCTCTCTCTCTCTCTCTCTCTCTCTCTCTCTCTCTCTCTCTCTCTCTCTCTCTCTCAGAACTTCACCAGGGTTGCGGAACGCTATATATTATGGCTGTATTACTCATGTAATTTTGTACAAGTGAACTCAATTGAGAAAGTGAGCGCTGGTAATAATTAGAATTTTATCTTTTTCTCAAATTATTATTATGTATTAGAACGAACAAAAGTGAATCAGAAAAATATATATTAATATATTTATTTGCTTTTATTCCTTTAGTCAACATTTCAAGATTATAAGATTAGAGAGTATGTTTATCATAACCTGAAACTGCTTTTTTAACAGCCACTTTATATCATTAAGTTGCGCTTAATTTCATTACAAGAACGTCGTATGCAACAGCATCAGTATGCTAGAATATAACCAGGTAAGGATAGTCACAGTAAAGTAAATACAACGTGCAGAAATAGTTATTTTAATAACATAGATCTATGTTTTTAAGTGTGGACAATTTTATTTCCATAAAGATGTATTGATTTACCTTAAGAACTACCATAGTGAACCCTGTTATACTCCCATAAGAGACAAAAAAGCAAAGATATGAAAGTACAAATAAACCGTGTACAAACTAAAAAGATAAATAAGACAGAATAATAAGATAAACAAGACAAACAAATAAGATAAATAAGATTAAATGAGACAAGCAAATAAGATAAGGTTAATAAGACAAATAAGATGGATAAAACAAATAAGAGGTAAGATAAATCATCAAAGAACAGAAGGAAAGCCTGTTAGAGAATAGAAAAAAGGGAAGGAAAATCAACGAGAATAATCCCGACTTTAAGTTAGTTAAGAACAAAATCCCAAGAACATAAGAGTCGCTCTTACATACAGTAAACAAAACAGCTATGAAGTAATAGCGGGAAAGACCTTGACAGAAAGAATCCTTCAACTTCTCACGTAAGACGAAGCATTTAAGCATCCTTGTCCTTGCCATAACCGCCTCCCCATCTGCTAAAACTGCAAACAGCTGGGAACTCTTCAAACTATTTGCAGTCGCAAGCTTTTGCACGATGCTTGCCAAAGCCCACTGATAGCTCATAAGAATTCCTGGAGGCAAATCAGGAAATAGGTGGAGAATTTTATTTTAAGAGGAAGAATTTTTCCCAGTAAATAAGAAATAGATCCTAAAATTGCTCAAGATGACTGTTTGAATTGCAAACGACAGATATCCCGAGGAGTCAGATTTTTCACACTCCGAAGCTTACTTAAGTTTTCAACAAGCTCACCTTTCTCAAGTTATAGTTGAATGAGTAAAGTTAGTATGACGTCATAGGGATTTTGATGATAGGAGTGTACGAACGGAAGAATTATATGGAATGAGGAAACTGTCATGATGGCAGATGCAGGTACTGAAAGAGGGACTGATAATAGAAATCCCACCCTCACCCCACCAAAGCACAACCCCTCCCCAAAAACACACACAAATTCCCCCCTCAAGGATTGTCTAATCACTTTTTCAGTGACTTGCTATTTCTCTCCTACGAAGCTGATTAGCTTTTTCGTAAACTCCTTAATTATATCACAAAGATGGTTTAGGGAGTACTGAAACAGATATAGTTTTGTATGCCAGTATCCTCTTTTATGCACATATTGGTGGCTGCGTTGATAACGCCTTGCATTTGTATATATGTGCTTGTTGGCATTTGCACAAACATTCTTGAAGTGATCCCGCAAGTGGAAGCCTGCTCTCTTGCACATATTTGATATGTGCAAGTGCTTATTTATGATTTAGACAGTCCTAAACATCCAATCTTCTCGGAAGTTGAAAATCGATGCATGTCTTAATCTGTTAATTCAGTTCATTGTGTTTTGAAGAATACTGAGTTGAGGAAATATATTACTAAATCCACTCAATCCTGAATGTGTAGTTAATGAGCAAATTGTTTGAAGATTCTATCATAAGCATTCATGAAAATGAACAGATTTTATGAAGATACTATCGCAAGCAGAACATGGGCAATATGATAAGCTAACAATGAAATATGCATCATTGAAACTTTGATTAGATTCATATGTAACATCATATAAACAAGAAAAAATAAGCGGATATTTAACATGGCAAATAAACAGACAAATAAAAAGTCAACAGATGAAAAGATATCCTAACAAGTACTCACAACTGCCAAAGTAATTAGCCCTTACGAACATCAACCCAGACTGCAAAACACTTAGGACGATCTAGTGATGGCTTTTTTTAAAACTTGAAGGATGCGCTATTCATATAACCAGAGGATATATTGAGTGGTGCAATCCTCAGAGGAGAGGAGACCTGAGACCTTCTCCCATGGCCATCTACTCGAAAACCAGACTTACAAATCACCTTGGGAAATCGGCAAATAAACAAATTTGACGGAAAACTCTGAAAAAAATATTGCAACCCGTCAATCTGCGGATGATTGCAAGGTGCGCGTAATTCTGGCTGCCTGAAGAATGGGTGTTTCTTCTTCTTCTTCTTCTTCTTCTTCTTCTTCTTCTTCTTCTTCTTCTTCTTCTTCTTCTTCTTCTTCTTCGAGTTGTTTTAATGCTATTACAACTCTGCTAATTTTAGTGCTCATGCTATGTTCGCTGGTGTTAGAGTATATTCATGCTTGGCACATTCCTCTATATAAGAAATTTAATTTTAAGTGTTAGTGTATTGATAGATGGCAGCTGGTCTTAAGGGAATATTTTCTGAGTAGATTTTTGGTAAACCATATAGGTCACCAGGATTGCAACCAGAAGCATATATGCGTTTATACTCTTTTGTAATGTATTTTCCCTTTTTTTAGATAGTTCAATAAACGATTTCACTTATTCTCTAGTGAACCCGCACATTTTGAGCAAAAAGCCAAAGTATCCATATAAAAAAATCTTCTTTTCGAGGATAAGGTAAACCGTTTATTGAATTATCTTAAAAAATCACATTGCAGGATAAAATTTCAAAAACGTTTATATGCCTCTGGTTGCAATCTTGTTGTCCTATGCGGTTTACCAAAAATTCACAGAAAATATACCCTTAAGACCAGTTCTATCATCTATCAATACACCAACTTTCAACCCAGCAAAATTAATGATGCCATATGTATGGGAATGGGTCGAGAATGAATATCTCCTTGGTAATTCCTATACATTTTTCGACATTATGAAAAACTGTAAACTTGAGGAATATCGCTAACACTATTGCTGCTCTTAGTGGTGGTGTTAAGTGGGATGAATTTCTTCCGAAGTGGGTACCACTGCTCAGAAACATCAAGCGCTCTTGGCTCACATTAGTAAGGTCTGTTGTTCGATTCTCGGGCCCGGCCTGCCTTGCACAGGTCGACTCACTTGAGAGTGGGTATCAGAAGCAACTGGAGAAAAAAAAAAAAAGTGAGGGCATGAGGTTAGCAACCTGATTCCTGGAGGCCTGCTGAGAACTGGGAGGTTCTATAGTGTGCAGTCACTTGCCTCTGAAGGTCTGAAGGGGATCAAACGCTTATATATACATATATATATATATATATATATATATATATATATATATATATATATATATATATATATATATATATATATATATATATATATATATATATATATATATATTACATACTATAATATATATATATATATATATATGTCTATATATATATATATATATATATATGTTACTGTGTGGTTACTTCTACGTATCGAAAACGAGGGAAAAATATTTGGGCCTGTATAGCGATACACATGCATAAATTTAAGCATGCGTAAATGCTGCGTAAAGAATTTGCGTCTGGTCTCGTCTTGCTAGGGACCAAAACAAAATAGAGAAGAGAAGATTTCGGAAATCTGTCCCTATAAGGAAGGGCCGTCGAACAATTTTATTTTGAAGCTAGATAATGTCACACTCAGTCAGTGTCAAAGAATTTTGTCTCCTTATTCGGTCCCTTGACTCATTTGTATATCGTCGTATATCACCCCTTTCTACTTTTGCCATTTTCAAGGCACTTTCAGTCTTAGATTATGTAGAGAAGGAACTTGACAGCATCCACAAAACAAATGTTTGGTTTTGCGTCATTATGGTATTCCAGTAAAGTAAGTAAAATTAACTAAATACATCCTTGAAAGAAATAGATAAAAAAGTAATGTTTATGTATTTTGTCAAGTAAATCTATAGTAAATAATGAGGTCCTGCTGGGAAATATTATGTAACCCGAGATGTTTGTCCTTCTCGTGAATTTTATAATAAAAAAAAATAGTGGCTGGAAGTGGAAGCGATTGTTAAGATTGGAACTATGATTGTAATTTGTCAGACTGACTATATGCAGATGATGATGTTTTAATCAACAGAACACATGATTATAACGCTTGCTTAATAGAAAGATCATAAAAAGGATGTAAAAACACTACTTGGAGAGGTAATTAATAAGATAATTTTTCAAGTATTTCTGAAAAGTGATACCCAGTGAAGATTCTCTTGAGTTGGAATTTAGTGAAAGAATAAAAAAAACTAAATCAACAATTGGTGGGTTGAATAAGATTACGAAATCACTACTCTTGAAACTCCATATAAAATTAAGACTAAACATTAGACTAGTATAATGTGTATTGGTATACGGACATGAATCATGTCTTGACGCTGAAAATATAACTAAGAGATTCTGTCGATTTAAAAACGAAGCTCCAAGAGGATTATTAGAATTCAGGTGGAAAGATAGTGTGAGGAATATCATAAAGAAAATTATGAACGTTTCACGTGTGGGTAACTGATGATAGAGTTGATGGAAATAGTTTGGGCACCACCCCGGAGAGAATAGTATTCAATAGCATTAGCTGGGCACCTGTGGACACCAGGAGAGTTGGAAAACCCATGCCTACCATGAAACGGGAGTTTAGAGATGACTGGCGATTAGTGGAAGTGATGTAGATACATAAATTTCCATCGTAGCGGGAACAGCTAATAACTTGTTTTCATTCCTTAGTTAATTTTACCTCATATCTGGATGCTTCAGTCTCTTCCTTAACAAATTCGAATCAAAAGCAAGTTGTGACATCAACAATGCTATCGTTAGCATTTCTGTAGGCTTTATTTCTCTTCAATGCAAGAAAACCTTAATTCCTATTTTTGTTAGGTACTATTCCGCTGACCTCAGCAACCACAAGGCAACTACTTGACACATTGAACCTTTGGATATCAGGAATCTTTATAATTCTCGGCTCAATTAGTCACTTTGTCTTTCCTTTTGCTGATAAGACGTGGAATTCATTCCTTCCTTTCATTTTCGTCGTGCCTTGGATAAATAACGCCAAAAAGTTGCTAGTCCTGTCGGGTTTTGTGTTCCAAGAGTTTAGAATAAAAGAAAACCTTATAAAGAGGGTTGTACACTCCGTAGGGTTACTGGACACTCACCATTCTGCTGGTAGCTGACAAATTAGGAAAATCCTACTCTCAAATCTTCGCGATTTCCACAATACTTTAAGCATAAAAAAGAAGGAAAATGGATGCGCTAAGAACATAATCAAATAACTGATTCTCGGGAGAAAACCGGTTTCCTAAAAAACAAGAATTTTAACATTTGTTTTGGTAATGGACGTGCATGTGCTGTCGCATTCTTAGATGGCCAGGTGGTAGCGTGTTTTTTTTTAGGATATAAACAACTTCTCACATCTTCCCAAACAAATTAATGGAAGAATGCCCAGGTAGAATTATAGCCACTAACAACGTAGTCTCATCAGATCACGCAGATGTGTTCCTCAACCTACAAGTGAAGAATTTTTAATGGATAAGTTCTTTTAATTCCCAAGAAAATCAGTGACTAAATATATCGGGAAAAACGGCAACTTATTGAACATCTTTAAATCGCTTAACTATTGCTGTTTATAGAAACAGAAATATTACTAATATTCGCGTTTCGATTTTTTTTTTTTTTCTTGGAAACCTCTTCTCCCGTGTGGTGTATATTTTTATTTTCCATTTTCATTATTTTTCCCATACTGTATATAAACCACAGTCTGAACATGGAATATAATTTATGTTGTAATTGTTTCTAATGATATTTTTAATTATCATTATTGGCAGTAGCGTAATACTTTACCAGACTTCTAGTTATTGATTTTCTCTCTCCCATATCGTCTCAATCTCATTAGCACCCAAGACCTTGTCATTCAACCCGGTACAAGTGACAAACGTACATTTCAGAGGCTCAGGCTTCTATTTGTGCCGAGTGTCAGAATTCCTTACTCTAAAAATTCACTTTATATATCTTATTTACGGACTTCCGTAATCATGATGTTATTATTTTGCAAAATTTTAAAAACATGAAATAAAAAAAAAATACGCCTATCAGTAGAACGTTGGCCATCGATTTATCAGTCATGTAGAGGCTATAAAACGAGGCTTTCTCGACTCAGAAAATCCCCCGTAGGGGCGTAGTGCCGTCAGTGCGCCACATACGATGCTCTGTAGGGATTACTGAAGGTTCTTTGCAGTGTGCCTTCGGCCCCAAGCTGCAACCCCTTTCGTTCCTTTTACTGTACCTCCTTCCGTATTCTCTTTCTTCCATCGGCCCTCTCCTAACAATTGATTCATAGTGCAACTGCGAGGTTTTCCTCCTGTTACGCCTTCCAAATCTTTTACTGTCAATTTCTGTTTCAGCGCTGAATGACCTCATAGGTCCCAGTGCTTGGCCTTTGGCCTAAATTCTGCATTCAATCAATCGACTCAAAATTGGCCAGCCCATTTGAACACAGTTTTATCCTGTCTAGAGACAGTCCTCCAGTGCGTGCTCACTATCAGGCCACCCTGACTGTGGACCAAATACTGGTGGATTGTCAGTTTCATCTTCGCAAGCGTTGCAGACAACATTTGAATGGCCAATAGGTAACTGAAAATTTGAGGTGATAACTGCGACATGTTAAGCTTAACGTCATTTTGAAAGGATATAAATCTATATAATCAAACATAAATTTGATTAATTTTTGTAGCTCTTAAGATTTCATTTTTATACTGATTTATTTGTTTTGACTTAAACTCTGTGCATGTAAGATTGTTAACTTTACTCATGTGCATGATAGTTAATAAGCTTGCGTAAATGTATTTATGGGGGTGTATTAATCTGTATAAATTATTTATTGGGGGTGTATTAATTTGTGTTGGTGTGTGTGCGTGTGTATGATGTTCACATGTTTATTTTTAACTGTAAATTTCACTTTAACATTATTTTCAGCGCTGTATGACCTCGTAGGTCCCAGCACGTGGCCTGTGACCTACATTTTATATTCCAATATATAATTAACGTTTCAAAGCAAATAAGTTTTGATTTTCAGTTAAGAAGCCAAATATTGATTACAATTCCCAATATTAATATATATATATATATATATATATATATATATATATATATATATATATATATGTGTATATGTATATATGTATATATATACACACGTATATATTGTAAAATTGCTAATTTATCCTCTTGAAATGGGACCAGGAGATCGATATGTTCCTACTGGTTTAGACTAGAGGCAGATTCATATTTTTTTTTAGATAAATGGTATGAAATGTTGATGAAGAAATTTGTAATTCTTTTCTTTCTACTTTTTTTTAACATTGTTTAACTTTATGGTGAAATTTTTTTCTCACAGAAGTTGTGATGAGCTATTTCGAGAATTGTTGCTATCGTCACCGTTAATTTCATAATCATTTTTATATTTTTTTACCTGTAAAAACAGCTGACAGCAGCAAAAAGGTATTATTATTATTATTAATTATTATTATTGCTTATTATTATTATTATTATTATTATTATTATTATTAAGCTGCTGCTGTTACTAATTTGCCAGATTTTCGAGGAAAAAAATGGAATCGTGATCGTAATTTACTAACGTCTTTTTAAACCAGATTCAAAATTTTATTACTATCTATTTCGCTCAAAGAAAAAAAGTTCCTAACAGTTCGAAAGGAAAAGACCTTCGTCAGGCACTTCAGAACCATAAACAAGCCATTATCCATCAGCTCAGCAAGACGATCAATTAAATGAGATTTATACTTTGAAAATTTAAATATAATTTTGAAGGTGCGCATTGAATAAAGCTTCACTTTTATGTTGATTTGAATTAATTAGCACTTTTTATTCTTCTTTTTCTTATGTAAAAACTGTCAAGATTTTTATCTTCCAGTATTTGTTTGTTTGTATTTTTTTTTTTTTTTGTGTTGTGTCCTACTTTTTAAGGCTCAGATAACATTCTCTTAATGTGGACCAATTATTGATTTGCAGTGTCTAGGATGTATGTTTAATGTTGACGTAATTCTAGAGAGGTTAGATACTCTATGCTTGTAAGTACTTAGACTTGCACATTAGGCAGACTTTTGAACTAGTAGTTGCAAAGTAATAACTTTGCCTTTTACGCATAAAGCTTTTGGGACTAAGTTTGAATGAACGATATTCAAGATATAAACATTTTAGTAGGCCTGATTTGAGTCTGAATTTTAGGAATATCTCTTTTGCGCAAACTTTATTTATAAAAATTGAATTGACATTAGATATTTGTATCTGAAATAGAATAGATATAGGTAACGTTACCTCAAAAGATAAATCTTAAAATGATGTAATGTATTAGGCACACCTTTGTATTGAAGAATTCTTTACAAACATTTTATTTCTAAAGCTGAGTTTAAAGTATATACCCTTACTTACACTTTTTAAAATTATTTGTTGAGTCTAAAAAAAATATTCAAAACTAAGTGACTTTCAAACTTAACTTCACTGAAAACATTGCTATCATATTATCTTATAATCTTCTAGTGTTACTGACTCATTTATAAAATATTCGAACAAACATTTGTTGAATAACGCATCCTAACATTGTAGCATAATATTTGTCTCCCCCCGAAAAAAAACCTAGAATGCTTTGTTGATAAAACTTACATTTTAGTTACAAAGTTTTACCCCAGTTTCTCTCAGTTTATAAGCACCTGTTATGTTGTGACCAACCAGCGAATGCTCCATGTAATTTATAGGTTATATTTCTTCACAGGCCCAAATAAAGCGTAAGGTCTGATAATGCTTTCAACCTTGACTGACAAGAAAAGATTAAGTCAATCAGTATACAACTCAACAAGTGAATGTTTCGACCATAATATAAGAGAGAAACTATCTCTCTTTCCTACCAAGCATTAAAAAAAGGTGAATAAACAGAAGCAAATGCAAATCTCACCTCCAAATTGTCAGTTGCCAAAAAATGAGGCTTCGATCACACAGATGTAAATTTTTAGACCTAATCATCCTCTTGACAGTCTTGTCGTGTGACCTTAGGGAATAACATTTGCTTCTTTTACAACTTGAAGACAGGGTCAGCTTCCATTCTTTTTCATTTCCAAGTTCCTCCTACTTCTTTTTACCAGATAGGCTTGAGTCCAGTAAGGGCACCTGCTTGCTCTTCTCGTCGACTTTCACATACAACGAATAGAAGCAGATTACCGATTCTTATTTGACTGAACATTCACCGCTCTTTACTTTTAAGAAGGAAATAGAACATGTTGTTAGATTCAGCCAGTCTTTTGTTAGCACAGGCCTTCGCTTGCCAGAATTATGTAGAATAGGTTGGTTTCTGGCATTTATAGATAAGATGTCATTAAGAGAATCGTTCTTCCTTCCACTAAACCTTAGAGAGAGAGGGAGAGAGAGAGAGAGAGAGATGGAATAACAAACTGCCTTCCCACTTCACACTTCTTGACAAATGGAAAAATTCCAGCTGCTGTACTTGGTTTCCATGGTCTAACAGTCAGTAAGTAGGCTCTCTCGTCACGCCGGTGGTTGTTACCACAATGAGTTGCAAGTAAAATAATAGTGTCAGTGCCATTTCCAATATTGTCTCCTTATTCATATGATTATGATAAACTATTCTATTGTTTATTGTTAGCCTCAGCAATATGGTGTAGGTAGTCATTGTAACAATTAATGATACCAATTTTTCCGTGTTGAAATCACTTTAAGGCATGCTGTTGCTGCCGGATCAGATAATCTGCTGACTCAGAAAATATAAAAGTCTCCCTTTGATATAACCAGATGCTGCAAATGTTAAGTCTTAAAAGAAATAATCTTTGTACGGTTAAAACATAATGTAAAACATTGAAATGAAAGATTTGTGTTAGAATTTTTCGAAATTAATCTACCCTCTTCAAAAATTTTTCATTTTAACACAAGATTAAGCTCATAAAGTATTTTCTTTTTCCTTTCGGGAAAATGTGCAAAATCTTCAAGTAGGTTCATCTTGATACGAGTTCAGAGAAAAACCGGTTGAAAACGGACAGGATAGGTCAGTCAAGTCCTGGCAAAATTCTCATAGTAGGTAACTTTAATGACCTCATAATCATATCTCGTGCTTCATGCTAAAGGGGAATTAAATTAAGAATACTTCGCCTAGAGAGAGAGAGAGAGAGAGAGAGAGAGAGAGAGAGAGAGAGAGAGAGAGAGAGAGAGAGAGAGATCAGAAATTATGATTTCATTCAGATGCAAATAAACATTTTGATATTATTACAGGAGAGGGTTGTAGGCGAAACACTATTCTTACTGAGAGCGTTCGGAGATCGCAAACGTGCCATACTGAACTGATTTCGGCCGTAATCGCCGTCTTGCATAGCCTCCCCACAAATGGTTCCTTTTCGACAAAAGTTACATTTCATTTCTCCACTAAAATCTATTAATTTGTTACAAGTCAAGAGACTCGCCTTTTTAGCAATAAGTTATTCAAAATTCAGGAATAATTTGTTCCCTGAGATGAACAAAATGAAACCAAAATCACAGCCTCATCGCTGGGGGTAATAAAGATAAGTTTTCCTTAAGAATGAAACCAAGGTCCATGTATGAACCTAGGTTCTTATGTCAACCATGTATGAAGTCTTCCATAGGAGACCCCTGTGTGACACTGTTGATGAGATTAACCACCCAAAATAAATATTCTGTTGCATGAACCTATGATTGTCTTGTTCTGGGTTGAGATTGATACCAGCTACCACGAGAAAATACAATTTATTCTTAATAATCTCCATTGATGTTCTAAGTATAAACACTCCAGAGTACTCAGGCACAGCAATTGATCGTGACGTTAGTTGCTAGTTTCGAGAAACGACTTTGCAAGTAGAGGTGATAATTATGTCTGCACAGGCGCTGTTGGAAAATCACGTGAAACAGTATTCCTACTTAAGCTCGTTGTAATAGTAGTGAATATTTATCACCCACCTTACTAAACACAGAATCAGATTTGTGGTGGCGAATACCGAATATTTACAAGTTTTATTAAACCTGGCAACGTCGCCAGTCCTTTGTATCTTCCATGCAATGGTAATAGCAAATCAAGCAGTTGAAGAAAGATATGTGCCAAGGCCTACCATCGTAAGTATTTGCAGTAAAAGGGGGTCTTTCGGTGAAGAGCAAGTCCTAACAGGAATGAAGAAGAAGAAGAAGAAGAAAAAGAAGAGGAGGTGAGAAGTGAAATGAAGAGGGCGAAGTCCTCACGTCCCGAGAAGATGCCTCAGGCTGGAAGATGGGTTAGGTCTTGGGATCGGCCTGGAGAGTGAGCGTGCTCACTGTAAACATACGCATGCGCAGTCATCACTCTCACTTTCGTTATGGCATTCCCTGAAGCCCGCCTCGTCTGGACCGTTAAGAATAATTACCGGGCATAATTTATAACGAACCATACTGCCCAAAAGGAAAGGTTTGCCCTTAAAAGGTCAAGAAGGAGACGAACGGTGCGTAACAATTAACATCTCAAGGACAGACTTCAGGTGGTCTCCTTAGACCATCCCAGACATGAAATGAATGAGCACGGGCAGCCAGCCAATTCACAGCCTTTGTAATCAACTAACACGTCACACACAAGAGAAGGCTAAAACGCAGGCGCGCCGAAGAATAAAGTGACGTCATTTGGTAACACACCAGACCTTAGTAAAATGTTCACCGACGACCTTATGATGCTTGGTAATTATTGATCTTCCAGAGATTATTTGGTCTGTTGAAAACGCCGGGCACAGAGGGTCTTTTCCACTTATTGTTTATCACTGAAGTGCCTAATAATTATACCTTATGGCTTTTTCGCATGTATGTTTTAGCGGTCACTTCCAATACTGATCTCACACGCACGCTTACACACACACACACACACACACACACACACACACACATATATATATATATATATATATATATATATATATATATATATATATATTAAATCCATCGCTCGAGAAATGTTGTGTGCCATTTCAACAGATTTCCGGTTAGAATAGGAACCTTCCCAAAACATTCGAGAAAAACATGGCATAAAGAATAATGAAATGTCAAAAATTGCTTTTGATCCAAAGTGTTTTTCTCCTGAAGCGAACGGCTGTTTTTGTGTTTCTGCAGAGATATTATGAGAAATTTTTGTCACCGAGAACAGTGTTATAGGCCTTGTGGCAATTCAGCTAATCTACGCGCCATGTGTATGGGGAGCCGTTATAAAGTATATCTGTTACTCGGGGAGGCAGTGTTATGCATCGAGCGGCAGTCCGGACAATCAACGCTTTTGTTATTGTCGTGTGAGATCTGATCAGTGCTCTGAATCCGCCGTAAATAAACAATTTTTTCGATATTATTGGCGGTATTATTCGCCACAGTGCGACAATATTACCTCTGCTGTAAAAGTCGACAATTCTCATTCTATGGAAGTGTGCGATGTGGGCGAACAAAGGGAAATATATTTCTGTGTATGGGTGGCTTCTGCGGTAAAGGTAGAGGTATTCTGGATGATGTTTCGTGTTCAAATCATAGTGATATTGATGATCGTGAACCTTCTGCGGTAATAGATCTTGATAATAATGTTATTGAGCAGAGCAGGGCTATGATAAGTGAGGTAAAAGGAGAAAGCAGTTAGAATGAAGATCGGAAGGGAAAGAGAAAATGTAAAGAAAAGGCTAGGAGTGTGAATATAAAAAATATCTAATTATCATTACGATTGCAGTGACAGATGATACATCACAAGACAAGTGGGTGCATCTCTATAACAGTGACAGTGATGCACAATGTGGTGATCTGTCCCCTTGTGCTACTAGAAGCCTCATGCGTAGGGGCAAGTGTGCCACCCCCATCAATTTTTCAACCACTACCAGCAGTGGTTCCCAGTCACTGCTGTGGAACCTTCTTTTGATGAGGCTGAACACCTGGAACAGCAGGAAAAAGGTAGAAAAAAAGTTTAGTATATCAGAAGCATGGGTAAGTAAACTATTCCACCAAGAGGGTCTGTTTGTTTTTCCCTTGCAACTGCAACTGAGGGATTACAGCATCCAGGCTGCGTATCTCAAGTCTAAAGAAATATTCGCAGGGGACCTATCAAGAAGAGGCGATCTAAGGCTGAAGAAAGCAAGAAGTGGACATTTAGTTCCTTTGTTACCTTCAAGGGCAAGGAAATTTACAATGTGCAAGGTAGCCCTCCTCTCCTTTTTTTCAGTAAACCACTATGAGGACCTAAGTTATGGAACAGTTGCCTCAGGGAGGACTTGAGGGACATGAACCCCAACACCAAGAAAATAACAGGGACTGTTCTAGAGTATCTTCAACACATACAACTTCTATCAGTTTGTTCCAACTACTACCCTGTGGACACACCACGAATCAGCAATATTGGAGTCACCTCAGCACCTGGGCTGTGTACCAACAAGATTTTCAGTCACCGTTATCAGATCAGCTTTCGCCCTGTGAAGAAGAATGCCTTAATATTTGTGAGGTGCTCACTAACGCTCTTGTTGATTGGAGGCGAGCTGGAACAAGAGTAAAAGGCACAGAGTTTGAAAAAAATGTCTTTGGCTTCTAATGCCATAATACCAAACTCTTTGATGACCACTGGGTCCATGTCGCCATGGGCTTCCAGCAGACTATGCCATGCCCTCTTCCTCTTTCTTCTGTCAGGTCGGCGTGCTACAAACGCAAATTGTGGTGTAGTCTTTTCAACACTGCCCCCCTCCCCCATCTCCTTGGTGAGGGCCCCTGCCTGTCTATGGATTACTATTCTATCTACAAAAATAATAAACTAGACAAGAACTCAATTTTTGTTGAGTAAAGCTGTTGTCATCATCCAATTTTTTCATGTCTTTTGATCAATGAATGATTTTTCATGCATTAAGCATTATTGTCTTCATCATTAATCATTACTCACAAGTTTGTTAGGATTATCATTAACATACTCCTTATTTATTAATGATTATTAAATTTGTGCGACAATATTAATTTCTTGTAAATTTTTGGAATTATTTTGTATTAATCACCATTATCTTCATCATTAATCATTATTACAGGGTTGCTGTGATTACTATTAACATACTCCAGATTCCATGACATGTTTATTAATGTTTATTGATGTTTATTAACTATGTGTGACAATTTTTTTGGAAATTTTTGGAGTAAAAAAACAAGATAAAAATACATGGGTACCGTTTGGAGCGATTTTTTTTCATCATTACCTTGTGACATTGTAAAACAATAAAAGTAACAATACAAACAATGTCTTTGGGCTTTTATATAAAAAAAATGATGTGATACTTATAAACCTATTTTTTAGAAATTGTTACATTGGCATAATTTACTTAGAATTAGCTTCAGTTTTACCGTCATTTTTCACTGTATGAATACACTAGTATATTATGGGCACGCGCGCGCGCACACACACACACACACACACCCACACACACACACACACACACACACACACACACATATATATATATATATATATATATATATATATATATATATATATATATATATATATACAGTATACATGTATATGCTTTATATTGTTGTTTTGCCTTTTTTTTTTTTGGAGTGTGTATGCATGTGAATTTTTTGCTCAGAAGAGTCTAATTAAATTGGACATCAATATTCAAAGGCCTTCATACCTCATAGGTAATAGCTAATGGCAAATGCCAGTTTGAACTTTTGGTGACCAACGTGACTTCCTTATATTGGTCATGATTCAAGTTAAGAAGCCTAAAAGTAACTAGTTACAAGACATCGAAGGTGACGGTTAAGTCTGGAACAGTAAGGTTCATATGTCAAACCAGGTCACGAATAGGTACCAGACTCAAAGGAACAGGTTCTTATGGTGGCCTTGCATTTTCATTGTTACAACGTGAAATTCTCATACTGTTTACCAGCGAGTTCTCCATACATAAGCAAATATACCCGGTAAAATAGTCTGGGTGTTTAAAAAAAATAGTCAGATAACTTTCCTTTCCAGCGAGTCAGTTTCCCTTCTAAAGAAGAAGATTCTAGTCGGCCCACGTACCCCGATAATGACCCCACTTAAATAAATCTTCCCCCAGATATGAAAGTAATAATGGAAAGTGGCTATAAATAGATGCGCTCACTTTGATAGTAAGTACAATTAGTTATTTCCTCAACATGGTTAGAATTATGATAGACTTATCAGTCTGTAGACGAAGATCAGCGCCAAAAATAGAAACTGGGTTCACTTTCATGCCGCTTATTTATGACTCTGCACAACGGGCGTTAGCTGCATCACCGAAGAACCGGAACATAATCCACGCGTTCAGTATTTGCTTTCCTTTTTCTCGCCTTTGAATGACTCTTATCGACGTTTTAAATCTCGACGCTGAGGCGCGCGAGTTGCGTGAAATATGAAAGGCAAGAAAAAATGAAAAATAAAACATGAATTTTATGGCTTGCCTTCCCTATTTGCGAAGGATACATTTACGAGAAGTAAATCATCCTTCATGTTGCGTATCTTCGGAGACTGCTGCTCATGAATGGCCATTGGCTGAAAGATTGTCTAGACATCAGATTTGTATCACGTAGATTGCAGATCTGTCAAATACATGTCTTTGATCCCAGTGCCGAGGAGGAAAGTTGTTACGGTAAAAGAAAAAAAGGAATTGTAGAAGAGAATTACTAATCGTAGGTCGTATCTTAACGGAGACATTTTTTGCTAAAATCTGATGCATTTTTAAAATTCTTTATCACATGTTAAAGAAGAGAAATTGTTAGGCTTAGTTTTAGAGCTAAAATAAGTAAATAAATGAATGAGTAAATAAGTACAGGCGCAGTTGAATAAAACTTTCTTTAACGTCAAATAAAACACTTGTGAGGACCGCATTCTTGAGTGACAAGTGGCCCAGTAAAAGGAGACAGTCGTCTTTTGAATCTTAAGTAATTGATAATGTGCTCTGAGTTATATTAACCGATTTATTTACAGTACATGTTGGGGTTGTAAAATGATAAAATGATGCTTATCAATTTACGAAATGATGTCCTCTGGATTATCTTCCATAATTATCAGGTCTTTGGAGAAATTTATGCCAATTCAATGATGAAACAAATCCATTACTTAATTTGATTGCCTATAATTTTTTAATATGACCAGGGATTTTTTGACGGATAATTCCCCGCTAACTTTATTTGTTTTTACATTGTCTTGGGCAATACTTGTTATCATTTGGTTTCCGAATATTATTTTTTACCTTTACAATCTTTCGAAGGATTTACTTTTCCACTTAAAGTTGTATCTGTGAATGAATTCTGTTATCTTTTCAATTTCACGGATGAATATACGTTGTTTTCATGACTTTTTTCCGGTTTTAATAAGATTTGCTGTGTTTCTGACTTTCCTGGGAATTTCCTAGGAATTTATTTCTCTAGCTAAATTCTGTAATTTGACACTTGCTGGATAACTCTCTGTATCCCGATAGCTTTCGAAATACTGTTTTTTTTTTTCTTCTTTTTTTCAGAGCAGTCCCCTCATTTTTTTTAATACTAAGATGATTCGCCGATATCCATCAGGTTTCATTTAAAATCCAAGTTTCTTCTTGTATTCCTAAAACTCGAAGGTTCTTCTGTAAAATTCCCCAAGTAATGCACAACCTTTCATTTCTTTTCCTCTACGAAAATCCACAACCCACAGAGTATCTAGGAGAAAATTCCCAGTGTTCCACTTGTTTGGAGAAAATTAGTTCTCGGGTTTCCGTGGTAATACAACTTACGTTGTGTGCACACGGACATCAGTTGACTGCGGTAAAATTTTTAGTTCTGTAAGATTCTTTGAATGTTTTTAAATGTCTCAAAGATAATGTTTCAGGCATTCAAGACTTCAGTTAATTTAGGTGACACATATTTACGGACAATATCCTGTACATTGCAGGGTATGTGCAGAAGATAGCTGTTATTACCTCTCAGACTTTCAAGATAGTTTTGATTACCTCTCATATTTTCAAAACGACTTTAATTACCCTTCATACCATTGGACCAAAATCCAATACCATCCACAAAGCAACTGCTGAAGTTGAGACGTTACATTAAATGTGACATCTTGTCTCAGGCAGTTGGCATTCAAGAATATGTCACTCTACGATTTTTCAATGATAATCCAGGTAAATAGTTTAGGGTTCTGACTGACGTATAAATAAGTCGCTTCGGTAAACATTCCTTTGATATTGAAGTCAAGGTAAGAATTAGCAGCTATGAAAGGATTATCAACAGAACTTTTTTTTTATTAGCACATTACGTACCGTTTTTAATAGTACGCCTAATCATTCATGGCATTTATTGACTATATAAATTTTTTTATTTAAGCACTTTAGAGCTGCCAAAAAAAGTAAATAAATAAATGATCAAAATAAGATGTATTACTGACAACTCGGGTATGACTGACTCTTAATTTCAATTTCAAATCAGGCCTTCAGCTGCATCACTCTTACGACTATTTTATTTTTGTCCTTTTAGCAATCGTACCAGAACTTTTCCAGAGGCTTAAGCCTCATAAATGAATCTTTTCATATGTAAATTAAGAATCTTCTAGACTGATGTACCTTGCTCGACAAAGGAAAGGGACAAAGGGACTTCATATGCCGACTGAACAGAGAATTAAATTGAGAATTTTGTTAGAAAGTGGAGGAATATGGCGTCCTTGTAACTTGCTTTAAGCGATAATTTCGATCTAGTCAAGCTACAAAATGTTATGCTCAGTGATTTAAGTTGTTTCATGATAATTTGATAATTCACTAAGTTTTAATGAGTAGTGTCCCAGTCAAGCGGACTTGTTGTTGCTTCGGTCAGAGTAAGAAATCTAATATGTAATTATTTTCAAAGATGACTTGGTTTCCATTAAGAAATATAAAATTTAATTACATTATTTTCAAAAGTGGCTTAGTTTCCATTTTGTCTTTTAAAGAAAGCGGCGAGGAGAGCGATCTCAACATGTGTAGCATATACGAACTGAGATGATTTAGGTAAACTGATAAACAATGACTACATACAAATAATCACTTTTATTGTATGTAGAAAGATCAGTAAGTCAAAACTTGCAGACAGGACGTACAAATTATGTTTTTGCTACATACTCGTTTATTCCTCAGAGGCTGGAGTCCTTGAGTGAGATGAATTCTTGAAAGAAGTGATTAAGTACTTCATTTCCAAGCAACGCATTTACAAACTGGTGTTGCTTTAGCCTTGAAATTAATGTTGCTTAACTGAGATGAAAATCTTGCAACGTGTATTCTGTTACCGGCTAAATTTGTTTATCAACTCTCTAACAAAATCACTAGGAAACGCTTCACTAATGTATTGCTATGGCCACTGGTAATTATCGTTTAGCATTTTTCTTTAATAAGAGACGGGGTTGGCACCAGTGATGCCAGAAAAGTTGATTTGATTAAGGAAGGTGGGATCGTTTATTTTCAAACATCTTTTTTGACAAAGAAATATGTATCCATTAGAAACTGCCTTTTTCTTAATTGTTAAGATACAACTGGACATCACATTCTAGGGAAATGAAATTTAACCGTTAGTTATGAGATATTCAGGGGGTCGCAATAGAAGAAGAAAACATTAATTTAGGATGCAAACCTCAAACGCCTTTTGTATTTTTGCATCCATTAATTTTTCTCTGTTCATCTTTGGCATCAAGAAAGCGGAGAAGTCTTTTGATATTCCTTTACTTCGCTTTTCACTCCACAGTTTTTTTTTTTTTTTTTTTTTTTTAGCAAGGTTGATTTATTGT
The DNA here is from genome assembly GCF_040412425.1 of Macrobrachium rosenbergii. Classification (NCBI taxonomy): domain Eukaryota; kingdom Metazoa; phylum Arthropoda; class Malacostraca; order Decapoda; family Palaemonidae; genus Macrobrachium; species Macrobrachium rosenbergii. The sequence goes on along the minus strand of NC_089744.1, from coordinate 66,850,048 downwards.
CTTCTTAGTTTACTAAGTTCCAAAGGGTCTGTTTCTTCCTGGAATATATCAGATTTGGTAACTGATATAAAAATTGCATGGTATTAGCTTAATTTTCATGTGTTCTGCTTTATACATATTCCGGTTTACGGAACTGCCACTGATCCACAAGAACCAAAGAAATGTTGGGTCTTGCAGTGCATCCGTTGACAGTAAGGAGCTGATCAGTAGTAAAATTCCAGACATTATTATGATTATTATCAGACACATACATATAACCCTTATTTCTTTACCCCGTAAAGGCATCTTCTCCAAAAACTTCTAAAATACACCTCTTGTATTCATTCTGTCCGTTATTAGATTAAAACGATTTTTTTTCGTTACTTGTTATGTTTCATATCACCTTGGATGGCGTATAATGCACACTTACATCAACACAGAATTTTTTTTTTATAGAATTCTACACCTTTATATGTTTTCTCCTTGGCTCCCACACGTATGTGAACCCATACGCACTCACAGTGGATAGATAGTGTAAAAGTGGTATTGAAAATCAGGGTCCTCAACATCTAGTTATCAAGAAAGTGAATGCAAGATAGAGGTGAATGTTGTAGTTTGTGTAGATGCTTTTGATATGCTTCTAGGTCCATGTGTGCCACATCCAGATTTCTTCCATCTGTTTTCAGATTTTTCACATAAATGTTTCATAAGAATCATAAACACTTAATCCACTTGGCATATTTATAGTTGAAACTTCACTGTTTTTCCCTTTCCGTCATTCTGTCAACTGTATTAATTTGGTCGTGAATGGAACAGGGAATGACCAACGTTTGCAGAGGATACAATACTGACAGGTTATTGTGAAGAGGAAACTTCAGATCTTAGTCAAAGACTATGAAAGTGGAGACTAAATATAAGACAAGATTAAGGTATACGGTAAACCCTAGGAGATGGAGCAGTGAGTGTTGATATGAATGGTGGAAGAATGGAAGTCGATGATGCTAGAAGGTATTTAGGAGTAAACGTTACTATTGATTTAAGGAAGAGAGACAGAGGTCTTCATTGAATAGGTAGAGCAATGAAGGTAACAAAGTAGACGAAAATGTTATGGAAGAGGATTGAAGTGTCGATGAATGTATTGTTGAGACAACTTTGTCATGAAAGTGAAACGTAGATGGTGAGTACAGATAAAAAAGTTGGAGGTTGTTGGCATGAATTGTTTGCATAGTATACGTGACTTTGGAAAAATTGGGAGTGTGAGAACTGTGAAGAAACCCAGAAGTGGTAAGAAGGTTAGTGTAGTTTTAAAGATGGATCAGGGTTTGTCTGGAAGATTCAGCCAAAGGGAAAGAATGTAGGACGACAGGTAGTTAAAAAAAAAGAATGTATCATTTTATTTGGAAATATGAGTAGGAGGACGGAGAGGGAAATTTAGAAGTGCTGGACATGTGGAGTTGAAAAGTTTATTTAAAAGTATGGTCCCTGATATCCAGGAACTATGAAAATGCTTGCAAGATGCAGGAGACTGTTGTAGTGACTGCGGGGGATTTGCTAAGTTGTTAATGAGTCTTTTGAAGAGATTTGTCCTCGATTGAAAAGTTAAGGTAAGGAAATGTTATTGGATTTTTTTATCTCATTTTTTCCGTCTCTCAGATACCACTGTTTATAATACACACGTTATATACATACAGTATTTTTATTATCTCATTTTTACCGTCTATATATAGATACCACTGTTTATATATACACATATATATATATATATGTATTATATATATGTATATACACATACAGTATATAATATACATATACATATATATATATATATATATATACACATACAGTATATATATATATATATATACAGTATATACATATATATATATATATATATATATATATATATATATATATATATATATATATATATATATATATATATATATATATATATATATTCTTTTGCTCTCTTTGGTGTTACGCCCTCCGAAGGGGTATTGTAAAAATTATATGGAATGAAGATATATTCACCGGGTTATAGATACAAACAAACAGTTGTTGTTTGTGGGTACAGATGCATATGTGAATATAATTGTATATAAGTTTCGTATTCATGAATATGAACAATTATCTGCGGAATGTGTAGAAAGGCTGAATGATTCTTATCTCCGTGAATTTGAAAGGTCAAGGTATGGCATTTCGTCTGTAGCAAATCCATATATGCCATTAGAAATATTATCTGGATTTTCCCTTTACAATGTTAACTTTGTTCGTTTGCACTGGAGTCGACGTTGTCCTCATACGTTTCCATCCAATTGTCGTTATCGACGCTTTTGTTTATATTTAAAACGCCATCTCTCACGCTGTTCTCATATTCTCCACGTACACTCCATCTCCTCAACCCGTCATTATGAGATCTTTATGACTGACTGCCTTCGGGGCTGCAAAGCCTTGCATTGCAATTGCCCGGTGGTGGTGGTGGTGGTGGTGGTGACCTTGTCCGCGGGTGTAACTCGGATGACGCAGCCGAGCCATTAGCGGAGTCTCTCCGTTGTTGCCGAGGTGGGGCTTAATAATATTCATTCCTGATGGCTGAGATAAAAGGTTTACTCTAGTGCCTGACTACCGCGCTCGTAAGTAATTAGGAGGTAATTGTAGTTACCTTGTGCAATTCAAGTAGATGGATGCTAATGGCGGCTAGGTGTATTAATCACGGTATCAGTTTACAGATGCAAACACATGTACAATTTTCTTGTCTTTGTGCTGAAGGGCAACGTATTTCTTGCAGGTATTTTATGTGATTTCGTTTAATTATGAAGCTGGAATGTAGAAAGTGCTTGAGTTCTTTTGACATGAGATTACCATTTCTTTTTGCACTGCAACTTGATTTCAACAGTGCAACATGGGATTTCCTTGAAAAGTATAGAGCTTCATAACAAAAAAAGTCTTCAAAATTTATAGATTAATATACATTTTTAAAGGAAGCACTTTATACCCTTTGCTAATCGTCAGCATCTTCTATGAGTTTCAACTCATCATTTAGCATAAACATAAGGATATTCCTACTAATGAAAAACATAAATGAGCCTCCAAATTTCCTCACGCCTACTTCCTCAGATAGTTACAACTGCAAACCAGAAGTCAGTAAAGCGTGCTATGTCTGAATATAACGGGACTGATACCTGTCTGGTTATAGAAAGAAGTAAGAATCTGTCTCCGGGAGGTCTCTTTGTAATAAAACCGAACTGTAATCTTATCTGACCTGGGATAAGCTCGCCCCCGCAGAGATCAGCGAGTCCCGAAGCACTGGCGAGATGTCAGAAAGATTACTGCAGAGATTATGTAAGGCATCATCGTATTTTAGTCTTTAGTCAAGGGCAGGGTACAATATCCGCTGATAAATACAAATCGTTAGCATGTCCCTTGAGTCGTTAAGACGAGCTGAACTCTGAAAATTAGCATAGAGGTTGCATATGATAATGGTCATCGGCTCTTACTTCTGTGGTGCAGGCTCTTGTTCGGTTAGGGGTCTCCGGGTTTCCTAAAATTCTCTCATTTTACTACTCGCTCTGTGGCTTTTAGATGGCATTTTTCATGGATTGAGATTTCTAAATATTATTGGCAATGAATTTTGGTTTAACGGGACTAAAAACTAAAAGATACATCAACAGAATCTTGAGTCCGATATAAAGTACTCTCTCTCTCTCTCTCTCTCTAATGTGTATATATACTCAAATATATATATATATATATATATATATATATATATATATATATATATATGTGTGTGTGTGTATATATATATGTGTGTGTGTGTAAGTGTATGTATATTTATATATATATATATATATAAGTATATATCTAATATATACATATATATATATATATATATATATATATATATATATATACATACTTATGTGTATGATTTTCTTCTTGTCATTTTAGCGAGTCTGATGCTAACAGAACCGTTCTGGGTTTCAGGAAGTATTAATGAAATCGGGTTGCTACCATGATACCCTGCCCCATGGATGTTTAAAGAGCTTGTACGGCAGACGAGTCGGAATGTTATTGGTTTTCCCCTACCGAAAGACCCTCCAGACCCAACTTTCTTTTAATTTTGTTGATCGAACGACTAGCGGTATAGTGAATGCGTTAATGTCGACGGCATAAAGATCAGAAGTGCTTCCCTGACAAGGTGAGATATGGAAGGTAGAAGGGTACATGCAAAAGATTGGGAAGATATTTAGATTTCTGCTAGGTAGGAATGTATGAATAGAATAGTGGGACTGGTGAGCCAATTCTTCATTATGTATAGGCTAGACATATGAAGACTGACAATATGGAAGTCTGCGTATAAGGCTCTTTCGTGATTCAGTATTTCAAGTATGAATGTGGTTTTGTTATTAATGTTTATTATTATTTGTTTGGTTTTTGTTTCTGTGAATCATCACATTGGGAAAACGACCAAATGTTTATATATATATATATATATATATATATATATATATATATATATATATATATATATATATATATATATATAACACACACACATGTGTGTATATATATATATGTATAATATATATATATATATATATATATATATATATATGCATGGGCGTACGTATATTTATGAGTGTGCGTGTTATTTTCATGTATTATGTATTTAGAAAATACATAATAATACTCCTAAAAACCGTCGGTGCAGAAACAGAACTACAGAGGCCATGAGTACAGTATTGTTAATTCCACTTTTTCTCCGGCTACAAAAAGTGATAACAAAGAAAGTAAATTTATACTATCAAATATTCGTTCTTCCTTTAAAACAGAAAAGGAGAGAAAGAAAGAAAGAAAGAACATGAGCCTCAAAGAATATATCCAGTATGAATTACCTTTCCAAATAAAATTTATTTCTTAAACATTTATTTTTCATAAATCTTTAGCTTCAAAGTTTTCAGTTTGAATCCCCTTTTGTTATGCTGATTGTTTTGTGTTCATTGTTTCCTATCTGCCGATAAGCTTCTATTAAAAGGTAATCAATTCTACGGGTATTTACTATTGTTTATGTTTATATTTTAATCCAGACATTGGCAGATTATTGATTGGATGACTCTTAGGAGAAGCATACACATACTGTATATACATGTATATATATATACTGTATATATATAAACTTTTATATATATGTACTGTATATATGTGTGTATGTGTATGCAAATGTGTGTATTTGTGTGTGTGCGTGCTTAAAATCGTACTAATAAGTGATGTATATACAGATACTGTATATATATATATATATATATATATATATATATATATATATATATATATATATATATATATATATATATATATATATATATATATATATATATATATATATATATATATATATATATATATATATATATATCAGTAGGAGTACCATTTGAGAATATGAAACACTTGAATGTGTTTCATTTTCCTGTGGTATATCTGCATATACATTATATATATATATATATATATATATATATATATATATATATATATATATATATATATATATATATATATATATATATATATATATATATAAATTAGTAATATTTCAAAGCCCGAACCACTATTTCGTGGAGGAACAAAAAATCCCTAAAGATTTCTGCTGAACTGGTCTTAGCACCAGTCGACAGAAACGAGAAGCATCTCTGCGATGCACCATCAGGTGGCGTCGACGTCACCAGCTCCTACTAAACTGCGGTCCTGGTGACCAGGTTGGACCGCGCTGGGTAGTTCCCTAGCTGCCATTGGCACCGCCTCCTCGTTGATGAGTGGCTGAGGGTAACCATTCATAGGCACCGCCCCGTAAGTGCTGCCTAGTGCAACCTGGCACCTCCCTCCTCCTCTTCTTCCTCTTCCTCTCCCTGCCGAGCCCTGCAGCTCTCCCACGAGATCTCTCCAGGTGGAGATATAGTCTTTTTCGTCGTCGCTGTAGCTCATAACCTCTGGCTGGTTCCTCATCTGTTTCCATGACGGGTGTAGTTTGCCTTCATGGCCTTGATGAAAACCCTTTTATTATGGACTTCCGCCTTTGTAGGAAAAAGGTAGATGGACCGTTAAAATGTGTTGTTTGTTGTCCCTTGGTTTCGAGAACTTGAGAAGTCTTAGTGAGCTTCAGTTCTGCTCTGCCAGGAGTCTCTGACTCTTGTAGTAAGGCACATTCAGATGAATGTAATTGATGCTAAAAAAGGGGTTTATGAATGAATAATATTTTAGGGATAGTTGCTATGTTAGCATGGCTGAGGTTTTCAAGGACAGCGATATCAGCTACACTATTTCAGAAGTAGAAGTAGTGGTAGTAAAAGAGAGGGGTTTCAGACAAACCCATTTCGTCCGTTCTTATACTTTGCATTTTATTCATCACCTGTTTTCTGTAGTTTATAGGCAATGGATAGATATGTGACCGGATACGAACTATATACATGCTGGGGATCCAAAGGCACAAAGCTAGAGTCACCTGTGCAATCACGTTAGCATTAGAAACAAGACTTGTTTAATTCACGTTTTCTTTTTTTAGACGTAGATTAATGTGATTTAAAACGTTATTCTCGATCTATCTATCTCCGTCTGTGGGCATCATTTTTATTAATTAGGCTCTAATATTTTTAATTCGTTTTTCAAGCATTTCATAGATAACCCTATTAAAATCTGTTACATATGCGATCACACGAATTTGAGCTTAGTTCCTGGCCCGCCAAGAAATTTAATACTACTAATTACCCAAGATCCTTCATCATTTCCATATTTAATATTTCAACAAGTAATATCAACTCCTTTGCTGACTAAATGACAATGCAGGATCCGCTTCCTCCTTTGAATTCACAATCCTTACATTACACATCCACCCAGCCATCCCTACCATAAGCCTCTGATAAGAACCCATGAAGTTTATAAATATATCCAGGTTTTTTTTTTCCATTGTCATTTCCAAATGGAAACTAATTTCTTACCTTTTGCGGTTAATTCAGATGGCAGTTACTTGTCATTTTATCCATTTTATGTTAATGGCTCTGGCATCCTGTCTTTAGCTCTATTATAGCTTGTAACCTTCAAAACAAAACACCCTTCTTTTCATCTGAGCACATTCTCTCTCTCTCTCTCTCTCTCTCTCTCTCTCTCTCTCTCTCTCTCTCTCTCTCTCTCTCTCTCTCTATGTGTCCTTTGGTTATCAAATCCATAATTGCCATATGTAATGGGAATGGTGACAGCAGCAGCGGTTTTGTTGAAAATAGTTGGTTTTGTATCATTGTTCCCAATGATATCTCATGCTAAGATAGTGAGTAGTGCTACTATTGCAATTATAATTATTATTAGCCTGTTATCATTACGTCTCTTTACCTTACAATTCTACTTCCCTCTTCTCTTTCTCCCCCCCTCCCCTACCCCGACTCACTTACCTTTTCAACAAGACCCACGTGGAGGAGGGACGTCGGGATGGGAGTAGGGGAGGGTGCCTCTGCAAGGAGGTAGACATAGGAGGGGATGAAGAAGGAGAAGAAGGGCTTACCATCACCGATGCCTCTACCCAACTTGACCTCTCAGACCCAACCTCTGGGTCTTCATTGGGCATCAGGACGTGGTTGTGTGTGCATACATTCCCCCCTTTGATAGAGACTCTCTCTGTCTCTGTCTCACCCCCTCTCTCGACTTATATCTCTCTGCGACAGAGAGATACTCGGTAAAGATCCTTCGTCCTCCTTCAGTAAACTTTCGGAACAGTTGCCTTCAGCTACTTCGTCAGCGTCGTCGTCATGAAGCAGATCGTGTGCCTCGCCTTAATGGTGAGTTTCAACAGCTTTGTTCGAGTGTTAACTGTGATTAGTGTGATCTGTGTTTTTCTTAGTTATTTTGGAGCACATAATTCACTGCTTATTTTTTCAGCCCAGTCGCAAATAATGCCAACTGATGTTGTTGCAAGTGAGTCCTTTATGCGTATGAAGAGTGGATGTAGTGCCAAACTGTGCCTCAGGTGCCAAGTGACAGACGAGATTAAAGACAATTATGAGCTGCGAAAGAGTTTTCGTGGTTAATTATGTTCAGAGATTTCAATGCGACAGGAAAAAATTATCTTTTATTGTCCTATGCTATGACATGGGAAATCATCTCATTCGTATTTATCATTCATGTAATCTGTTTTTCCTTACTAAAACCAATTTTATCTTCACAACTTCATTTATCTTGGGGACGGTGCAGGACATGATGTAAGAGTAACTCAAATATAAGTTCACTACATAATAAAATCCTGTTCGAAATTATCTGAGTGAATTCCTCACATAAGGAAAAATAATGAGGAAAAGGGACAGGCGCCGTCAGAAAATGCCAGAAGGGCAGCAAGGCCCCGTATTACGAGCTACATCCTTTCAAATCCTGCCATAACACCAGATCGTGACATCAGGGTCGTATAAGCGAAAGTACAAGGATTTGGAACGACGGCGGTAAAAGGAAAGCAGAAAATGTCCAAAAATTTATATACCAACCTCTGAACTAAGTTTTAGTGTTCAGTAATACAACGAAACAAGTCAAACAAGTTCATACTGAAATAATGTCGACAGTCCAAATAAAAAAAAATTTAAAATTACCAAACGCCTAAAAATTTGAGTGAGACCGTAAGACAAGAACGAAATTCATCCGAGGGCAATGAAAGTTGGGGAAAGAAAAATAAGGATTACAAAAAACAGAATGTCTGACGAGAGAAAGACTCCGCAAGAAAACCAACAAGGCACAAGAAAGTATGACTAGGCACGCTTTTTCAAGAGTGCCCTCGGGATCTCTCTCTCTTTCTCTTTCTCTCTCTCTCTCTCTTTCTCTTTTTCTTTCAGACAGCCACACTAGACAACAGCAGACTCCCCCCCCCACCCCACCCATTCATCCCCCAGCCCAGCTCCGGTTCGGTACTGAGCAACGTGTACCTCTTATGGCGGCGCGGCATCACCAGCAGACGCTCCATCAGACAGACACACAGACAGACAGACAAACGGACGGGAGAAACACTCTCGCCTTCTCTCATTCAATCACACAAAATGACTTTGCTCGCCCGTCTCAGTGTCGCCTCTGGTCATTATTTTTATCTCTCGATGTTTTCGCAATGGGATTTTTTTTTTTATTCTTTTCCTGACGTCGTGTCCAAGCAGATGTTGTTTAAGATTTTCATTATTAACGCCGTGCCGTTTTTTTTTTTTTTTTTTTTTTTTTTTGCAAGAAAATCTAAAATTGTCTTGCATATGTTGATTGTGTGCTTACAAAGACACTTGCAAACATTCTCAAGTCCTCGCACGCATACACACACACACACACATATATATATATATTTGTGTGTGTGTGTTGTTATGAATATGAATGCATACGTGTTTTTTCACATATTTACACGACTCAAGGGAACAACGCAATTGACAGAGTGATTGGGGTAAAGGACACCAAGTTAATTTTTCAGCCAGAGATAAAACCCAAAATAACCGTGAGGCTTGAAAGCAGTAAAAGTCAGAGTTAAGCAAAAATCTGCTTTTAATATTTAAACATTTCTTTGCCCATAAAGTGTTTTCAATCGTTCGCTGTCCATCAGTGACTGTGGACAGTGACAGGCTGAAAGAGTTTACTGCAAGTTTTGCAGCATCCGCGGATTCAATCCGGTTTGTCGATTGAAAATTCGCATCTGCAGTTTCTCGTGTAAGAATTGGGGCCTTATCTTTGGAGACATTTTATTGCCACACGATAGCCAGGGTATTCACCATCTTAGAGAATGGAATGTGACGTCGTTGCTTAGTAACACAAGAATGAGTCTTGGCTCGTGACATGATTCTGTTCCGAGAATTAAGAGAAGTATTCATGTGTAATTTTACAGTGAGCTAGAACTTCGTTAGAAGAGAAAATCTTACGTTCTTTTATATTTGAGCGGCATTGAACTCTTTAAATTGTGAATTGTGTTGAGCAAATATGATTTAAGCGGTAATTTGGTAAGGGCAATAAAAAATCTTTATGATGAAAGTGAACGTGTTATAATATTTGACGTTGATCCAACACAAGAGTGTGTGAATTTGGCCCCATGGCTGTTTAATATATAGTTTTTTTTAGTGGGATAAGAAGAGGTGCCGTCCATGAATTTGTAGAGGCTGATGTTTACTGCTGATATAGTATTGTTGGTAATAGTGAATAAAAGCTATAGAGACTGATAAAACAATCTGGAACTTGGGTAGATTAGGGAGGTGAAGAAATAAATGTCGTTGGTGGAAAAATGAGAATGATTGATTCACGTACGCAACCGATAATGGTAGAATAGGAGCAGAGTAGATCTACGCAGTAAGTGAAACAAGAAAGGAAGCATATTCTGTGCAAATGATTTGTAAGAGAAATGGAATGAATAACAAAGCAACTGAGGAGATGTGAGGGAGATGTGTTAGAAATATTAGGTCAGATGTTTGAGGTGGTTTGGAAATGTCTGGAAAATGGAAGGCGAAAGGATAACGAAAGATGTGCAAAATTCGGAAGGTCCGGGAGAGATAAGGAGGGGAAAGCCATATTATGGTTGTCTGGTTGCTGTGGAAGAGTAGTTTGAACAATAGGGCCTTTTTATCCACGAAGAGGTAGATTCCTTGAAAGATGACGAAGCGTGAGTAGAGAAGTCAGCATCCCGATGCACCTTCTGCGTATATACCGTATATGGAGGTTTTTTGCTCTGCGTTCATCGTAGACTGAGCACTTAAATGAGGAACGTGGCAATGACACACGACTGGTTTTTCTGGCGTCGCTCCTATTAAGGAAAAAAAAGGTACTGAGATATATATATATATATATATATATATATATATATATATATACATACATACACACACACACACATATATATATATATATATATATATATATATATATATATATATATATATATATATATATATGTATATGATAGATGCACGACTATACTAAGCCGAAATGTAAATGCTTTGACCAGTGCAGCCATATTTATTTCAGTTTTGTGGTAGTCATAGTTCTTATGACATTGACACATACCCATGAGTGTGCATACTTCCGCATGCATAGATCTAGCATAATGTAAATCAACCAAACATGTAACAGAACAGTGCAGTTGTGGCCAGGTAGCACGTTAGGACATCTGAATACTGCTACTGAACCACCACACTGAAATTATTGGATGACCCATAGATGGCACTGTGCGAAGCCTGAAAACTTTCAATGCGATACAAGTGACGTTCTATTAAAAGGCCAGAAATGACATCTACAATTCGAAATAATGATTTTTGTAGTTTATTTTCATATTAAAAGGGCCATAAGTATTCCTTTATATGACTTGTTATATGGCAGTTGCTACGTTGTTTTAAACAGCGCGTATTTTACTCTTTTTTTTATGTGCAAAATCTTTTTCATTGGTTCGTTTTTATGGCAGTGATTATGACAGCATTCAAGGCAATGGATTAATCGACGTGAAAAGACAAAAATTTTAGGTAAATCTGTCTCTCTCTCTCTCTCTCTCTCTCTCTCTCTCTCTCTCTCTCTCTCTCTCTCTCTCTCTCTCTCTCTCTCTATATATATATATATATATATATATATATATATATATATATATATATATATATATATATATATATATATAAATTTATATATATGATATATATGTATGTATGTATGTGTATCTAAATATATACATATATATATATATATATATATATATATATATATATATATATATATATATATATATATATATATATATATATATATATATATATATATATATTATGTGTGAGTTAGTGCTATGCAATTGTGTGAAAACAGTACATAAGCAGAAAGAATGTGGGCGTACGTAGCAGGATCTCCTCGAAAGCAAACCCCAACAAATATATCCGACGCAGCCGCAGAAACGGGAAAGTGATAAAAAGAGTCGTTGGGTGAAAGAGAAGAAGCATACAAATGACTGGCAACGAGAGAGAGAGAGAGAGAGAGAGAGAGAGAGAGAGAGAGAGAGAGAGTGAATGGGTTAAGGGGCCGTGATGAGGAAAAAAATAAAAAAGACGTATGTGGGTTAGCGTCGGAAGGTTGAGAGGTTGGCATCGTGATTGGGTTGGTTATTTGGTGGATGGAGGAGGAGAGAAGATGCGCCTTCGTGCCTATCATCGAATTGGTTGAGGAGGTTCTCTCCGTGTCTTTCTCTTAGCGGTGGTGGTGTGTTTTTTACCTCTTAATTAATCCCGCGAGATCAGACGGACGGACTTTTGCAGTAAGATAGGTTGCTTGAGTCATCTTCAAATTCGCTTCTTTAGTTTAACCGAATTTACCGTCCTGACGAAGACTAGCTGACAATGTTGTTTTATTTTGTTAATTTTTTCATTCTTAGCATGCTTTAGCTGTATACTGTTTTTTTCTTACTGTATTTTAAATGTTGAATAAGAATTAGCAGAGCTGTTGATTCGTACGTAAAAATATTCCCAGGTTTAAAAATATGAAAATATGTCTGTATATTAAAACATCGTCTAATTTCTAATAATATTGTATATACAGTTCGAGACAGACTTACACATGTGGGTGCTTGTGACTGTCATCACAGAACAGGTCATAAGTAAACTTAACCACACTGAGCAGCACAAACACACATACACATTTGTAATTCAGTCATGCGCAGTAAACCTTTCAAATAAATCTAGTCGTAAAATGATAAGGAGTTTTCTCTAGAATTGACCAGATAACGAGTACGAATACGAAGCAAAGAACAAAAATCAAGAGGAATTAGAAAAAAATAGGAAAAATCCAAAAGAAACCGAACGAAAATGGGAAAAAATGGTGCTAGAAAAAATTACACAATTCAGTGACGTTTGGCAACGAAGATTTCAGTAAATGGACACTGACTGAGAATTCATGGTGGTCATGTTGAAAGTAAGAGTCATAGCAAACGAAAAAGAAGAAAGTAACAAAAGAGTCATTTTTATTTCTCGTGTTGTTGTGCTTTATGGCTTACGCACACCTCGGCATGCAGGTTCACAAACACCTGGCGACTCATTCAGACAAGAAATTGAAATAAGAGACAGCAGATGCATTGATTTATTGAATGGAACAACAAACTGCCTTCCCCAAATAATAGGTTCAAGACTATGAAAAAGATAACTCAAGCCTGAGAGGAATAAGATAAGAATATACACAAGTAAAAATATATATGTGTAAAGACTTTCACTCTGAATGTGTAAATAGATTCTTTTTCTTTGGAATGATTATATCTGCTGCTGGTTGTAGCTATTTTCTTCTCATTTCATCGTCACTTCATTGAGTGTAATTCTTTATTAATTACGAGGTTTTGTTTAACAATAATGTTTGACCAGTTATTTTGCAAGTAATTTTAAAGTCATAGCGTAGAATTTGTAGAGTTCAGTACATGAATATAATTCTGTTTTGGATCATGGTATGAATAGGCAGTAATAAGAAATGAAGGATAATCCACAATAAGGATTTTAAGAGTTTTGAAAAATGATACCTAACACGAGGTTTCGAATAAATATTGTCTTGCAAGACAAGTTTTGATTGGTGTCAATATAGTTCTGAAAATGCACTAACAAGTTTTTTTTTTATCGTACCTTGGCTACATTGCCCATAATCGTCCAACTCACAGTCAGCAAAAGAAGAGAAAATTACGAGAATCAAATGCTTCAGGAACCTCTCATAATGCCTTTCGCAAAATTTGGTTCAGTGTATTACTGTGTACAGGCGCGAGAGAATGTTTACTTAATTTAATTTCAGTATTTTACGGATACAGTGAAGTTGACTTTTCAGACCTGCTGTGCAGTCAAGGCAAATTTCAGAAAAGGAAGAAAAAAAATGCCGAAAACATCCGTTACTCATTATGGTCAACTGAAACTCATTGGTAGTGAATGTTTGGTGCACCGTAGATGGATGGATGCGACTGCAGACACTAACGAGCAACTGATTGAAAAATCTCCCTGGGTGGCTGGGCAAATGGTCAGAAACGGCTGATGGAATACTGGCAGCACTATCAATTATCCTCGATTGACCTTGCCCGGGTGCTTCTTCTTCTTGTTTAGGAAACAGTGGGATATCTACTTCAAGAAACAGGCATTTGGCCGCAGAACTGATTGCTAGTGAAGAAGTTACAGGAAAAATGGATACAAACCAAAAATTTTGCGTGATTCATGGTATTATTGATATCTCTCTCTCTCTCTCTCTCTCTCTCTCTCTCTCTCTCTCTCTCTCTCTCTCTCTCTCTCTCTCTCTGTACAGATGATGACTAGAGCTCAGAACTAGGGAACCTGAGTTCGATCACAGAACCGTATTTCCTTCTCAAGAAGGAATGCCTCTCTTCATTTAAATAGAGAATTATCTACCTAGTTACTAGTCGACCCTTGGGAGTCGGTGCTTGGGGAGCCGGGGTCTTAGTGTATAAAGGAAAGCGAGAAAGTAATAGGCGTAAGTAATCAGTATTTCGTCACAAATACAATCATACCTTATGTTTAACAATGGAAGGGTCTAGACAAAGTAATCCTCACTCCGATGGGGTGAAACGTTTCGTCAGATGCCCAGCGTGTATTTTATTTACGAAATTTTGATATAAATTCCAGTGATGTTTCAATGCAGTTGTATGTATTCATTATTCAGTGTATCAGGGATGTGTCTGTAAAACTGCAGTCCTGACAGAGAGAACAAAATTAATGCTGGTGTACCCGTGTTCAATAGAATAAAGGTTGTGGCAATGTTATTATCTGTACTCGGTATAATGAGTTCACCGTTATTTTAATCACCTGGAAGTCACAGAGCAAGGCAGGATTTTTACCCGTGAAATTGTTTCAAGGTCAACGATGCTCATTCTTCTTTGCCGTTATGACGATAAAGAGAAGAATTGAAAGCTGTTAATAAAATTACTCGGTTACTGGAAAGATTGGCCAAAATTAGTCAGGAGGAGGTGCTAAAAATTTATGATTTCCTGAACCTCATTAGTTTTGTTTTTATGATTTCTTCTTGCAAGGTATAATGTATTCGTTTAAGAACAAATGTTGTGCAGTATGAGCTAATACCGAAAAACTTATTTACTCAGGTTCTTCCCATTATAGTTCAAGACGCTTTTAAATCAGGATGCCAGTCATCATCATCACTATTATCACCCACGCCACCTTATGAAGATATAACATGAAGAGTTAAGTGAATACTTCCGCATAATGATGAACTCAAAACGCATATTACTACTTCGTCGTTTTCTTGTTTCCACAAAAGACGACCAACCACGAAAACGCATATTTCTTCTTCTTCTTCTTCTTCTTCTTCTTGTTTCCACAAAAGAGGACCAACCACAAAAACGCATATTTCTTCTTCTTCTTCTTCTTCTTCTTCTTCTTCTTCTTCTTCTTCTTCTTCTTCTTCTTCTTCTATTTGTTTCCACAAAAGAGTATCAACCATGACTTTGAGCCCGACCTTCCACCAGGAGCTTTTATTCAAAAGCAGCGACCAATTTAAGTACATCATTTCTGTTTTTACAGTGAAATTGTAACCTTTGTCCTCGTTGTAATTATGTAATGATTTTAACAGAGACCTTCTATTCACCCCTACTGTTTGGTATAAGATACGGTCACCAAGATTACAAGAGGGAAATGGCAACGATGATAATCCTGCAAAAAAAGAAAATACAATCTGAAGGTAGGAGAAGGTCAGTAACTTAAATTGTTGCGAGTGATGATTGGGATTGAGCTGACATCTCTTTTTCTTTGCCGTTCTCAGTGGTACGTAAAATTTACACACACACATACACACACACACACACACACACACACACACATATATATATATATATATATATATATATATATATATATATATATATATATATATATATATATATAGAATACTAGTTACTTTTTGCCAGATCCACTTGCAATTGTAATATCCACAATCCCCTCCTAACTTCTCGAATTTTTCACACTTCTTGTGGTTAGGTCGGCAACATGACCTCGGTCTGATACTCTGGATGCGGGTTCGAGTCCTGCTGCGGACATCAGAACTACTTTTTATTCTTGCATTTGGATCTTAGGCTTTGTAGTGACAAGCGTATGAAAAAAGTGTGAAGAATTCGAGGAGTTAAGAAGGTACTGTGGTTATTATAATTATAAATCTATCTGTTATGTGTATATACTGTATATATATGTATGTAAACAGTATGTATATATATGTATGTAAATAGTATGTATATGTATATATATACACGTGTATATATATACACGTGTGTGTGCAGATTGATATATATAAACTGAGGTAATGATATAAAGTAAAATGTTTTTCTTTTAAATTCATGTAACAATATACTGATAAATGGCAAGGAAAGATCTAAAACTCAGAAAGACAAATGGAAGGTACTATAAATAACGGGTGAATAACTGTAAACAGTAAAAGAAGATATACATGAAAAGAAAGTCAGGAGAAATAAAAAGGCAATAAATAGTCACAGAAACAGGAAACTAGCCAAAATGCCGGAAGGTGCCTGGACCGCCAAGGCCACTGTTCGAGTGTCATCAATTTATGAGCTTCGTTAGTCACACGGAATTGTCGGGAGCCACATGGGGTCCTGGGTGGTTGGGGGGGGGGGGAGGTCATGAGGTAACGAACATCTTGCATCCCTATGTAAGAAGGGTTGTCTGGAGATTATATATATATATATATATATATATATATATATATATATATATATATATATATATATATATATATATATATATATATATATATATATATATATATATATGACACAGGAACAGGGAAACACTCCAGGAAGCATATCAGAGGAAGACGGACGAAAACCACATATCATTAGGTTGTCTTATTTATTTTAAAACCAACGTTTCGTAATTTTGTACTGAAGATGTAATTCAGTACAAAATTACGAAACGTTGGTTTTAAAATAAATAAGGCAGCCTAGTGATATGTGGTTTTCATCCGTCTTCTTCTGATATATATATATATATATATATATATATATATATATATATATATATATATATATATATATATATATATATATATATATATATGTATGTATGTATGTATGTATGTATGTGTGTATGTATCATAGTCTTCGAAAGGATAAGGAACCAGTTACTTTAGTGACATTTAATTTTTCTCGTTATTTTTTTTTCTGTTCCTGAGCGTTAAATACCCGTGGAGGGCCGCAAATCGGCCATTTAACATGAACTGGAATGAAGTGGTTTACCTTTAACATAACCACATACAAAAAAAAAAAAAAAAAAACACACGAAATAAGATAGACATAAAAATTGGATCTGATAAACGGAGTTTGTGGTTTCTCAGGAGAGGGTATGTAAACTAAGTTTGATTGTGTTCTGTTCCTGAGCGCTAAATGACGGTAAATCTGCCTTTTAACATGGACTGGAATGAAGTGTTTTACCATTAACATAACCAAATACAAAAAAAAAAAAACACGAAATAAGATAAAGACATAAAAATTGGATATGATAAACGGAGTTTGTGGTTCCATAGGAGAGGGCATGTAAACTGAGTTTGCTTGCGCGATCTTGCCATGAACTTATCCGCAACGCGAAGGTGGAAACAGCTGGCTGCTCAAATTTGCTGAAATAAACCATAGCGGGATGTAAATGTATTTATATTATGAACCCATCAGGTTAGAAAACCTTCTTCTTCTTCTTCTTCTTCTTCTTCTTCTTCTTATTATTATTATTATTATTATTATTATTATTATTATTATTATTATTATTATTATTATTATTATTATTATACATTCACTCGGAGCAAACCTTAAATCCCAGGTCTTACATAACGAACTTCAATGAGATCGAGTGGCGTAAAGGTCAGAGAGAAAAGTTAAGGTTGTAGAATTTTAAAGCCAGAAAAAAAAGGAAATGGAAATTTTGTTGCTTGGTGAATATAGCTTTACCCTGTACACATGCAACAATAGTTCTTAGGATATCTATCGGTTTTAGAAGTTAGTCAGATAAGTAAATTATAATTGCTAATAAACCTAGCATCAAAGATTTTATTTCATGAACACAAAGCATCCTCTTCCCAGCTTCGTCAGTGGGTAGTTTTTTATTGTTATTTTATAGCTCTTCGGGATTTCTATTCGTAGGGTATCCATTTACATCTATTGTGGTCAGGGCTTTGTATGCTGTTCATATGAAACAATGAAGAATGTCTATCTCCCATATCAAAATAGTGTTTATTTATGTTTGTATATGCAAGGAGGTACGCCTAACGAATGTAAAAGTATATTGCAATCCCAGCACTCCTTAGAGACAGGAAACGTTTAAAAAACAAGTAACATATGTGCCGAAGTTTCTTCGGCGCAATCAAGTTTTCCGTACAGCGTATAATCATTGCCACTGAAAACAGATCTGTCTTTCTCGGTGGTTTCGGCATAATGCTGTATGACCCGCAGACCACGAAACTTTAACCACGGGAAGGTGGTGGCCTGTCCTATATCGTTGCCAGACGCACGATTATGGCTAAACTTAACCTTAAATAAAATAAAAACTACTGAGGCTAGAGGGCTGCAATTTAGTATGTTTGATGATTGGAGGGTGGATGATCAATATACCAATTTGCAGCTCTCTAGCTTGAGTAGTTTTTAAGATCTGAGGGCAAACAGAAAAAACGCGGATGGACAGACAAAGCCGGCACAATAGTTTTCTTTTACAGAAAACTTAAAAATCCAACACCTACGCAGAGTTTGTAGAGTTGAGCGCTCTTCCGCCTTGAAAGCCTAGCGAGATGAGTTTCAGCAACTAACATGGCCAGTCTAGACATGGTAGCTCTCATGACCATGGGTGAATTTATGAATTTCTTCTCCGTAACAGGTTTTTTTTTTAATAAGGAAATCATATATCTTAGTATTTTATGGGCTGCTTCTGTAGCCGCCCAATAGTGTTATTGCTTTTACCTTCTAAACTTTTAAGTGTGTTAGTAGTTTCGAATGTTAAATGTAGTTATCATATATATATGTATGTATATATATATATATATATATATATATATATATATATATATATATATATATATATATATATATATATATATATATATTTATATTATAAATATATATAAAATAACTAAAAGTTTAACATTAAAAATACCAAAATACCTAAAAGTTTAGAGAAGGTAAAATATAAATATAATACTATTATATATAGAAGAATCATATATATATAATATATATATATATATATATATATATATATATGATAGTTACGTGGACATTACAGTATACTATTTATTTTTATGGCCTTTAAAAAGAATACTTTATTATTTAAGAAGGAAGTGACTTAAAACCCATTTAAGTCCTAAAGAACATCGCAGTATTACTTTTATCAGGACAGACGCGCCTTCCAGCCATTTTCACATCATTTTAGAAGAATATGATTAATATGACCATTAAGTTCCATACTGGCCACCACAATCTCTTGTTGTAACGAGACTCCAAAGTTCACTAGTAAATGATTTTACCTCTAACTTCATAATCAACCAGTATTCAGCCACTTAGATTTAGATTTACCCTTACTCCACATTTAATCAATCAAACCCATCCGTTCACGCATTCAGGCGATCACATTCGTTCAATTTTGCTTATTCTTCCTCCACATTCAGCCAATCATGATCATCATTTGTTTTATACTACAGTCAATCATTTACCGTTATTCTTCTTACATACAATTATTTTAAGATTCATTCTCATATCACATTCAGTGAATGTTAATCAACTTTGCTCCACATTCAACCACTCAGATCCATTTTTCCTCACATTCAGTTAAACACTTTTATAATTCTCTCTCTCTCTCTCTCTCTCTCTCTCTCTCTCTCTCTCTCTCTCTCTCTCTCTCTCTCTCTCTCAAACACAAATTTCTCCGGATTGAAGCCAATTTTTTACGTCGTCAGCCAAAGAGCAGATGACGAGCACTGGGAGAACATCTGTGCGGTTGTTGAGGCCATAAAGGAACCATTTAGCCAAGGAGGATGAATGTGAGTAAATGTCACATTGTGATGAAGGCGTTAGCATATTTCGCCCAAATAAGGGATAAAGTTATTTGCAGAGAAGATTAGGATATCATTAGTATCCTCTTTACTGGGAATCTTCCGCCTTTTACCCGGGATCCTTGAATGGTATATGCTTTCGATTCTAATCTCCACTCCGCGCGAGATCTCGAGAGAATGAATGAGGTTCAACTTAAGAAAATTGTTCATTTTTTTATGGAAACTTTCGTAACAACATTCTCTTTTCTGTATTTTATTTATCGCATAATAAACGTCCGCATATATTAATACAGATTTGCACAAGCTTTATGGTTGCAAAAATTGAATATGATCATGATATAATAGATTAAAGGAAGAGTAAATGTATTTATTTCGCTGAACCCGTCATAATCTTCTTTTTGTAATTTCTCATGTCATAATTTAATTTTCCTCCTGGGATTAAATGAGAATCAAGCGATGGGAAAAACTTTCCCC
This sequence comes from Macrobrachium rosenbergii, assembly GCF_040412425.1. Classification (NCBI taxonomy): domain Eukaryota; kingdom Metazoa; phylum Arthropoda; class Malacostraca; order Decapoda; family Palaemonidae; genus Macrobrachium; species Macrobrachium rosenbergii. The sequence goes on along the minus strand of NC_089744.1, from coordinate 66,829,555 downwards.
ATGTGTAGGTTTTTATTCAAATAACCTCTCTACATTTCAGATGTAGGTCTTTTGGTTTCAGTTACTTCAGGCCTAATATACGAATCTTCTTCCTATTTCCTCTGTTCATTTAATTTTTAGGCTAGGATAGATTAGGCAATTGGGCTACGCACCCGGGAGGCCTTCTATAGAAAAATGGCACCACATATAGACACACATACTCACAAGCCTGCTCGCGCTGTGTGTGGATAAATATTCCTAAGCATTTTAGCTATAGACTTTATATATATATATATATATATATATAAATATACATATAAATATACACGTATATATATATATATGTATGTATGAATGTATGTGTGTGTGCATATGTATATATATGTGTGTGTATAAAATGAATGAAGGACGAACGCCAACACAGCAATCTGTGACACAAGACTCTTTGCAATGCATTAAACCCCGTTTCACAAACTGCGTCCTTCATCTCTACTTGATGTGATCTCATCACCTAGTTATTATGTGCCTTGTGTTCCAAGACCTTTTTCACCTCATCTACCCAGCAGCCTCTAAATCTTCCCAACAATTACAAATTATACAATCTGTTCAACAGCTTATTGTCTTTGACTCTCTCTACATGACCAAGCAATTAAAAACACACACACAAACTCTGAGCCTCCCTACTCCTTACTATGACCGTTTGTGCATCATAGTTTTATATAAATTCTCCTCTTCGTATCACTTGTTACTCACTGCTTAGGTAAAACATACTGTAAAATTATAGATGTTAATACAAAAACATAAACAACATTCTTAGCACCTTTATTTTTTCTATATAACTATCGTTACAAAAATTTTTTGCTTAGGTTTAAGACAGTTATTGACAGCTGAAATGTCATTGACGCCAAAACGAGTGTTCCATTGATAGATTGATAGGCAGACAGGCAAATACAAACAGTTGCTTAGCCTTTGCCATCGAAAACCCGCTACCTCTCAGGTAACACCACGCCCAGTGAACCTACAATAATTTTTGCGATGTCCGTTAAAACTGGGTCGTCGTACGAAGCCGTTCCAGCTCTCCTTTTTTCCCCCTTTTTTCCTACCGAAACACCACATCTTTCATAAACCGATTCACAACCGCCAATTGAATCGTGGATGCCCGTTGGGCAAACGCCTACTTATAGCACACCCACGGGAATATTAAAAAAAAAAAAATTAAAGAAAAAGGAGTTAAAAAAAAAACATGGGGACGCCCTCACTCACTCGGCAGTTGGCTTCGGGCGGGTTTCGGGTTTCCAGAAACGGCCTGGAATTACAGACATTACGAATTACAGGGAGGTCATTCAGAAGAAATGTGGGACTCCATTCAACTCATCATTTCGTCTTGTCACTTTTCACCTGCTGGCAAATCGTCTCTGAACCAGGTGGCGTTGATGTTCAGCGCTTTCCAACTTTCGAGAATTTCATTGATTCCCGGAGCAGTTTTGTGTTGAATTGCATTGTCTGGATATCAAGGTTATAATGATTTGTTTGATCTTTTAAATAAAAGATATATATATATATATATATATATATATATATATATATATATATATATATATATATATATATATATATTATATATATATAATTATGTGTAATATGTATATATATATATATATATATATACACATATATATATGTATGTAAGGCCTGTGTAATTATGTATATGTTATATATATACATATATGTATATATATAAATACATAGGCCTATATATATAACTTTTATTTAAAAGTTCAAACAAATCATTACAACTTTAATATCCAGACAATGCAATTTAACACAAAACTGCTCCGAGATTCAATGAAATTCTCAAAAGATATATATATGTATACGTACACACACACACACACACACACACACATATATATATATATATATATATATATATATATATATATATATATATATATATTTATATTTATATATATACATGTGTGTGCTTGTATTTATATGTGACATTTGCTGTGTGAGTGCATAAAAGTTCCTGCTTGTGCTCGGCGCCTGTTGTTTCTGAATTCATTCACAGTCCTTTCACATATATTTATAAAAGATATTTACATATGAGGAGAAAATGGTATAAACCTGCAGGTATGTTAACATATGTGGCTGATCATTTTCTTGCTGGTACATCACCTTTCATCGGCATGTAATTCTCTCCTCAACCAAGTGCTCAGTCTTTATTACCTAAAGCGACAACTTAATTTTCCTTGTAATCGTGAGGAATGGCTGATACGGACCGCTGCCTTCCAAAAGGAAAACTGATAAAACGTACGGATAGAATGAACGCATAACACGATTTTTGCAGGGCAATCTGAAAAATCTCTATAGACTTGAAAGGGTCACAAATGAAGAGGCTTTCTTGTGAACAGCTTGGCAATCTTGAGAGCTGTCAGAGTGGGAGGACAGTTACGTGCAGGGGTTAATGAAGCACTTATTATGGTACTTTACCTCTTTTTTTTTTTACCTCTTTTGAGTGTTTATGTGTGACGCAGAGTCTATCGCTTACACCTGGCTTTGTTTTTATTAGTTTTAAAAGCGTACGACCGTGGCATTGTTATGGTAGCTTAGGACAAAAAGACTGGAACCCACGTATATATATATATATATATATATATATATATATATATATATATATGTGTGTGTGTGTGTGTATATATATATATGTATATATATATATATACATACATATGTACATATTATACATTATATATATATATATATATATATATATATATATATATATATATATATATATATATATATATATATATATATATAATATGACATATTATTATATAACATGACACATTATTAAGTACTGCCGAAATCCTCTTTAGAACGACAAAGTGGAGTTAAGGCACCCATGAAGTTTGAAACTATTTTGGTTAGGGAAGGCGACGGTAAGGGTTATGTGTCTTAAAAAATTTTTAATATATTGATTATTTTTCTCTTCAGTGGAAGTAGAAACTCGTGAGTGAAAACTGAACCATTTTAATTTTATTTGTGCGTCAAAAAATGACAGTTGTTAATATTAATTATTGGCTGTATTCAGTTGATGATATTGGATATAGATCACTAAGGATAAGGTTGAAAATGCAACGCCTAAACCTCACGAGAAGAGCTTGAGAAAATTTCATTGCCAAACAGTGTACTCTTGAATTCATGATCTTAGTTGTTTAATTCAAGTATAAACGGGACAACGTGTCTCGAGGTGCTGAAATAAAGATTGTTTTAAATTTTGTAAGGACAGTTATATGGAAATAAATGCTTTTAGACGAGTGTCAAACGAGTAGTTGTAGGAGTGATATAAATTACTTTGGACCTCCCTCCATATATTTTTTCATTGAGAAAAAAACATTTAAAAACACGCAAACGCTCCAAGTCCTGTGGATATCTGTAGGAGTTATTTTTTCAGTACGCCTTTCTTTGCTCTTTTGTTCAAAACGACATATGGGAAAGAAAGGCCGCTCAGTTAAAACGGTTCCGGAATAGGATTAACATTTCCTTCGACAGGAAGAGTGAAGTAAAAAACAAGTCGCTAAACTGCTTTGGAAAAACTTTTTATGTGAGTGATGAAAACCATGTGGCTACGCTGAATGTCATGTTCTTCGTATAACGATGTACGAAGCAATTTGAATACACTGTAGATTATGTTGACTTAAAATTTGTTAATATTCCGTAGTTTAGACTTGACACCAATACACCTCTGTTTATACGAATAAAACAGGCCAGCATTCGTCAATTCTCTAATGTTAGATATCAGTTATTAAGAATAAACTTACCAGGTTATGATAGATGATTACTACATCTGCAACGGAACGCCTGCTAATTGCATTAGCATTTTAGTCTTTGTTCACAGTAACGTTATCTTACTCTGTATCATGGAGATGCTATCTGTTTGTATAGTTCATGTTTTTCTTTCTCAGGATAAGTTCACCATAACTCCAGAAGGTTACAACTTTCACGGTCTTATTCAAAAGGTTTTTTGTCTCCTATTTTTTTTTCATGGGCAATTCGGCTGTCTAAAGAATGTGCCATTTCCCTTCTTCTTCTACAGAAGTTTGGAAAGTTAGGACCTACATTCTAAGGCAAGTCTTTTGTTTATGAACTATACCTGCAGGTTTACTACGGAGAGCAACTCTCATAATGTTGATGGATGAGCTTACTTCTCAAAGGAGAGAGAGAGAGAGAGAGAGAGAGAGAGAGAGAGAGAGAGAGAGAGAGAGAGAGAGAGGTAGTGATATCGTTTTTTGCGACAAGTTTCCAGAACTGGATAGTTCATAAAGGCTTCTGATTTAGTGCTGGCAAAACAATATCCCTGGACTCCTTTGGATCGAGACCCTTCTCCCATAACCTTTATTTACGACCTTCCGTTTGCTCCAGTTTTTAAGTACCTTGTGAAGTGGACATTGAATTTGAAAATGGCGTCGCCCATACCTTTATCTCTCTCTTTCTCTCTCTCTCTCTCTCTCTTTATGTATGAATCTTTTACAGATTAAACGCATACACACAGCGTATTGGAAAGAATCAATAATAAGGTCATTAAACAAAATATTCATATTACATGATGGTTCGGATATGTCTTGAAATGTCGCATATTTGTACAAAGGTTCATACGCATACATACGCACACACATTCACATATACACAGAAACGTACACGTATTCGGATCGCCAATATACTTGTGCAAGGAACGATCCACTTTCCATAACCAAATAACCCTCTTTCTATATTACTATCCGCAACCTTTCCAGAATCACTTGTCGTTGCTTGTAGTTTTTCTTCAGACATTTGACCAAGGAAGGCCGAGGTCTCTGTCAGCTATACTTCCTGCTGAATGCTCCATCAAAATGAAATGTTTAAAACGGTGATCAGTGCTGTAAGATCCACTCGCAAGTCTGTTGTAATTGTGTCACGTTCGATCATTATATACGTAATAATTTTACATTCATCTTATACTCGCGTCTGTTGCCTTTGACAACGCAGCATCTGCTCCCTTCCACATCTCAACTGATGCTCTGCAAGTTCATCATGTTGTTTCCTCTTAGATGGGATGGTGCTAGAAAGTGTTACCATTTTGACTCTTTGCAACTCATGGGATGAGGTTTCTACCCTCTGTAACTGTCCAAATTCCAGGTATATAATTCACTACTAAGGTCAGCAGAAGCACACACACGCGCACACAAACATATATGTGTGTGTATCCATATCTGAACTCATACACTTGCACGTGTATGTATATATGTATACTATATATATATGTATATAAAATTTTAAATATATATTCACACACATATATATATATACATACATACATACATACATACATACATACATACATACATACATACATACATACATACATACATACATACATACATACATATACACACACACCCGTACAAGATATAAAACTGGAAAGCAGCCATGTCCAATTATATTAAAAGACAAACTCAGTATAATATTGATAACTCGATAATTCCACAGATAGCCATAAGTAGTACCCCGGAATGAATTATGATAAATGCTCATTATCCCAATCAAGATCAGAATCCCCTTCAAGTACTTTCATTATTATACTTACAAGTTTACGAGAGCTTGTATAACAGCACCAGTGTGAGTTCATATTGCTTATGCATGTCTCTTAGAGATTATGCCATATCCGTCAGTATGCAGATAGTTTGTTTTAAATCATAAAGATTATGAAAGGATGGAACTCGGGAGAGCTTCAAATGCTCAAGTTCTAAAAGCTACTCTTATTATTATCTTCTGTGGTATGTTGACGTTTTACATTTGTGTGTGTTTCAGAGGCGATTCTTTCACATTCACCCTTTTGGATGGGTCGTAAGTGACTTAGTTGCTCTCTCTCTCTCTCTCTCTCTCTCTCTCTCTCTCTCTCTCTCTCTCTCTCTCTCTCTCTCTCTCTCTCTGTCGAACTTTACTATAAAGGAGTAGGATTGATTTATATAATTGTTCTTTTAATGAGATGTCCTCAAATACCTCTATTGCTGTTACGACATGTTTTTACCATTTTTTCTTTCTTTTACGTAAACCTCATCATATTTTACATCTGTCTCCCTTGTCCCGTTAGATCATTCATAAATACTTTTGTGCACATCATAAAAACATTAAATTTGAAAGATTTTTGGCTACAAACCAAGGTTAATGGTAAGGGTCGTTGAGTCTAACTCTGGCCTATTCTTTTGTTTGCACGAAATTATAGAAAAAACATATAAAATTTTCTGACTTACCACGAATTTGCTGACACAACAAATCTCCTTTAAACCAGATTATTTTGATTACTTGGAGATAAATATGTAATTTTCAAAAGGATGATTTAGTATTATTTTTACTGATCACAAGCAAGAAAGATAGGGTCATGATGTAAATTAAAACCCATCAACAGTATCTTCTTCAGAGGATAACAAATGAACATTTTCAAGGGCCTTTGCATTCCATTAATATCGCCGGTGTCTATAACAACAATTCATCCTTGAAATTGTCGCTTATATTTATTTAAACCTTTACATGCTCTCTTCCACACTTCCTGCTTCCATCATATGAAATATGAGGCAGCTTGGAATGTCTGTTTTGGCATCTTTTAACCGTGTATAGTAAATTTGTGTCTTCAACTTTTTCGATGGCAATCTTGTTTCTAGCACCAGACAAGTGAAGCTAGACTTACCGGACGAACTTTCGCCCAAGCTTGCCTGAGCACTTACAAATCCCTATAGGAATGAACAATTACAATCGCATAAGTACAAATGCATAATTCCTTCCACTTTCGCGATGTTAATATTCATCAGGGGCTAGAGTACCCCCACGTCACTAATTACCATACTGGTTTTCAGTCAACGAGACAGAAGTTCATCAGAAGTCCATCTAAGAAACTGGAAGAATGAATAGGGATATCTTGAAAGAAAAAAAAGTGTAATATAACTCCTGTAGTTGCTTTCTATCTACATTCTACCTGGTAATCAATAGAACTGTGAATAACAACGAACAGTCCTTGAAGTAACATATGTAACGATGGGAAAAGTAAATGGAGAAATAATGAAGATGCTAATATTCCTAAAACCGTGAGGGAACGCCATTCTCACCTTGAGTTAAGGCTGGCATCTTAGCATAAGATTAGCGCGTCAAGACAACGAAGGTAGTTCTAGCCATGCTAATACCTCCCATACTCTCCCATTTCTTCCCGACAATAACCTATACTTACCTTGTAAATTTAAAACGCAGACGCCCACCCTCTCTTAACCTTCCGATGGAGAGGTGGCATACTGTTGTCTACAGATCACGCGACGACTTCAAAACACCTGTTCGATAATGTAGGCAAACGAACCGTTAAGTCGAAGAGAACGCGCCTTGAGGCTTTAGCTATTGGGTGCGAGTCCAAGGATGCACTTATATTGGTTTTATTTCATTATTAATTTGTCTATTTTTTGTCAATGAGGAAGACTATGCTGGTTAAAAAAAAAATTAGTTTTGTTTGATTCAAGGAAGCAGTTATGCAGAATGACACTGGAATTTTAGAGATACTAACAATTATTCTTTACTGTAAATATGCAAGTGCATATAACGCCAAAATACTTCACATAAATAGATAGATAGAAAGACAGATAGAAGTTGTTGTAGTAGTAAGTTGTATTTCGTATGAACGAGGCTAAATTTTACACCAAACCTTGAACATATTAACGAAAGCAACTGATATTTTCACACACTAGTAATATTATGGTAATGAATAACGAACTATATTAAATGAGAATATAATCAAATAGGCCCACATAATTCACGGTATAATAAAAATTACCAAGATTTATAACGAAGCATATCAGTGTTTAACAAAAGCCGTAAAGAAAATAAAAACAATTAGCACCCCTGTAATTAAAAAAAAATTAGCTGTCATATTAAGAGAGTGTCTACAATTCAAAATAAATACTAACATTAATAAAAGAAAAATAATAATAATTAGCTCTAACGATCTATTATTGAACAGTTAATAGATTCTAGAAAAAATAAATTCTAAAATTACGAAAGAAAATATGTTCCAGAATCCACCATTAACATCAATAGTGCGTCTTCAAATTAATACTTTCATACAACAATCTTTTTAATATAATCTCGAAAAATCCCAGCTTTAACAACATATTGAAATACCGTCAGCCATTAAAACAAAGCTGCCAAGTACCAAATAAAGGTATGAAGTAAATAACTAAGATTAGTAAAAAAAAAAAAACTTTATCAAATTCCAATAAGCTTTTTGAGTTAGACAGATAGGTGGAAGTTTATGAAGTTTATGCAGATAAAACGTAGGGGATGTAGTGAAACTAAAGTCAGAATATGAAACCTCATAATACACAACTCGATGCAGAAATGTTTTGAACCCTTATAAGAATAAGGCCTCCGGATAACAACTCAGTACTAAGAACGGTCAGACACCTATGTACAAACTTTCTGGGTTTCACACCATAATGATTTTCAGTATAGCAAGGAAGGCAGCAAGAAATGAGTAACCTTTTCATTAATATATAGGCTATACTCTTTAGCTTATATTCTGATAAAAATTTAGTTATAACCACAGTCTTTTGAAGGAGATCCAAAGCCTACTAATATTATACTGGTATAGTATAGTATACCAGTATGTGCAGTACGTCTGCTAAGTAAAGGACAAGAAGTCGAAAGGCCTTGCAGTACTCCATTGTTTCTCTTTCCTTCGTGGATTTTGTCTTTATTTACATATATATATATATATATATATATATATATATATATATATATATATATATATATATATATATATATATATATACATATATATTGTGTGTGTGTGTGTGTGTGTGTGTATTATGAAGCACGTTCATTTCCCAGCCACCAGTGAAGTGCATCAGATTAATTGCAATTACTACCGTTCCATCATCATTAAATGTCTAACGCCCACAACTCCCCTAAATGTGCCACGTCATCGCCGGCCCCTGAAGAGATGAAAGCGAGAGGGATCTGTTGTTGGTCGGTCACTTCTTAACAAGAATCTTTTATTCACTGAATCGATCTGTTTATAAGAACGCCTCTAATTGATTCATTCGAGGAGAGTTTTTTAGTGGAATATTGTGTGGGTAATGTGCATACAATCAAAATTCTCAATGAAGTTATAAGAAGTCACACATTCACACACACACGCACGCGCATATATACACACACACGCATATATATATATATATATATATATATATATATATATATATATATATATATATATATATATATATGTGTGTGTGTGTGTGTATATGTATATATATATATATATATATATATATATATATATATATATATATATATATATATATATATATATATATATATATATATATATATATATATATATATATATATATATATCATGAAAGGGAAAACTTTACCTATAACGCTTGCCTTACAAACACGATTGGCGTATGCATTTTCATAAAATCGTTTACTCGTACTTTACCTAATTACAGTCGGGGAGAAATGAAATGAGAATTCGTTAAACTTGAGCAATTTGAAGTCAAAAGTCAAAATGCATTAAATTAAAAAAAATGTAAAATCAGGCATTATAGTTCTAATGATATCACATTTGTTTGTCTGCAAACTTTCGCCACGTGGAATTAGTTTAAATAGCAGTGATTTTTTTATTTGCCCTTGTAACCCTCACTCAGATTTGTTGTTCGTAATGTGACTGTGAAAGCATCAGTTCATTTATCTCTCTGACTTGCTGCCCTCATCAGTCCAAAACTGGGCTTCTTGAGAGGTACATCCGGTTGTCGGTGATGGTAACTTGATGGAGGGAAGTTTCAGTTCTGTGACACGATTCTCTTGGATACTCAACTGCAAACGAGGTGATTTTATTTTTATTATTATTTCCTTTCAACTTAATTTATCAAGTGGTGTGCAATTCAGCAAATGTCACTTTTAGACGAAAACATCTCTTATGTATCTCATCAGTGCAGTTTCTATAATTAACGGATCTTACTTCTTTTTTTTTCTGTGTTCCGACAAGATGGTTTTCTACCAGCTTAAATTTGCTGAGCAGGGTAGTATTGGTCGGAACATTTTCGCTGACAGACCGTATTTAATGCAGCTGAAGAACGATATTTGAATGTAAAAGAATAAAAGCAATTTGAAAGGATAGATTGGGTTAAATGATAACTTGTACGAATGCCACCTTCAGTATCTGATAAAACGAATTTATCAAATTGGGATACATCACCGAAGACTCGCCCAGGACGAGACGAATTATAAAAGGAATTTCGTTAGGGTCAGTAATCCACTAACATAATCGTTACCCAAGCCTTTTTCTTTTAGCAGTGTCTGCACAGACCACCATCTTTCGGGATTTCGTCAGCAAGAATGGACTTAAGTAATTCGTTTTATGTATGGAAGGCAAGGACCTTTGCTCAGAACAGTAACTTAGCAGTCACAAGAATTGACAGACTGAAGGACTTGGTTTAAATGGAAGCAGATGTTAACAGATTCTGCATTGCAGAGATTCCATTACTGTAGTTTTTGTTGAAGATGGATTATGCGAATGCCTAACGTTTACGTTTCTTTTAATTCTCATTACTTGCTGTTCAATACTCATTCCTATACGTTGATACAGTTATTTATTTATTTTATTTATTGAATTTACGTACTGTAGTCTGTTCGAGGGTTAGGGGAACGAATCTTAGATTAGATGTTAAATCGTTCCACCCGTCCTGTAGCCGAAATGGGTATTCTCTTATCCTTTCTGTCACTCTGCTAATGTGGGTTTTCATCCGAGGTTTGTTGTTTAACGAAAAACATGAGTATTTATTGAAAATGACTACTTAGACACTTCGTTTTCAGATTTTCCTTTCTTACCATAACTACTGTAATTAAGTTTTGTGTTCTAACCATGACAACCCATTGATTCATTGGGTTTTAAGGCCTAATTTTGCGGTGTTTTACCTGGAATCTTTGCTGTTTCCCCGACGTCTCGAATAACGTCATTCACAGTATTATATAAAGCTACGTAAGATTTCGGAATAGGAAAACTCAGTTTTAGAACGTGGAGAAAAGGAATGGCTTGCGCCCTTCTGCATAGTCATCCTTGTTATGTTTGCCCGCTGTAAATTTTCAGAAATACTTTCTTTCTTATAATATGACTGTACAGACGTACACATACGTAAACTACTATGTAGGATATAGCTGGAATTATTCGTGCAGTTTTGTGACCAAAATTTTGCTCTTTTTAATGATTTTTCTCTGGAAGTACGTATGGACACATGCGTACATGTATACACAGACAATCACTTATGCATATGCCAAATCGGAAGAAAATCTAAGATTATGTTATTCATATATATATTTCAGTGCCTTGCATACTTTTCATCCGTTACAGAAGTATTTAAAATTCTAGAAATGGGGAGAGGTCACCGCTAAACAACAACCATAGTCATTCCAGAGAGCCTGAAGCGAACGCCAAAGTAACAGAGAGAAAGAAGAGTCAGGACTGGAAAGTGGGCACATTTGTGTCTGGAAGACTGAAGGCGTCATAAGTATTTCTTATCTTTCACTCAGTGGGTCAACAATGACCGTCTTTACCTGTTGCGTTAGGGGAGAGAGAACGCGTGAGACGACTCGGAGAAGACTTCAGGGAGGAGGATGAGAACGATGAGAACCAGAGGGAAGTAGAGAAGAAACAGGAGGATTGCAGGGAAGAGAAGATGAAAGGAAGTGAAGGAAGCCGGGCGGGGTGGGGTGTTGGGGAAGGTGATGGAATATGCCACGGTTGTGGAGACAGAGGGATGATTATCATTTATATTTTGATAAATTCATTCCTAAGATTATAGCCTACAGTACGCGCAAACTCTCACCTTCGTTTAAAAAAAGTTAAATATTTATGGACACATTGTTCTTCCTAATTATGTTCTTTGCTAATAGTTTGTGGTATTTTAGCACTTACGGAGTCACAATTTTAATTCTTCATTGCGTTACATTATTAAATTTCATGCCTGCAGTTATTTGGTTTGAGGTATGAGTAACTGTATTTTGTTTATTGCCACTAGATAAAAGGTAAATAAATAGTTTTCGTTACTCCTTTTCATGTCAATTGCTGAGGGATATATGCATTTGAGTGCATAAGAGTCCAATCGTAAACTACGGTTTATCAGGAAGTGTTACCTAAGAAAATAGAGTAGCATGACTTTCAATATGACGCTTCAGAATTCTTTATCAGAGTCCGTCAAAAGTCACGACTCACCTGTGACAACATTTGACAAGAAATTAATGCTCGATTGAACGAGGATCGCCAGAATGAAAGGCTCTTGAATATGCGAATAGAACGATGCTCCCTGATGAATCCAGACTTTCCCTTTTCTGAGAATTTATTCTGTTGAATGCTGTCGTTGTCAACGTTCCTGTGGGAAGAAAAAAATCTTATTAATCACAAATATATTCTTTGAAAGAGGTTCCAATACTAAACCACGTGGAGAGAAATTATGTAGACATTGGTAACCATCATTCTCTATGCATGTTCACTGTTTGATTTACATGACAGCCGCAACCAAACTAGTAAAGAGAGAGATAGAGAAATAACTTCTTCGTTGATTTTTATACTTGAAATATTCATTTTGAAGCTGCAAAAATATTTTGTCAATGTTTCGTTTCCTTTAACATCACACAAGCAATGACGTAACTTTTTTGTCATCAGCTTGAATACTTAATTCTCTCAGTGACTAGCACAAGGAGACTGTCGAAATAAATCAAATGCAAATGGAGATCATTAGCTACGCTTCATTGTTCTGCTTATAAGAATAAAAATTCTATGATGAGATCTCGTTCCATTTCTCACAGCTCTGCAAATTATGCTGAGCAAAACCCGATGAGGAATCATGTTTGTCCAGACTTCATTTTGTTTACTGAAATGATTCGTAACTCCAGACGTCTAATCATGTTGATATTCAATATTTGCTTTGTAAAATGAGAGTCTTGCACTTTCTCACAGTTTAAAAAAAATTTTCCGAGGCATATTACTGGCAGACACTCGAAAAGAGAAAGAAGAAGGTGCAGTTCTTTTCCTCACGCTTTTAGAGTTCTTCTCCATCCTACCTCTTTTCGTTATTAAAAATTGCCCCGTTATTCTTACGTCACTCTAAGTCATTTAGCAAGTTGTGGAAATAAAGCTCAGATAAAAAGGAGGGAGAAAGATCAAGCAGTTCTTTCTTCTATTGTATTTCATATTTCACTCTCGAATATGAAGTATGTCTTCTTAAAGGCAAGAGCTGGATAGATGTCGCCCATAAAGTAAGGAAACACAAGGAAGGGTCTTAATATCCAAATATCAAGATTGCGTGCAAGATAGAAGAATGGCTCACTGTGTAGGTGGACTCAGTGCATTGCTGATTACTGAAGTTTTTTGTACAGGGAACATCCTTGATTCACTATTTGAATGATTATCGTGGCAATGGTTAATGTTCTGTAGTTCTGTCTTTATTTGTTTCTGAAGTGCCCCCCCCCCACTCATGAGAAACCGGTTTATTTCATAAAAAGAAACTTGATTGTCTGGCTTCATGAGAGAGAGAGAGAAATCGGCAGTAGTTGAATTGGAATCAACACCGGTAACGTGTGGATGAAACAAATAAATTACCAAATACCCTGAAACAAAGAAAAACAAAGTTTAAAAAATCTTATATTTCCACTGAGATCATCCTTGTCACTGTCATCATTTTGATTATGTTTTTATCACCTTTTCTCTTGTTTATTTGTTTATGGAAGAAATGGGAATCGCATGACCAGCGGTGCATTGAACAATAGCGTTCCATCCTCCCAAGGCTAAATCCCGATGATGTGCAAAGTGTTAATGACGTGTTGTTAGGGAGGCTTTGGGCGTAATTATCCACATTGTCGGATTTGCTGCCTTTGTTGCACATCCGTAATACCTTGGGAATCCGTTTTCATTTGCACCGATCCCACGAGATTAGAGGCTAAACGGCCTTTTCCTTGTTAATTCGTGTAACTGAGCCTTTTCTTCAGACGTGCCGATACGCCCCGCGAATTACGCAAGAGTCATGGCGCAAATGAGAAAGGTATTTTATGAATCTTATGACTGGTGCTGAAGTGTGAAAATCTGCAAGATGATGTATCGAGAAAAATGTGTGTGCATTGATGAGTATAATTGGGGGCGGGGTTTATTACAAAGAAATATTTTTAAGCTTCTTACTAGTAAAAAAACACCTATTTAAAAATTAGTAAACTTCTAAAGATAGGAACATTGTTCAGGAGAATGATAGGGAGACTTTTTTAAATTTAATATCTGTTTTTTTGCATATTGCCCACACGCGCTCTAGCCATTGGTTGTCTTTCCCTTATGTGGATAAACATAATAAACATAAGGGAAAGACAACCAACGGCTGGTCAAACCTAGATAGCGTTTTCATTATTTGATTTGTTGATTGTGGTGACGTCACTGAGTTAAGTTTTGATTAGGCGTCAGATGAAATTTTAGACCTTATGATGAAGTTTATGATTGTAATGAGAGAGAGAGAGAGAGAGAGAGAGAGAGAGAGAGAGAGAGAGAGAGAGAGAGAGAGAGAGAGAGGTGACTCTCAGTAAGGTGATCAAAGTCTTGTCATACTATTTATCATGAAAAAGATAACATTCACTTCCTGACCATCACTCAACCGCAGTTTTTTTCTGTGTTTTCTTTATATAGTCTTTCAATACCAATCTTCCATCTTTGCTTTGTAAACTTATTTTAGGACTACGAAAAAATTAGAACAAATGATCTTCGGAATCTGGATTTGTTTTTCTTCTCCTTAGTTATTGACATCTTCAGCAACGTACGAAATATCATTGTTTTGTCAGTATTTTTTGTAGGAATCATTTACACCTATAAATTAGCGTCAAACGAGCACAATCATCGAATCTTTTTTATTTTATTGTACCTTTCAAAATATTCTCAGTAAATCTTTTTTATCAGCGTCAACACAGTTGAAAAAAAAACAGGTGTTTCAAATAAAGGAGACGGGTAGAGGACAGTTTTGTTAAATCTTGATAGAGGCTACGATATATGTTCATCACCTTGAAATTATATGTAAATACAGCTTTGAGTCTGCTTGTGCCTCCTTGTTATCTTGATTTAGTCAACTTAGAGAATTATTCATCTAAATTGCCCAATGACTGGCATGAAATCCGAAACGCATTCTAATAGAGAAACTTGAATTTGGTAGACTGGCTCGAATTAAATAATGACTAAGCAACTAAGCAGATGAGTGACTTGCATTTACTGCTTTTCCATATCCCCACTATGATCATCATTAATCAGTTCAATAATTGTTACAGTAACCGCAGTATCTACAGACAGCTTCATTTATCTGGTGAATTTTGGCTCATCTGAAGAAGACTGTGAAATATCTTATTGCGTTTCTTTAACATCATTACGTGGAATTCTAACTGTATCTCAACTCATCTCCCAAGATAGAGAAGTAATGAAAACAATAATAATAATGAAAAGAGTCGAATCCGCAATACTTTTTGTTTTAAAATGTATCCAGGCCTTTCGAGAGCCTCCACATTCCAATCTTCACCTGGTAATGATAGTGATAATGAGAGTTCATTGGCAAAATTTTGAAAGCTCCCTAAGTAGATTTTAATATATTTTGACAAGAAAATTGTTGGGATTTCACTCTTCATCGCACTGCTTCTCATATTGTGAGAAACAATAATAATAGTAAGCTACGTTACACGGGAGGTAAATTTCGATTGCATAGTATTCATTTACATGTATGATAACTAGTAAAATAGAAACTGCTCAACCAGTAATCAGATTATTTTCGTTCACATATAATTTTTGTAAGTCAGTTGCTCATGGTGAGATGGTCGAGTTGGTTTGATGGATATCAATATGAAGGAAAGAAAGAATACATTAAAAATTCATGTTTTTGTAGAGTTCGTATATGAAAAACCACCGTCCACTCTTACTTCAGTAAAGAAAACGGATTTTTAAAAGAAGCCCTTGAAAAGGAAGGACAGGAAGACTTAAGCCGAGAACAAGAAGGAATATACTGGTGTCTCCTTGCCGGGCACGTCATATTCTCCCATGTCTTCGACTTCCGCGTGCCTTTGGAGTATCAAGATAATCAAAAACGGTGTTAAAGTACCCTAATCTCCCTCGTTCATCTCACCCCCTTCCAGGTGTATACATAGACGCGCACTCGTGCCCGCCACACACACACACACACACACACACACACACACACACACACACCAATAATCTCCAAGGTCCTTATGATTTCCTTAATAGACCCACCCGCTAGGCATCACCCAACGAATAACAATTAAAACATGAAAGAAAGGAAGAAAAAAAAAAAAAACGGCGCCAGCACGAAAATTAAGTATTTCTTTTTCCTATTTCGTCTCTTCAGTTAACCTGTTCTGTCGCCCATAACCGGCCGGGCTCACTTGCCAATTCCGACGTATTAAACGATAAATGCCTCGATCTTATCTCCCTTGATCGTGGGTATCAGGATGCTTCAGACGCGTCGGCGGATTCCGAGGAATTTTACCTGCGTGTCAAAACTCAAAGCTTAAAAACAGTACGTGTCTTATTCGCGTTCTTGTCGTTAACTCGCGAATATGCAAAGAACTGCAGGTATGTGTGCGGTATATCCGTTTTGATATGTGGGCAACGGCGAACTTTAAGTAAACAGTTTTATTTCAGTATTTAATTTGTTTTACATCCATTTTTTTTCAAAGTTCTGTAATTACCTTGTGGTTAGCATTATTGTATTTTCTTGAAGAAAACAACAGATACCATATTATATATATATATATATATATATATATATATATATATATATATATATATATATATGTGTGTGTGTGTGTGTGTGTGTGCAAACGTAATTTTTCGGCGTATAGATATGTATTATACGGTGAAGGTAAATATATGCAAGTACTTATATGAATATTCAAACAGATTCATATTTTCATCCACTTCCCCCAAATATTTGCCTCTATCTATCTATCTATATCTATGTATTTATATATCTATGTCTAAATATATATATATATATATATATATATATATATATATATATATATATATATATATATATATATATATATGTACATATATATAAATTATTTATACAGAAATTATTTATAGAGAGAGAGAGAGAGAGAGAGAGAGAGAGAGAGAGAGCGATAACTAGATAACTCTGGTCATCTTCACGCAACGTCCCTTTTTTCGAGTGTGTAAAGCCAGGGAGACGCATTTTCTTCCTCAGCCATACTTAACATTCACCACGCACAAGTTGGCAATTCACTGCGAAATCGTAAACTATAAATCACTGAGTCCTTCCTTTAAAGATAAGGGAAGTACGAAATGACTTGGGATACGTTTAAATCAATCGTAGTTATAAAGTGCTTGATAGACGTTTATCACCGAAGAAAACATTGTAATGACGAAGGATTGTCTCATTTTAAAGGGCTGAAGAATTCGCTCTCCGACATACACAGCAAAATTCGTAACTGGCGAACCGACATCACACTTTTAGGATCTACGAAACATCTAAACAATTGCTTACATTATGAAAAACTAAAATAGAGTTCCTGACAACTACAAATGTCTGAAGGCCAACTGTCTCTTATATCATATTCTAATGATATAATGAAAGAATACCCTGATAATGCGTTACATAATGAAACTTCATAAAAACATTAAAATTATACACCAGGAAAAGGTTACGCGGTGCACCACAAGAGAACGAAGCGACTCAAACAAACCTTGAATCCCAGAAGGGATCAAGGTTCTTCATGAAAAAAAGAAGAAGAAGATGTCCAAACATCCAAGGACATGAAGGTTCCCATAGGATTCGGTGCTTACAATCCAGGACTCCCAAGGTCAAACTGGTGGCCCGATGGGGTCACGGAAGGAATCTCTTCATTTCCAAGGATATTCAAAAACTTACTTCCAGCCTGGATAACGTAAAAAAATCTAATTCTTTTTCATTATTTATCTAAAGATTTGTGTGTCTTGCGAAATTCACAAAGACGCCAACAGTCTAAAGTAAATGATGAGAATCTTGCATGAAGTCACATATAAATAGAACAGTATGACATGCGTTTGTGTCTATTAACTCTTATGTATTACTTAGATACTGTATACGTAATGTACTGAAGTGTAAATCAGAAAATGCTATATTAGACTGAATTCACTGTCATCTGAGACATCTTTTAACGTAAGGGCAATGTCTTTTTCCTCTTTTTTTAATAACAGGATTCGCCTGGAAATTACTTCTAAGCCATTTGTTAAGTAAAACTCAGGTATATGGACAAGATTTTGTCAAGTCACACCCTCCCCTCAGATTTGAGTTCCGGGTAAAACAAATTGTTTGTTTAAGAAACTGCACATTAACTAAACATATTTGTTTCAGTAAAGTTATCATTTGGTTTTCAGGACCTTACTACAACATGACTTCTGTTTACTAGTAAATCCCTTGATGAAAAGGATATCGTTAAAGTTTTACTATGAGCTCATTTGCAGCCCCTAACAGATTGTTTTGGCATTTTTTTTAATCGAAACATATGTCAAGCATTCAAATTACACCATTGCTTCGCTTTTGCATGCTGTGATGCATAAAACTTTGAGGGTGTAATTCAAAATAATCTTTCTTTTCATCTGAATTTGTCATATTAAGACTGAACGGTTTTCCCCCTGGTAAATTTAAGGCAGAAATAAGTACATTTCTTTCCGTTAAGTTCTGAAACATAGCGGAATGAAACGGACTATGCATGTGGCATTGCAAACAAGGTCTAGCCTATTTATTATCAGGTGACTCGACAGAATATCCCTTGAACAAATACAAAATAGTCACTCCTTCCAAAGTAAATTAACAGTCCAGCAAATATAACAACAGAAACCCACACGAAGAATTAAAAAAAATAATAAAATAAAAATTAAAATAAAAAAAATACCCGCCGAAGGTCGAGGTTTTCAAGGTCGGGCAGTACCGCCGACCTTGTTCATTTCAGTCAGAAAGTTCCCTTGCCATGCCAGTGGATGTTCCAGTGGATAGCAAAAAATTATGAATGCAAATGTCTTCCTGAGGTTTTCCTAAAGTGTCGTGGTCGTTAGATCTATTTTTAGGTTGTGTGGTGACCTTTCGTGTTTGTACTTCACTGTGCCAGCGTAATAGAAATGCCTATGGCGAAATTAACAGGATTACGGCAATTTATTTAACGGACATATTTGATCAAAAAAAAACTCTGAAAAGCGGAGACTAATTCATTGAATTGAATGATTGTAAGTTATCAAATGGTACTTAATTTTCATACAACTAACAGGCGCATGCTGAAAATCTGTAATATAGAAGCACGATACTTAGAAACGCATTAAAAAATAATTATTTAAAAATTCTAAGCTAGGCAGTATCCTTTATGGAAAGTGAAAGCTTTCTGGTTATTTTTATTATCTTTTTTTAATCACTTGTCATTTATACGATCCTTACTCCATAAAGCTATGCTGTCTATATATCTGTGAATAACATTCATTCATGACAGCGTCATTAACAGACCTTAAATTTGTGTTGTTACTAAATGTCATTTCTTTCCTTTCAGGTAAGATTCTCACTGCAAATTACTTTCAAGAGATGTTCAGGGACTGGTGAGTAAATAATGCATGATTCTTTTAAGACTTGATTAGATAATAATAGTAATAATGGATAGAAAACGACAGCAATCACGTTCCATTTGATTATAGGAGAAAAAGCCCATCAGTGAAATATACTTTTATTTTTGTCTGTTACAGACATAATTTTGCACATAATCATTTGTACAGTAATGATGACTTCGTATGCAGGTTTTTTGTGGAAATTACCTCGGCAAAAAGGAAGAGCACAAAAGCTCTTTTAAGTTACATGATCGTAAGAAATGATTGACAAATATCATCGTAAGAATTTTTAAAGACAGTTACCATTAGTAAGGATGATTAAAAAATTTGGAAAGTGAGACGAAATGTCCTTTTTATTTTTTCAGCGAACTCATTTTTTACCTCTTTGGTAGCATTCTATAAGGGAAAAGCAAAAGACCTTTTTAAGTTATTTTCTGTATAATTTTAACCCATAGTTATCGATACTTAAACATAGCAGTAAAGTGATTCGATATATTTTTTTAAAAATTATGAACAACCCAAGAAGATAAAACTATTTGTAGAGCCAGACTTGGCTAAAACCAGTTAAAACGTGCGAATTCCCAAGAAAGAATAGTGGTAGTTGAAAACGTGATTCCCCAAAACTAAAGGCCTAAAGAAAAGAAAGAAGATACTTTGGACTCCAAACCTGAATTCCATAAATAGCGATTTATGTCACCTCCTCAAAAGTCCGGAATTCCACGCTCCGGACCCCCTACCGCGTAACGAGCGAACCAGATATGACCATAAAATTCCCTAACGGGATCGAGGCGTTGTGAGAGGACATTTTCGACGACCTTGTTGAAGTTGTCGACGAATGCCAGAGTCAGCAGACAACCAATTAGCGATACCAGTGAGATACATGTCAGGTACTGACCTCCTGCAAGATGCACATGTATGGGAGAGGGTCTTTTCCTGTACTTCGAGGCGTGATTTGATTTTATCAGCTGGATCCCTTGTATGTGGGGGGGGGGAAGCTTTGCTTGTAGAAGTTGTTCTTTAGGTACTTGTTAGAGGGTTTTGTCTGTCAAAATACGTACATACATACATATTTTGAGAACATTCATCTTTGTATAAGTATAGTGCATATAAAACAAATAAATTAGTTGTTCTGCGCTAGTGTAAAGTATAATAGTATATCATATATATATATATATATATATATATATATATATATATATATATATATATATATATATATATATATAGATTCTTTACTTATTACTTCTCTTGATGGCTCAATGGTATGACCGTCGACTGGAGTTGTTGGAAGTACCGATCCATTTATCAATTAAAAGTTCCCCTTCGGTGATAATTCCTCTCTGGGGATATTCCCGAAGTAGGAGAATTGGATATTGAATGACATGTGTAGCTTCATGATTGTATATAAATTACGGTGTGATAAAAATTTCATATATATATATATATATATATATATATATATATATATATATATATATATATATATATATATATATATATTATATATATATATATATATATATATATATATATATATATATATATATATATATGGAGAGAGAGAGAGAGAGAGAGAGAGAAAATGAACCGTGTCCACGTGTATGCTTGTGTATATTAGAAAGTGAGGCATTTCTGAATGTAATGCCAATATTAATATGAACGCAAACGTGGAATGATAAAACTCTGCGAACAGTTTGAGTGTGTTAAGACTTACACTGCGCAGTATATCAAGTGTCGTTCAAAAGGCTCTTATTGTGTAATACCTATGGGAGTAGATCCACCGTGCCACGTCAATGTCTGTACGCCTTTCGATTCAGTTCAGTAGCTTCGAAACTCCTCAGCTTAATCATTTCAGATTTTGTAGTTAGATTTATCACTTGAGATTTACCACTCGTAAGATCCTGAGCCTATTGATGTTTTTATAAAAGCTTCACCGCCAGTGATATTAACCTCCAGTCAGAACCCATTCTATTACATTATTTCAGTTGCTCAGTATTAAAGAACTTCATATTTTGTTGGGGCTTTCATTACTGTTGAGAGGTTTCCTTGACACTTAGAACTTGCAGTATGCAGGGATATAACACTATCCGTTTTGACGGAATCAACTTAGATAATGTAGGTCGTTGTGTAGATTTAGAAACCTGATTTTAATCTTTGATGAACTTAGCAAACGTCGATCGTCATTTGCATTTTACAGCTATTGTAGTAGTTGTTTTTAGAGCTGCGTTGGTTATCTATGTTTGAGCGATAAAAATGAACCCCTCTGAATTGGTGTACCATAATGTACAATACCAAAATAATAATAATAATAATAATGACTCTGTATCATATTATTTTATGGAATACAATGCCAGTTACATGTTACTATAGCAAAGGAAATCCGTAGTTCTGCACCTTATGAGGGCCTCTGAGCTACAAACTACACTGAAATTAAAAATAATGCTTGGTATTTCTGCAACTTACATTGCTCGTGTGTCGTACTCAAATGTAAATATACTTTTCACATTTACTGTCAATTATCATCAGAATGAACTCCGCTAAGCCGAACCTGGTTCCGTTAACAGTAGCCGAATGAGAATCTACCTAAGGTTTGTACTTCCGCGTCCCTACGCCAAAAAGATTTTTTATTATCATTGTATCTTCATTACCCTTTGCTGACGTCTTACCATTTTACGACAAGGAAAACGAAGAGAGCCCTCATCTCTCCTTTAGAAATTCTGACTAGGAAAACCCCAGAAATTATCGAACATAATCCCGATTATGCTGCACAGTTATTCCTTTAGCTACCTGCGATGCAGAAGTAGTGACCGCACGGCAGGCGGGGGGACTCCTTGGCCTTCATCTCGTAGGCTACTCCAAGGACAGCATCCTATAAATGGCGTTCAGTTAACAATAAAACTCAATGAAAAAAATTTTACATTAAAAAACCTGACTCCAGACGACTCGAGTATCTGCGTGTACCCAATCAACACGTTTAGGTTCGGTGCCAGGGAGTATCTCTAAAAGGAAATCTTGATAAAGCGTTGAAGTCTATGTAATGAAAAATGAATAACTAATAAAACTTTTAAAGGGAAGCTTCTTTTGGTAAACACAGAAAAGTGAAACTAAGACAAAGAAGCTACGAAAATTGTGAAGGAATAATAAAAATGATATTTTAGACACAACGCTGCACCGTTAACTCTACTTAAGACAGAATTATGTATGTAAAGAGTTTATAAGAAGGAACAAGAGAGAGAGCACCAGGTATTGTGTTTTAAATAAATTAGCTGTAGAGAGAGAGAGAGAAAAAATCTTTAAGGCTTATGTGTTAAAATACATTTCATGAAAAGAGAGAGAGAAAGAATCCCAAAGCGTGCGGTATAAAATCCATTATCATACAGAGAGAGAGAGAGAGCGAGCTTCCAGAAGTGTCGATCAATTAAGCTTCCGATGGAGCATAATAATCAGTCATCGACAACATTATAATTTAGCCGTCAGGGTGGATCAAGTTTCGAAAAATTTACGTCTTTTTATTTTATTTTATTTTATACATACAATTTCCTCCGCTACACCCAACGTTATCGAGGATTTATTGGGGCTGAAGTGGCGGGCACTTCTTATTTTTTCCTAAATATGTTGCAAGTACACATCTTGTTTATGAAAAAAAAAAGATATTCTCTCTCTCTCTCTCTCTCTCTCTCTCTCTCTCTCTCTCTCTCTCTCTCTCTCTCTCTCTCTCTCTCTATATATATATATATATATATATATATATATATATATATGTATATGTATATGTGTGTGTGTGTGTGTGTGTGTGTGTGCACCACAAAAATCGTTTAATATCCTGTTCACTATACCTTGGAATAACTTAGGTCCAAGAGGAATTATAAGCGAAAAAAATAATCTTTAAATATAAATATATATATGTGTGTATGTATAATATTTTCATATTCATTTTTGTGTGTAAGAATGTTAAAGGCATATGTCTAGTAATCAGCTTTATTTTTGGAAAACAACAAATACGTTCTTGTAAGGCAGGGACAAGTTATATGACTTTCTTTGTATTAAAAAGCAAAATTTGTTTCTTAGTTCAAAATGTATTAGAGATAAAAGTTAGCATGCTCATTTTACTACACCGTCATCAATGCGACACCCCCAAATTCGTGTGCCAATAAAAGGAAAGTAGTTACGCGTTACACAAACCCAATTTAGATGAGCAGTGTCATATGCTGCAAAAAGCTCTTAAGAATATGCTCGTAAAATAGTAATAAGCAAGTCAGCAATAATTAATATACCTATATATACAGAAGAAGATTTCTTTGATGAAAGAATTCTTCACTGAAGAAGCTTTCGACAAGCCAAGACAAGGAATACAACTATAAGACTCATTCTAAACAATTACTTATTGAAAATGCAAAAGAATTTCAGTAACTTTAATCATTTTGTGATTAGGGTTTTGTTTTTCAAACAGAAAGAATCTTCCTAAGCTTTATTAGGATATAGAGTAGTATGTTTTAAAATGGCCTTATATCACATCAGTTAAACTCGAATGATAAAAACCATTTAACAGTTAAAACAATAAAAATGTTATCGGGAAAATTATTAACAAGATAGCTTCAGTAATGCACCAAGAAACAGAAAAATAAAGATAAGTTTAAGAGGTTATTATATATATATATATATATATATATATATATATATATATACATATATATAAAATTGAATTTTGTTTTAAAAGTAATTTCTCTCTCTCTCACACACATATATATATATATATATATATATATATATATATATATATATATATATATGAAAAATTACTGTTAAAATGAAATTAAATGTCAGTAAAGAATGCCCTTAAAAATACACAAAAGGTAAAGAATATCGGAAGCTGGTTGACCTGTTCCCTCCTTCTCAAATTCTTTGAGGTCGAACCCTACGCAGCGAAGCCTGCTCTACCGATTATTATACAGAATTAACTGATATTTACTGGGACAGAGGTCGCATTATGGAAAAAACAAAATCATTATATGAAGATAGTTCTGGACAATTTAGGTCAGGTCACTCTTCTATCTTACGAGAATTCACTTTTCCTTGCGAAGAGAATGTTAAAATTTGTTTCGCTTCGGTCTTTGATATTCTAGAAGTTTTTGAAACATTTTTTATGGTCGGTCATGTCCATATTCTCCAGAGGACAATATGTCTTCCGCCACTGGAGTAAATGTAGGAGATAAGAGAAATATCACCAGACTATCACATTCTAATTTACCTTGTTGATAAAAAAAAGAACAAGATAAGGTACTTACTGAACGTTGTCGCAAAATTTTCTTACCAGGTGAACAGTTTGAAATGAAATGTATGGCGAAAGGGAATAGGTAAGCTCTGAATAACAATGACATTTAAGAGTAAATAAGAATTTCTTTTATATTTACCTCAAAAATGGTTAATGGTAGAAGCGTAACATATTAGCATTTTGACAAGTATCACCATTAATTATTCATAATTTTCTTTATCCATCATTTATGTTTCACGTTTCAAAAAGTGAAATATCTTCGGTTACTCAAACTCCTGAAAGGATGACAGACGAGCGCAAACCTGCGTGACTTCAGTTTTGTTAGTAATAATATGTAACTAAGCACTGGGTAAAAGTTGGCTACTGGTGTAATGTGTGGCGGTAGGATGCTCTGTCAGAAAACTTGCTCTTGTGACACCGTCTCAGGTTGTCTGTTCGTGAGGATTCCTTTAGGTTAGTAATATATAGTGATTTAGTCATTTCATATATTATCAGTCACTTTGAAATAAAAGAGATGTCATAAGGAGGATAGAAAGAATGGTGATCAGTTCCCCCCATAGACGATCCTATCACGATAAGTAGACCCTATTTTTCGTAGAAACATATGCCTGTAACCCTACAACAAGGGCACATTGTGTTTGTGTTTTCCATATAATTGTATGTTACCAAGAAAAATTTCTCTCTCTCTCTCTCTCTCTCTCTCTCTCTCTCTCTCTCTCTCTCTCTCTCACACACACACAGTTTTCTAATTTTGTTGCCAAGAAAAAATGTAAAATTTCTCTCTCTCTCTCTCTCTCTCTCTCTCTCTCTCTCTCTCTCTCTCTCTCTCTCTCTCTCTCTCTCTCACACACACACAGTTATCTACTTTTGTTACCAAGAAAAATGTAAAATTTCTCTCTCTCTCTCTCTCTCTCTCTCTCTCTCTCTCTCTCTCTCTCTCTCTCTCTCTCTCTCTCTCTCTCTCTCTCTCTCATCTCCCTAATGAATAGTAATCGAGACGATAAAAACCGTCATCAGGTTTTAAAAGGGGATAGACTGGTAACCACGCCTGTAATTGGGTATTGAAATACAGGTGATGGATGCATTCTAATTACACGGTGTGAGCTTAATTCCCCTGAACCAAATCGTTCGTCTGTATGTGTCCGAACTCATCGATAATCGCTCTCTTAGTATTAGAGAGAGAGAGAGAGAGAGAGAGAGAGAGAGAGAGAGAGAGAGAGAGAGAAGAGAGAGAGAGAGAATGTGTGTGTAACATAAAGGAAAAATTTCAGTCCATAAAACATTTGATTTGTAGAGTAATCCGATCACGTTATTTTGATAAATACACAAAAATTATGTCATTTTAGAGGTTATTGTGCTAATACATTAGTTTACTTTGTTTCGAAAAAGAAAGTAAATTTGTCAACTGGAGTTTGTCACCGATGTTAACATTGTACACAGTTAATATCCATACTTCAGGATGTTTTCGAGTGTGTTTTATTTTCTCGTGTTTAGTCGCATTGTATAATAAAAATAAATATGATTGCAAAGATGTTGCATAATTACTGGAACCTTTCATATCGAATCCATTTTCAAACATTCTTTCCATTGGAAATGTAAATTCTGTGAAAATAGAAAGGTGACCTGACCTAAATTGTCTAGGACTGTTTTTATATTATAAATTTTTTCGGTAATGCGGCCACTGTCCCAGTAAATATCAGTTAATTTGTATAATAATCGATAGAGCAGACTTCGTTGCATAAGGTTCGACCTCAAAGAAATTTGACGTTTTTCTCTTCCCAAAAATATAAAAAAAAAAAACCAAGCTCTGAATTATTCTATATATCTAAGGCCCTTAACGTACCAGAGTTGGCCGTTGACCGGTTTGCTTTCAAAAATCATGCGTAAGAAGAAATGTGTAGCAGGTAAATAAGTAATTGGAGTATTTGAAACCTTTGAAATCACTTTCACATGGAGTATAAAAACAGCCGATATGCAAACGGGAATTTTGACATCCGTTAATTAACTTGATAAATGCAGTGCATAAAGTAAAAAGGAAGAAGGTTGGTAGTTCTTTTATTTTTTATTGACTTTGGTAATTTATTCAGACCGATTATAGAGACGAGAAATATGAAGATTGTTTTAACCTGAAGTAAATTTAAATATTGGTTTCCAGTTTGGTTGGAGATTGTTATCGGCATTGCACAGATTTGTCGGTAAGATCATCCTCTTGCTTATATTTATTGATTGTGGCTTTCTTTGAAGAACTGAAACCTTCAGTAGCCTAGATAACATCACGAAAGGAAGCTCAAATAGATATGTTAATCATTTGTTACAGGATATTATAGATACTAAAGTAACGGGAAGGTAATTATGCAAAGCGGAGATATGGAACACGTAACAATGATTGAAATAGACATCCTTTAGGTAAGAGATACTGGAGGATATTCCCAAAACTTCTGCAATGTTTTTCTTGTTTTTAATGTTTACACTGAAATAAGTAAAATCCACATGAGAGAGAGAGAGAGAGAGAGAGAGAGAGAGAGAGAGAGAGAGAGAGAGAAATCCAATACAAATCCACCTCGTTTCCTTCTCCTTTTTCTTCTTCTTCTTCTTCTTCTCCTGCTTCTTTTGTCTGAGATCAAGTTCAAGTGTCTGGTAACACAAGCTGCACCGGAGCCAATTCTAAAAATATCATTTCCCCCCTCCCCCCCCTCTCTCTCTCTGTGACCTGGGTCAACTTATGGACGCCCGCCAACAACCCCGACACCCGGATCTTCTTAAGTCCACAGCACGTACCATGGCATCTCCGCGGTAAAGTTCGTCTCCTCTGCCATGTAAGAGTTGAATGCCTCACCTTGGATACCAATAATGCACCGCCGTTGTTATTCATTTGCAAGCTAGTCTGCGTCCTCTAAAGGCTTTTTATTCTTTTGACGTAATGCCATCTGGTATCGTTTTTTTTTTTATACTTATTAATGTCATCTGACTGAATATATCATTTCTCATGTATAGTACAGCCAGTCTTAAATATTCTCACTTAGAACTAAAACTTCAAGTTACCTTGCGCCAGGGGTGGCCATTGAACCAGTGCTCTCGAAAACTAGGATAAGCCTCGTGGTATTCTAAGACTTGGATTCAAGTTCCCTTGCGACGATTACATTCAAATAGATTGTACTCTTTCGTAGTACTTTATTCATTATAACTGTCAAACGTATATGTTCATTTATTACCGATTTTTAACTGTGTTCATCCATCTTTACATATTTCTTCCTTCTGCTGTTGTATTTTTGCTACAATTACACACTTGCATGTTTCTTTCTGTAAGACTTTAAGAAATAATAATAATAATAATAATCCGCCTAACTTTTAAAAACTTATGAATCGGGTTGATTCAGGCGCTACTCAAGACGATTCCAGTCATTCATAGCCACTGTTTACATTCGTCGATTAAGAATCTCAGAATTATTAACATTCCCAAAGATTACCCAAAGAGTTTTAAGTCAGGTGTAAATTTCGAACCTTGAAGAAATTTTACGTAAAAAATTTTTCCTAGAACTTTCCTGTCTCATTGTTCAAGTTCCAAAATGCTAGTTTTTCAAATGCTGTAAAATACCAGTATTGAACCCAGTAGAATATATATATCGTAAAGACAATAAAAGACAAACTGAGGAGTTGGCACAGACCCTTCCAAAAATAAGCTGAAAAATAAGCTTTGTAACTTGAAATCCTCAACATAGCATCCTCCTGGCTATTCTTGCCGCGTAAGTTTATTATCTGTATAACGGATCCTTATCTTTCTCCCGATGCTTTGAGAATATAGGCGACGTGTTGCTAGGTAAAGCAGGATTCTCTCTCTCTCTCTCTCTCTCTCTCTCTCTCTCTCTCTCTCTCTCTCTCTCTCTCTCTCTCGGCGAGATTCTTGCTCTTTCTTCCTACGAAGCCATGAAAAGAGATTTGAATGAGATACACGTAGACGGGTATATTGCAATATGTTGCTACCCGGAACTAGTTCGTTATTTGACGTAGAGATACTTCAACCAATTCAGATATGTGTGTGTCTGTGTGTGTGAGAGAGAGAGAGAGAGAGAGATAGACAGACAGACAGACAGAGAGTAATTGCAATTTGCTGCTTACAGAATATGCAGATGCTGTTGTACAGATAAAGGAAAAGGGTTATTAAAACGAAGAGATTTTCTTGATAAGATACAAATTTGAATAAATTAATTTTCCCTTCACTTGTAACATGAAAACACGAGAGGGCTGAACAGTTATGATGTTGATTTCTGAAATGAACGATAGTTCTGAAAGACTTCTGTTTCGAGTTCGCTTAATTATTCAGCAGTTTCCTACTTTAGGCTTTTCCGAAATTCTTAGTAAGGCAAGGGGGTTGTAAGGAGCTTCAAAGCGTCCTGGGTGCCCGCTCTTCTTCTTGCATTCTTAGTAACTCGATATTTAATACATTTTTCAGCAGATCTGAGCGAAACATTAAGCGTAACTGCAGTTTTACTGAAGGAATATATCGTTTAATTTTAGCTATGACAATTAGGAAACTAATCGAGTTATGAATAATTTAAGACACTACTCTTTAGAGACTTGGATCACTTGGATCACGATCCAACGAAAAAGAAATGGAAATTTGGAAATTACATGAGCGGAAGCAATTATCAAAGAAAAAAATTCCTTATAACTTTCATAAAACATTAGATTATTATGGAGTAATACGATTTAAAAAAAAAAAGTAATTAAGTGCTTATATTTTGAAGGGTGTTGAAAAAATGTAATACAATTTTCAGGGAAGATTAAAAAAATCATATAAATAAAACCGATTACACCATGGATACAGATCGCATGCTTTGCGTGATCCTGGATCACGAGCCAAGGAAAAAAACCTTAAAGGCCATGAGAAAATTCAGAATGAATTTGAATTCCAGAACTCAAAATATTATGCGAAGCAATTTGTAAAATTTCAAAAATACAAAACAAAGTCTTATTTCTTCTTTATTTTACGTCGCATTGTGGATTATCGCTCATTTATCCCCATGGATTGTCATGCAACATTAAGGGGAAATATTAAGGAAAATATTTGTATAATTCTAACCTGATCATCCAATAATGGTGATCTGAGAGCGCTTTTATAAGTCACTGGTGTAAATGGGGAAAGCATGGCGTTGTCGTGACTTATTGAAATTGTCGATTCTTATTTGTTCTCACTACAAACTACAGTATTTAGTAATGATAGAAACCATTTGAGTTGCTTACATATTTCGAGAATGCTCTTAACTTTATTTCAAGGGCATTAACGATTGAAATAACAGGATTGATATTATTATTATAATAAATATTTATTATTATTAGTAGTAGTAGTAGTAGTAGTAGTAGAAGTAGTAGTAGTAGTAGTAGCAACCCAGCAGTTGTCACTGTAGTAGTAGTTGTAATTGCGGAATTAGATATGCCAGGTGCTTCTTCCAACAAACTTAAGAGAGAGAAGAGTCAAGCGTTATGCAAATCCGAAGGGAAAATGGAAGGTCGGAAGCCCTCAGTAAACAAACAGATCTATTACTGGGTGCAAAGCAGTAACTTCCCCAGTTAGGCAGGCTGAAGATACGTTTAAATGAACGACAAGGTTCATATTTGTTGAGCGTAAAGTTCTAAGGTGTCATTAACATCTAAGAAGTCATTGTCAGAAATACTTCAGGAATTTTAAAAGGCTGTCATTTTTCATTTCATAAAGGGTGGGCATTTAAGTTGCCACCTCTTAAGCAAACATTACGCCACGCCAGCAAGGAAATAACGCTATATATATATATATATATATATATATATATATATATATATATATATATATATATATATATATATATATATATATATATCCTTCTGCACATGACACATTTAATACAAATATAGTTATAAAACAACAAGTAATTGCCTAAATACAGACTGATAGACGAACAGATTTACTGACTGAATGACTAAAAAATCAACGCGGAAACAGCAAACGAATTCAGTATATAGGTATTTGGATAAGAAAATGAACAGAGGTAGAGAACAAGAGAACAGCGAATAAAGTTACTCGGAAGAGAACATTAAAAGTAAAATTAAATGAAAAAAGAGAAAATTAAAATTTGCATAACTAGAGGAAGACGGTTAGTATGCGAGAAATCAATATGCAAAATATAGAAAGATTAAGAATTTTCCTAGGTACATCTGTTAATGGTATTAATAAGAAGAGGGCGGTTAAAACTTACGAAGTATTTATAGGAGAAAGAAGAGAGAATGGGGAGGAGGTTGAGTGTCAAAAAGGGTCGCTCAAGGTCATCTTCCATCACTTCCCTCTCATCTATTCTTCTCCTTTCCTCCTACACATCATCTGCCCGTGGAAATTGACTTTTGCTTTCGAGCCTTCACTCCGTTGCGGTAATGTCCGCTAGCTCTTAACTGTACTGGGCGTTTTTGTATCACCGTCGAAGGACACACACACACACACACACATATATATATATATATATATATATATACACATATATGTAAATATGTATATGTGCCTATCTGTGTTGGTGTGATCTATATATATATATATATATATATATATATATATATATATATATATATATATATATATATATATATATATATATATATATATATATATATATATATATAGTATATATATATATATATATATATATATATATATATATATATATATATATACTGCATATATATATTGATCGCAGGTATGGTAGAGTGTGTGGGCTTGCAACTTCTTTCCAAAATGCTTTTGAAAATCGAAAAAGTGGCAACTTATGTACCCTGTAGTTTAAGGGGAATTTCATTGGTTAGTTTAATGTATGTATGTATATATATATATACATATATACATATACATATATGTATGTATGTATATATATAAGGAGAGATAATTATATGTTAGTGGACTGTATAGATTAAATGGAAAGGTTGGTATTCTGGTCTACAGAATAATATCAACTATTATTTTTCCTCCGTATTTATGAAAATTTTCCTGAAATTTTTTATCATTCTTAATATAAAATTAAAATTAGAATTGTACGCAATTTTTTATGCAAATAACTAGTACTATGATCAAGCATGTGCCTTTAACACATTTGAATCTTGATCAGCAAAAGTAATAAAAAGTGATAGACGATTATTGCAGCTGTGGTTGGGAAGGGTAGGGGTTGGGGATATGCGGAGGTGCAGGGGGTGGGTGGCGGGGCGAAGGGGACGTAGTGTCTGCTGCTAAAGAAAAAGAAGAACCCGGATGTTGTGTCTGAGTTCATGCCACTGACCGAAGAAGAGATTGCCAGAATGACCGCTATCGGTAAGGAACGTCTCAGGAGGAAGTTTGCTTGTTGTGCAAAACAATGGTGGCTTCTTATGTAAAGATGTTGTCAGCCTTGCCGCTCAGAATTCATTACAAATTTTAATATGAGTAAATAACAGAGCACCACAATAACTTCTCTTAAAGAAGAATGATTTATTGTTATTTTCAAGACCAAATTGCTGGTTCTTGCTATTTCGTACCCCGTTAGGTCTTAAATGTAAACATAAAGCCAAACCCTAAGGAGAATTAAATAGAATGATCATAAAAAACATTCAACCAAAATAAATATTTAACAGCGCCGCGGAAGACGTAGACTAGCCATGACTTCGTGCATTAGGCAAAATTAATGGTGCTAACAAGGTCGAGGAGATTCGTTGAATACATCTGTCAGAAATTAAATGAAAAGTGTTTAAAAATTCAGTGGAGAATATTATCATAAAAAAGATTATTTTAAGGAAGTACATTTCGGGTTCTCATGAGGTTGACCTGAATGATTCGGTCGTAGAGAAAGGACGCTAATTGAAACAAGGAAAAGTTAAAGAAGTGGAACAGCTAAGTAGGCAGTGCGAAGGGGTCCATCCAGAAGTAAAAGTCAGAAAGCAAATTAACATTGCTCAAAGGGAGCCGAGAAAAATATACCACCTGCCGGTACAGAGGATTAAGAAGGTCTAGAGAATGATTGAAAAAGATTGAAGAAATAAGTAAATGTTCCATTGTAGTTTTTTGGGAAATTCTGGTAGACTAGGTTACGTAGTTCGTTGCTGTAACAGATATAATGGATAAGAGAGAGGCACTTTGATAACTCAATGTCAAAAGCTAAGGCGCAGAAGCACTACAAGACTTTATCATCTAACTTTACTCAGATGTCAATTATTGTCTGTTATACTGTACTGTAGTCACTGCAGCCGCACGAGTATTATATTATGTAGTTGTAAACCCCTGCTATGTCAGCTTTTGTCAGATTTTCCCGGATGTTCTTGATTATACGCTTGGCCGTTTTTTTTTTTTTTTTTTTTTTTTTTTTTTTTAAGCAGGGTGGTTTTTTTCGTTAACCATGGAGGGCGTTCATGCTCTCTTTTAACGTTGTCAAAATGTGTAGATCGCTATAGAATTTGAACGAAGTTTTTGTCAGATCTGGTTAACTTTATACTTTCAGAAACTGCGTAAAAATGGAAGAAAAGCCGAATAGTTTACGAACTTTCCTTATGAGTTGAAATACATACGTTAACTATCATGCAAGAACCGTAAACGACAGTTCCACGTTAGTAATACAAAATTAAAGGTAGTCAGGTAGAAGCAAATGCTGTTGGTGGTGCATACGTCAGAAAGTATAAGAAAATAAAGTGTGAAAAATTTCTCGACAAAACGGGAAATGGAGATGACAGGAAAAGTTTGACATCCAGTTCAAGGAATCAAAGGGTGGGAGAAAGTTCTTCTCCTTTCCCGAATGCAATACTGAACAGCACGAAATATTTCTGTGTGATGACGCATGCAATACCAAGGGCATTTGCTTTTACCTGACTATCTTTAATCTTGCATAGCTAACTTGGAACTGTCGTTACGGAAGGTTCTTGCATGAAAGTTTGCGTGTTATTAGAAGTATTTCAACTCCTACGTAAAGCTCCTAAATTATTCGGATTTTCTTCCCCTTGTTCAGCTTCCGGCCGTACAAGTAAAGTTAATCAGATTTTACAAAAACTCCGCACAGTCTGTGGCGATCTACACATTCTGACAACGCTGAAAGGGACTATAAACACCCACCACAGTAAAAAGAGAGAGAGAGAGAGAGAGAGAGAGAGAGAGAGAGAGAGAGAGAGAGAGAGAGAGAGAGAGAGAGAGAGAGAGACTGGCTAAGCATATAATCAAGAACATCCGGGGAAATCTTACAAAAGTTGACATAACAAGGGTTTACAACGAGTGACTAGGGTACAATAGACAATTTATAGCAGAGTAAAGTTAGATTATACAGTTTTTTGTGCTTCTGCTCCATAGCTCTTGACATTGAGTCGTCAAAATACTTCTCTAAAATCCCTTATATCAGTTATTGCGTCGAATTGTGTAATTTAGTCTACTAGAATTTACCAAAATACTACAGTGGAACAAAGTGTGTACGTGCGTGTGATAAAGGTCAGAAAAATATTGATGATGCCTGAATTATCTAGCAAGAAGAGACGACGAACGTCAT
>NC_089744.1:66782581-66792581 GCF_040412425.1 Macrobrachium rosenbergii | reverse complement strand
TTACATAAAATATGTTGATGGAGGCAGTGATATTAAACCGTCGTGTTGTCTGATGTGTTTAGAGGAGGGGGGGCGGTTGCTAGTATCCCTTATTTTTCGGAATTTTTCTGTAGTCTTTTGTCTACTTCGATTTCTTCTATGTAAAGATACCCCGTGAAAGAGGCGATATTATGTCCCTTTTATTTTATTTGAAGGCCGATGGCAAGGAAAACCGACAGCACGTATCTAAAACAAGCCAGAAGGAAAGAGTGAAAAAATGGTATCGGGAAAACTGGTCATAATCCGAACGAAGCGATATAGGAACGAGAGAAAACAGAAGCTGGGAGGAATTCCAAAGCTTAACTATCAAGGGAACGAAGAGGTCAGTGAATGACAGAAAAATTTCTTTAGAATCTTTGTTTGGAAAACGAAAAATGGGCACAATTCTACAGAGAAAAAATAACTTATTTTGTCATATAAAGTTGGCCTTCTGCCAGCACGGATTCTTGCACCATGAGTAGCCATTTAAAAAAATTGCTCAATTTTTTCTAATAACCCGCTTGTAAACAGATCAGTTAGAAAACAGATCTGTGATAAAAAGGTTACGTCGTCCAGAAAATCTCCAGTGATAATTTAAGACGAAATCCCAGTTTGTTCTCGTAGGGACCATTCAGTGGGAGCAATTAAGATATGACGTAATTGAGTAGATATGTCTCCCACAATCACCACCAGCCACTCTCTCTCTCTGATTTTAGTCCTTCCAAACGACTGCAGAAAACATGGAAATAAAGTGATGTCTGAAGTAGTCCTTTCCTCCTGTGTATATTTTCTTCTCATTTTTATCAGTATATTTTTGGGGGGCAGTGGGGTTTCTTATTTGCCATTGGCAGTTTGTACGTAG
This sequence comes from Macrobrachium rosenbergii, assembly GCF_040412425.1. Taxonomy (NCBI): domain Eukaryota; kingdom Metazoa; phylum Arthropoda; class Malacostraca; order Decapoda; family Palaemonidae; genus Macrobrachium; species Macrobrachium rosenbergii. The sequence continues at coordinate 66,791,701 of NC_089744.1, read as the reverse complement.
GGTTTGATGGCCAAAGCAAAAGGTAATTATTACAAAGTAAAAACTAGTTTTTGTTTTTTCGGCCAGCAACTGAGAAAGCGCAGCTAAGGTGGGGCCGTCCAAGAAAGACGCTAAATACAGAGCAGAAAAACGAGAAGAAATGCGAGTGAAAAACAAGACTAGACATAGTAGTTCTCCAAGCCTAGGAGAAATTTGATGAAAGGAAAAAGTTTAGATAAGAGAAACTCTCATAGCAATCGTTTGAAAGTAAAACACAGATCTGAAACCGACCGGTTTTCTTGTGCAGGCGTAATAGAGCTCTGAAGGTGTCTGAATGTTGCAAAAAGTCTAAGGGGAAAAAAAAAGAACTTGCTTGGTGTGCAGATAAATTATTCATTTCTTCAGTGTACTTTTCGTGAATAGATCTGGTTTACCCTATAGTGAATGTGTCGTTTAAATGTAAAAAAAGGAAAAAAAATCCTTTACTTTGTCTAAATAAGAATAAAATCTGATTAATCGAATTGGTTAATTTCAAACGTTGAGGTTTCACCAATCACATATATTTACCTATCAAAATAATTATTTCCCCAGTCACATATATTTATTTAACAGCATAATTATTGTATTTTCACTTGTTACAGTATAGAAGTTCAGTTAAATTAAACGGGTCTGTTAAAATATTATGGTACACAGTACAATATTTCTTATTTCTTATTTCATATTCCTTCAGTTCCTGACAAAAGCTCTTTAAAAGATTCTTTCTCAGTCTCTGTTCTAGCTCCATTACATATCATCTGTTGTTTCAGTCAGTAGTCGATATATTCCACCATTCTTCGTGTTCCGTATTTCAGTCTTGAAACGAGGGAGAGAAATTTTTATTGACTTCTAATGGCGTCAAACTTGACATTCCCCGTCGCTTATCATAAAGAATAGTTAACACAAAATCCACACTTCCCATCTTCCGGATAAAGGATAAAATAAATGTTAATCATCCCATAAAATTCTCGTGCTTACGGGACCTGGACAGTTACTGAATTTTGGCCAAGGAACTTATCAGCGAATAAAATTTACCTCGTTTTCGATTAATAGTTAGAAATGAGAAGTTGTCTAACATTGTTTTTGAATATAATCTACCCGAAATATTCTGAAATGGACGAATGGGAACACCAGCCTCCTTATTTCGTTTTGTTCTTCATGCTCTACTTTCTAAGGATTCGCCTCTCTGTCACAGTACGATCGGTACCATACTCTCCATTACAGTACCTGCCCGTATCCGAATTTGAACAAAGTAAAATAAAATAATGCGTGATTTCTCTTAATAATATTATATCTAGTCGAAACATTAATAAATATTTTTAAAAAATATTTAGAAATCACGTCACCTGGATAGTTTTCATGTAGCCCGTTATGTAAATTTTTTTGGTGCACTGCTCTCTCTCTCTCTCTCTCTCTCTCTCTCTCTCTCTCTCTCTCTCTCTCTCTCTCTCTCTCTCTCTTGCAACATCGGGCAGGGAGCAGTTCCCCTCTGCTTCGTCAGACACTCCAAACAGGTTTGCTTTCCACAGCCTGAAGTGCTGTTGTTGTAGCAGCAGTGGATATCAGACATTTTTCAGGCGATCCCTCCTCATTTTGCGAAGTGTGCCACCATCGTGGCCCCCGCCGTGCACTCGCTGCGATCGTTCTGTCTGGCTTTTTGGCTATTTTCTTCTGGGTCTGAGTTCTTCACGTCATTTTATGTTTTTTTTTTCTTCCTTATCTTTGGTATTGATAATATCACAGTGTTTTCTCTCTTTTCTTCCTATTTCGATTTTGAAAACTTTGTTGCTCGTTCCTTCTTCCTATAGCTATTGTTGTTTTCATTTAAACCAAGAGGCTACTCGTATCTCCATGCCTTTTCATGATTTAATTCTTTTATTAAAACAAAATGTAAGATAGGTAACTGAGATACTCATTGTAGTGTATCAAATGTATGAATTCAAAGACTGCGTTACAGTATATACGAGTGAGATAGCTTTTGGTTGATATCCTCTTCACAGTAAAGTCTCTCTCTCTCTCTCTCTCTCTCTCTCTCTCGTTTTTATCAGCGCACTCGCATGTTGAAAATTATATTCTCCAGACCCAAATTACTCATTTGATAAATAATCACTGACTTAGGAAATTTTATAGATAGGCTTACAGTATGAATATCTATAAGAAAACCTTTACTCTTTGCATTCAGGCCAGTTTCCCAAGACTTCATGAATTAGGACACAGTTCATGACCCAGGCTATAGAAATCTTACCTACCTGCTGATAGCAAAATTAATGCTTCGATATGATGAAATATCTGAAGTTGAATTCTTTTATTTAGCATTTTCTTCATTTATTCAGCGTCTGTCTACTTCAGTTAAAAATATGGTCGTTAAATATTTTGTACCTTTACTCTTGTAGTTGGGCTCTTGGGTATGTTTTTTAAGGATTTCAAGGAATAGTTTAAGAAAATCTGACCTGATTATCACTTATAGAGCGTCGAAAGACTGGCGGAGATTTCTTCATTATCTGGGTCGACATCAACATCAGATTATATAGATAAAGGTAGAAGAAGATGAAGATAGAGAGATAATTGTTTTTACCCCGAGGTCTTCCATCTGTTCCTAAGAGCAGCCTTGGTCAAGAGACAGTTGCTTCAAAAAAAAAAAAAAAAAGTTATTTTGGGAGGTGTGGTCCTCTTGCACGCTTCGTAATCCCGAATCATCCACCCAGAGACCATCTGCTTTCAAAAGAAGAGAAAACTGCAAGATAGGAGAAACTCGGAGGAAGAGGAATTGCGATAAAAAGTTAAGAAACATCACCCCATTATAAAAAAAAAAAACTCTTGATTAGGCTGTTCGTTTGCCAGCACGTTTGAGCAAATGAAAAGGAATATATCTATGAGCGAAAAAACATTCCATCAGTTTTCAGTGATAAAATGTTGACGATAAAGAGGCGGCATATAAAAATGGTACATGATTTAATCGTCAAGGCACTGTTAATTTCGTTCAGTTAGTAGTGAAAAATTTTGTCATTAAATCTAGGGATCTCTAAACATTTAGAAATAGAATATATATATGTGTGTGTGTGTATGTATATAGATATGTTTAAATATACATCTATACTATATATATATATATATATATATATATATATATATATATATATATATATATATATATATATATATATATATATATATATATATATATATATATATATGTATATATATATATATATATATATATATATATATATATATATATATATATATATATATATATATATATATAATATTAAATCCACTTTTTTTTTTTGCACCGTCCTCAATGAACAGCAGACGGGCCGAGAGAACACCCAGGCTTTGATCTTTTCCAAAAAAGCAGAATTAATAGTTACAGTACCTCAACAACAAAAAAATGGTAGCAATTCACATCTGAAGAAGAAAATTCCCCTTAGTGCTTTTACATCAGAATCATTCCAGTTGTTACACTACCTTCAAATATAAAAGAGAAGAGAGGTTTGCATGATGTTTTAGGAATCAGTGAGAAATGAATAATATATTGAATAATACTTGATGGTGCCAACTTTTTCGGAAAACTTGAAGCTCTTTTGCCTAATAAAAATAATGACTAATGCTGTATTTGTTACGTATGGTCTTCCCTGTGTTGTGATTTATTAATCCTTTCAAAACTTGGACTTAAAATAACCTGAACTAGATATTCGGAATTGGAAAAACAACAGAACCGTAATACTTTTCACACATCTTTTAATGTAGAATTGAGTTTATCTTGGGAATAACTTACCCCCAAAGAGAATTATAACTGTTAAGCGAATCTGACCCAGCCAAGATTCGAACCTGTGCCTCTTGGTTTGAATGCAGAGGTTGCTTAGTCGACATATCCACTCGGCTATCGAATCCTGTCCAGAGCAGATGCACGTATCAGTAATAATTGCCTTCGGATGTAGGTTATTCCCAGGGTAAGGTGAATTCGATACTGAAGGGTATTTTTGTCTTATTATTAGTGATTATAAGAAAGTTAAGTGTGTATGTGACAAAATTGTCGTTACACACACACACACATACATATATATACGTATGCATGTATGTATGTATGTATATATATATATATATATATATATATATATATATATATATATATATATGTGTGTGTGTGTGTGTGTGTATATCGCAGTGCACCTTTTTGCCTTTAGAAGAATAGCATCCGGACTTTGGTAATGCTAGCAATGCTTAGAGGATATTGTGATAAAAAATGCAGTCACACCCAAAATCTTGAAGTTATCATTATCATCCTCATTTATGTCATTAGATATATGGCCTGTCGTATCCATCCTTTCAATGCATTTTTATAAGTATCGATGTTTCATCTAATCTAATCCTTCATCTATCTATTTGATCTCGCTACTTTGGTATTTTACTCCCTTTTTGTTCTTGATTGCTTTCACTGCTATTTTTTCCCCACATCGTCTGAGTTGTAGCTTTATTTGGAATCCAAATAATTATTGTCCGTTGGTTTCTCTAGTCACAAGTTATCTAAACAGTATACATATTTCTATATCATTTTTCTGCAGCCCACCACACTCCAAGTGAAAATATTTTATTTTCACTTTTTCGTACATTCCTTAAAAAAATATTTGTTAGCTGTTCTTTGCTTATTTGAAACTCATGTCTCTGTCGTTCCCTTATTTCAGATTCGCCAGTACTTTGTTCATTTTCAGAAATGTTGATTCTTTACCTCCTTACCATCCAAACAGACATCTCTCACTCCGGGTCCCATCATCTTGACAGATTCATTTTCGTTTTCGTATCTTATTCTTCAAATAATTCTGTACGGCACTTGGATGGTACTTTGTACTCTCATCTTGACGTTAAATCCTTCAAAAATTTTCTCACAACTTTTTTAACTTTGCTGCAATTAATTTCATTACCTCAGTTATCTTGCTTTCATCGGAAATGTGCTCTAGAGACGAGGTATATATTTGCGTTTCTAGTATGTTTGTAAGATAGACTTCCTCTTTTCATCAGGAAGTATTAATTTTGTTAACTATGAAACGTGGATCAGTGATAAAATGTAAAGGTGTCAACAGATTTTCTTTTAAATATTTCCATACCAATTATGCTATTTTGAGCAAAATAGCTCGTAAACTCGATGGCTGTTTCAGTAGATCTTATATAACTCAATACGCATGTAATCAAAATACGATATTCACCCACTTAAGTAAATCACATACACGTTACAATGCGACTCTTCGCTACGTGTAGATGAGTTAAGATCATTTGAATGTCCATTGCTATAGAATGACGCTCGTGTTACTGCAACTCCAGAACAAGGAATCAGATACATCTGAAAGAAGTGAATTATAACCTCTATACAAAGTGAAGGTACAAATGCAAGTAGATGACTGGTCATCCATCTTCCACCTTCAAAGTGATAAGCGCGTCGAATGAAAGACTTGCCGAGGCAAAGCTTCGTTTCTTTCTTCTTCTTCTTCTTCTTCCATTCATTTTTTTTCCCCGGGAGATCTTATCTCCTTAACCTTAAGACAGGTCTTCCAAGCGCCTTCTCTTCCAGCATGACGCTAAAGCCTTCATTATTCCTCCCCAAAAATCCATTTTGTCGGGAGATGCTGAGGACTGAGTGGCTCCCATGTAAACGAAACGGGAATTATCTCTCTCTCTCTCTCTCTCTCTCTCTCTCTCTCTCTCTCTCTCTCTCTTTCTCCAAACTTTAAGAATTTTTCAGTGTAATGGGGCTCTATCTCCAAAATTACTCTCGTGTTATCAGTAGAAAATTGCACCGTCTCGTGGAACTCAAGCTTTTTTGATGCATCGTAAAATGTGCTAGGTAAGCAAGTTGATTACTCCAGGACAAGATCTTGGAATATTTGGGCATTGAATATCAAGTGATAAAATAAAAAGGCACTGATAAAAGATGTACAACATAAATTACTCAAAAGAAATAGAGGAAAATATTATCTTCAGTTTTTCTTTAAAGGTAGTGACGCTTACAGCAGTAATTTTGCGTAAAATTTTGGTTATGTTAATAATTCCCGTGAAATAGAATATGTCCAAAAAACTTTCTTAGGATGTAGGCTACTGTTCCATACAGTGCGAAATGCGATAGTTATTATTTCGTAGATTTAATGAGCCTTATAAAGATCTGTGATGCTGATACAACATAGCTTTTTCAGACAGACTAAGCGCACAATCTAAAATTACCGTCCTATTTTTAATTCATATTAGAAAGAGACTGTTATACAAAATCTTTGTCTCGTGGGATTAAGCTGGAAGACGTCAGAATTCCAATTAATCCCAAGACAAGGCATTTCTGGGTTGTCGATGATAAATCGTGAAAAAGGAATGAAAAGTAAAAATATGAAGCTCATAACCCCAGAAGCTGTGTTCCAAGAAAAGCAGAGATGTCAGATGTTGCTCTGTTTGCTTTTCATTGATCTTTTTTGCGTCGTTAATTGCTTTTATAAATAAATGGAGGATTCTCAGAGAATGTCTGCTACATAAAAGCACCTACACACACACACACACACACACACACACACACACACACACACACACGCTGAACACTTACCTACGTACATATATGTGATATATATATATACAGTATGTATGTATATGTATATGTATATGTAATATATATATATATATATATATATATATATATATATATATATATATATATATATATATATATTATATTCGCATACATACATAAATATATATACACAAATGTGTGAGTGTTTTTTGTGTACACACACCACACGCATACTATATATGTGTGTTTGTGTGGAATTGTCCGTGCAAGTGGTTAACATAACCTAACCGAAGATACTATGCAGAGATTATTAGTACAGGGGTCAGATGATTTTCCAGGCAAATTAAGTTTTCCTCTTTGAGAAAAGTAACCTTGTCCTCACTGAAAGATGTAAGTAAAGGAAAATAAAGTTATGTATGTACATATATTTATGTGAGTAATATATATACATTATTATATATATAATATATTTACATATATATATATATATATATATATATATATATATATATATATATATATATAATCTGTAGGTAGCCATGTGTATGTCTGAGGCGTTCATATACATGCTTTCATGCGTACAGAGCACAGCAATCCCTGCTAGCTGAAACAAAATTGCCTGAAATTCACCATCATTTAATATTAGAACTCTCTTGAAAGTGCCATTTGTTTTACAACCACCTGAGAATGACATTTATTTCCCCAGACCTTATAATCTTTATCCATAACACATGTGACAGAATCTATCCGGATTAGACAGACCTGTTGACCTGCCCTCAAGAGTTCTGTCTCCTTTCATTTTTCTTCTTCACTTTTTTCCTAATCATTCCCGGGAGGCTTGACTGACAGTCACATCAACCACATAATGTTCTAATTGAAAAATAGTTTCATGAGTGTCTCGTGGGCAGTGGCTGTATCATTACGATCTTTTGTCATCGGTTAATGACAGGGTTCATTGAGAAGACTACTGTCGAAATCGCAGGAGAATAAAATGAGAGAGAGAGAGAGAGAATGTTTCTCTTCTAGGCATACGATAATTAACATTGCACGAATGAATCCGTCAACGGCAACATGACTAATAAATACATAATGACAATTATTTGAGAGAGTGGGCTCGATGCTGATGTGAGGCAGACATTTATTTCAATTGCACACGTAATTTTATGTCGATTTCCATTGATATCATTAGAAATGCTAGTTCTATTAAAAAGTAAATTGCCTTAAGACAGTCAAAGAATGAAATAGGACCACAGAGATTAAGGAATTTGTTTTTTATGAAGAAATTTTAAATGTATAACAAATAGTTTTTGCAGAGAAATAGCATATTTGACTTTGCTAAATATGCAATAGAGCGTTTGCTGTTTTTCTCAATAGCATTGCGCAAGAACATACGTAGGTTTTTTTTTTTTTTTGCGGCAGATTAGCCATGGGCCAAAGCAAAGCTACCAAAATCTCTTCTATTTTTTTGTTAGGTCACAGACTCAAAAGATAGTGTCATAAGGATTTGGTGTTGATTGGGTTCATAGTATTATCCAGATGCGTTAACTGCGTGTTTCTCACAATTTTCATTCATGCACTTCAAACTATGATCGAATTAAGATACCAACATTTTCCTATTGACTTTTCGATCGCTCTCTCACAAGTTAGGATTAGAGGTCGTGAAATTAGAACCAATACTGTAGTTCATGTATTCTGATCACCCATTTGTAAGTTTATAAATTGAGTTTGAATTTCATATAAAAAGTAATGAAATTATATTACAATTCAATGATAATCTGCTCAGTTTTGTTCGGCGGAGCTCAGGAAACTTTTTGGAAAGTAGATCGATATCTTAAGAGAAAAGGTCTACAGGTGTCAGCTTCCCATTTCCAGAGGTTACAATCATGAACCACTGAAGTAATATTAAATATATGTAACAGAATTTGAATGTTCATGTATCGTATCCTCAGTTTTTTGTGGATGGAGAACTGAAGTGACGTATAATTGTTGAAGGTGAAACGATGGAAGCACCGTTCTGTCATCATCTGGCGAACACTTGTCTACACAGAATGTCTGTTGACTGAATTGATTTAAGTAAAATCACCTGTGAATTTTGTTAATGAGCCTCGCTCCTTGGGTGCTTCTTCTGTATCGTATTGTTCTTCTATTACGTGATGGTGACTTTTCATAATATTCGGACGCAATTTGACATGGATGTTAAGAGCCACCTGTAATTTTTTTTTTTTAGCCTATTGAATTATGTCTAGGAAACTGCCTTGTTAAAATACGTATCAGAAATATATATTTTATATTTATTTATGCTTGTAGATAGATAGATAGCCTTTTGTGAAAGGTAGCATCTTCAATCCACCACCGAGGGAACCCAGGTTCGAGTTCCGAATGAAAATGGGTTACCACGCGCGATCAGTTTAAAAGCCCAATGCCCCTCTATTAACCTTAACAGTGAACCAGTACCCAGTAGTTACCTGAATGTGGTAAGCCGCAACCACAGTGGAGATACGCTTAGGCCTAGCAGCGTCATCCCAGAAAGCATTGTGAACCAGAAAGCTACCACCTTTTGG
>NC_089744.1:66745081-66780081 GCF_040412425.1 Macrobrachium rosenbergii | reverse complement strand
CTAAACTGTCGTGCTGTCTCACTGTGTGAACATCGTCAGAACAGAATCAAGTAGATTAGAACTAAAAGTCATAAGGGGTGTTGTCACATCGTAAATACTTTTTAGCACGATACATGACAGCATCAAAAGTCGTGGGTCTTTCAACAGATGACTTTCCATTTTCTTCGGTTTTTGTTCTTTGTAACACATCATGTAGACTTTATCGATGTTTCTTTTTTAGTGTATCGTTTCTTCTGGACTGATATGAATGAATTGCACAAGTGTAAAGGGTCAAGTTCAGTTTAAGGACCTCTCTTAATATAGCTATAATTATATATATATATATATATATATATATATATATATATATATATATATATATATATATATGTGTGTGTGTGTGTGTGTGTGTGTGTGTGTATGTGTATACATATATATGGTCATGTGTGTGAAATTTTAAATACTTCTTATATCATTACGTAACTTCATCCGATGCTGGACTGGTTTTGGTATTTATTGTAATATCTTTATTAATCAACGAAATTAATGAATGAATAAATAAATACGTAAATAATTACATAAATAACACCATGAAGTTTCTCTCTCTCTCTCTCTCTCTCTCTCTCTCTCTCTCTCTCTCTCTCTCTCTCTCTCTCTCTCTCTCTCTCTCTCTCTCTCATGGGTATTCTGAACCGTTCCTGCTTACTCATACCAGTTTACCTCACCTGTACGAAATCTCTTTCCTTGCTCAATACCGCGTCCGATCTCCTCACACCTCACCTCCATCTTCATCGCTTCAAAGAATACGAATCTTTGTCGGGGCCATAAATCTATCGGCAGGCCTTCGCTCCATTGCAAATCTGCCATAAAACTTCCACAACGGAAGACACTGCTTCATTTCCATAAGCATTCCATCACCTCCCCTTTCTCCTCCTCCTCCTCCTCTTCTTCTTCTTCTTCTTCTTCTTCTTCTTCTTCTTCTTCTTCTTCTTCTTCTTTTTCGCGCTGATATTGTCTCGAAACTTCTGCTGTTGGTTCTCTGATGATGGCTAAAAGTCCAAAATCTATGGATAACTGTATTTTTTCATTACCTGACAATGCACACAGATTATAGATTAGCAGTAATTGGATACCATACTACAACTAACCTCCGAGTAGTATACAATCATTATTAGCATCTCCCCAGACACCTATGGCTATATTGTGTCCTCCATAACTACCTCTTAGGTATCGTGAACCGGAAAGCTAAATCATTCATTTCAAATCTCTGGTGATGAGAAAACGTTGCAAACGTAACAGTGATTTTTCTCTCATTGACAGAAATAATAGTACTTGAAAAGCGAAATCCATAATTCAGCAGTTATTGTTTCATTTCTGGTACAAAGAGGAGGCACTTGTTAGATATCATCTGATTTTCAGACATGACTTTAATATCTTGTGAAAAAGGGAACATTGCAAACTTTGGCTGGCTAGTTTAACTAACTGTCAAAAACATGGCTGCCGGAATACATGGGAAAACTTCCTAATACATAGGAATCATTATAGGCCAAATTTGTTCTTCACAATTTGCGGGAACGGTTTCTACTTACTAGAATAATCCGTTCTTTCTCCTTTATCCAAAAGATAATACAGAGAAATAAATGCAAATGAACTTGCATTAAACAATAGAAATAACATCCTTTTGGACATCCTTAAACAAAGCATATCAAATTATCTTGAAAAAACAAGCAGAATCCGGGCAAACAATAGCAAAGAAGTGATAATTAAGAAGTAAATTATACCGCACTCATATGCCTACGAAGAAACATCAAAGCATTTGAATTTTCTTTCTTTCGAAAAAAAAAGTATTCCTAACCGACAAAAGGTTAATCGACGGGTATTGCTATTGTTACTGTATCAGTAGATGAAACCTATTCACATGGAACAAGCACACAGGGGCCATTGACTTGAAATTCATGCTTCCAAAGAATGTTGGTTTCAACCTCCTACCGTAGACCCCACACTGCAGCAGTAACTGATCAGGATGCAGAGCCAGTAATTTTTCATCGCCGCTGGGGAGATGCGAACCCGCGACATCTGAGGGCGTGTCACGACACTAACCAATATACCAGAGGACCAGCTAAAACAACTTTCAATGAAATGCTTAATATCATGACCTTGTGCTTCGGAGACGAAGACGTCTGGAACATAAAACGCTCACCCAAAATGACTCTGCCCTTCCTAACCCACATGGGCTAAACGGGCCAAGTCCAACCCACCCTTCACTGAAAGGGAGCGTCGGTCCAGGATTCTGACGGAAGACTCTAGTCTAACATTGATCTCATATTGTTCAGACGGCAGTGGAAAATTTTATGGGAATGCGAATCAGTGTTTACCGTACGGTATAAACGATTCATTTTTAGCCTTACTTGATAGACCGAATTTAAACGGGATGTTGCTAATTATCAACTTGACTGTCATTAATCTTTTATCAGTTCACTTCTCCTTTATCGGAGAATTTAAATTGAATTCAGTGTTCCTATAAAAAAAACACCAAAAGTATATAAATGATAAAATGTCTAATTTTGTTCGTCGTATATATGTGGAAAGTAAAAGAAACTGAATTTAGCTATAAAGATCATAACGGAACATGAAAACATGAATAAAGATATCGTGAACGGAGAAAGTAACCAGATGATTCGTTTATGTTGTTTGCTTATTTCCACAGAAACCGGAAGCTTTAGAATTCATGATGAAATGAAAATGTTAACCAGCCTTCCAAATTATTCATAGGTATCCCAAAGTCCGTGTGTCCTTCCTTTTGATTAGATATCTGGTTCCCATAAAATTCTTAAGCACCCAAATAGTTGTGGCATTATGCCCCTTGCTGCCTCCAAGGCCTACCCTTCTCAGCCTAGAGGAAAAAAAATCCATTCATTTATAAAGTAAGAGCGAGGAATCCCCAAGATGAAAATGTGCTGTATAAATGAGCAGCAACATCAGCGGCTGCATAGTACTGCAAATGGGGTCCCATTTTTCATTGGCTTTGAAAAAATTACCTATGGCGGCTGAAATGATACGCCCTGTGTCAAACCTTTTGAATGTCGTAACTTTCCACCCAGTGACACGTTGTTTATTTATCTTATAAGGCATTTACCGATTTTATGTCCACTTATGTTGTATTTCCTTGTATTACATCCCAGAGCTTAAAGGACTATTTCAACTATTAATTCTTTTAAGCTACAATAATTATACGCAAATTAAGAGAGATAGAGAGAGAGAGAGAGAGAGAGAGAGAGACGTAGCTTCGTACCCATCTGACCAGTTCGTGAACTGAAACTGAAGTTTTTATAAGATAAAAAGTCAGTAATCCCTTCTTTGCCTTCATGAAAGCAAGTAACAAGCGCTTAATTTATGACGCAGTAATTACTAACAATTAACTTTCCATTAATGCGGAATTGACGCTAAAGAAAATATGCTTCCATACTAAATGAGAAGTTCCTCTTATTATGAAAGATATTAATGAACTTTCAGTACACCCTCTAATTAACTATTCTGTTTACTAACGTAATATTCGAAAATTATTTAGAAGGAATTGACTGAAATAAACTCATTGTTTATAGATATAAATATATCTAAAATATATATATATATATATATATATATATATATATATATATATATATATATATATATATATATATATATATATATATATATATATATATATATATATATATAATATATAAATAAACACGCTTGTCAGCCTATGGATCCAAGTGCAAGAAATATGAAGCAGTTATCCAGTGTGGCAGTGAAACGAACCCTCATTGTGGCTATTATAATTACATCGTATCTGGTAAAAAGGGACTTGTAGATTCTATATATATATATATATATATATATATATATATATATATATATATATATATATATATATATATATATATATATATATATATATATATATATATATATATATATATATAGAATGTAGAATCCACAAGTCCCTTTTTACCAGATACGTATGTAATTGTAATAGCCACAATGAGGGTTCGTTTCTGCTGCCGGATAATTGCTTCATGTTTCTTGCACTTGGATCCATAGGCTTTGTAGTGACAAGCGTGTTTGTATGTGTGTGTATATGTGTATATATATATATATATATATATATATATATATATATATATATATATATATATATATGTATATATATATATATATATATATATATATATATATATATATATATATATATATATATATATATATATATATACAGTGAGTTTATTTCAGTCAATTCCGTCTAAATAATTTTCGAATATTACGTTAGTAAACAGAATAGTTAATTAGCGGGTGTACTGATACTGAAAGTTCATTTATATCTTTCATTAATAAAAGTAACTTCTCATTTAGTATGGAAGCATATTTTCTTTAGCGTCAATTCCGCATTAATGGAAAGTTAACTGTTAGTAATTACTGCGTCATAAATTAAGCGCTTGTTACTTGCTTTCATGAAGGCAAAAAAGGGATTACTGACTTTTTATCTTATAAAAACTTCAGTTTCAGTTCACGAACTGGTCAGATGGGTACGAAGCTACATCTCTCTCTCTCTCTCTCTCTCTCTCTCTCTCTCTCTCTCTCTTAATTAGCGTAATACTTATTGTAACTTGAAAGAATTAATAGTTGAAACAGTCCTTTAAGCTCTAGGATGTAATACAAGGAGATACAACGTAAATGATCATAAAATCGGTAAATGCCTTATAAGATAAATAAATAACGTATCACTTCACGGAAAGTTACGACGTTCAAAAGGTTTGACTCAGGGTGACTCAGGGCGTATCCTTACAGCCGCCATATGCAATTTTTTCAAAGCCAATGAAAAATGGAACTCCATTTGCAGTACTATGTAAGCCATCAGCCGCTGATGTTGCTGCTCGTTTACACACCACATTTTCGTTGATATATATATATATATATATATATATATATATATATATATATATATATATATATATATATATATATATATATATATATATATATATATATATATATATATATATATATATATATATATATATCCCAAAATTTGTAACACTTTTAATTAATTGAAACGACGAGAAATACGGACCAGGAGAAATGGTCAAAAGGCTAGCATACACAAAAGTATGACAGGTGTTGGACTTTTTTGCAGAAGTGGTTCATCCACGATTTAGAATTTAAAAATGAATTTGGCAGTGGCCAACGCCTAGTCTTTCAAGGGAATCACGTAATGTTATGGGATATTTCTCAATGATGAAAAAATACTTATTCACACGTTAATGTTATTTAATTCATATATATTAATGTTATATATATATATATATATATATATATATATATATATATATATTTTGTAAGTACACACGTTAATATTATTTAATTCACTGATATAGGTAATTTTGTAATTAGTAGTTGTAGTAGATGCCAAACAAGTAATATCTGTTGTCGTTAGTATTAATGTAATTGTCGGTTGCAGAAGTTTAAGCAGTAATAGGCTCCTCACTTCAGTATCGTAGGTACCGTTTCAAGAAAGTGTTTTTGAATGTCTTGAATATTCTCAAGTCCCATCTTTTGATGTCCGAAGTCAATTCATGCCATGTAATCATAAGAACCTGGTTATCCTTCGTACAACAATTAGTGATAAAAGAAAATAAAAAGTAGAAAAAAATGTTTACGTGAAAGTTGAAGAGGAAGCGGAGAAAAATTAATGACAGGCAGATGGACAGAAAGAGATAAAAGGTGGTATTCAAAACTCGTCTTTAAATAGGTACAGAAATTGTACAAGTTCACAGAACGATAAGCTAGTCAATTAATGATATATATATATATATATATATATATATATATATATATATATATATATATATATATATATATATATATATATATATATTTTTTTTTTTTTTTTTTTTTTTTTTTTTTTTTTTTTTTTCCTTAAAGATATTTTAATAGACATCCATTCACTCCAAAAATAAACAAAATAATATAAACCTGTGTGTGTGTAAGAGAGAGAGAGAGAGAGAGAGAGAGAGAGAGAGAGAGAGAGAGAGAGAGAGAGAGAGAGATTTCTTCAACTACAACTTCTGCCTAAGGTCTGACCTTAAATTACATTGGTGTATCATTTCTTTTATGTGCAATGTCTTCGATGGTTATAATAGCCAATTGAGTTTTATACTTCCTAGAAAAAAATTCAAATTCCAGTTTAATTACTTGTATAGCCCAAAATTCAAACATTTTTTCGGGATTTTTATACAACATAATATAAAGTTAAAGAAAGTCAGACTGACTGAAAAGACTTTAAAGAATTTATGATAATAAACTTTTATCATTCGCTTTGTATATTGTAAAATATCTGTAGATTATCACATTTGAAATAAGAGATGGACTTATGATATAGAGGGATGTTTTTGGAGATACATAATGTGTCTTCAGCGAGTGTATCGTAATAACTGCTGTTCACATGACTACTAACGTTTCAGAATATTATAACTGGAAAACAGTGCCTGTCTGAATAACATTTCCAGCATCATATTAGGACTAAATATGATAAGTTTAAAGAAGGTATTGTGTTATTTTGAAGAGAGAGAGAGAGAGAGAGAGAGAGAGAGAGAGAGAGAGAGAGAGAGAGAGAGAGAGAGAGAACCTGATATATTTAAGGTTATTTGACGTAATTACGTCAGTAATCATTGATGCAAGTATGATTATTTGGTTGCACAAACTTTTATTAGACAATAAGATTTAGGCAATATAGAACTGGCATGTGTGTAAAACCATATTACATGTATTATATACGCCTTTCACTTTGACTTCAACATACGTCATAGATATGATTTTTAATCCGTATAAAGGAAAAATTTCACCTTGGAAATATAACATGAAGTCAACCAACGTAATTGGGCAATGAAGAGGCATTTAGGGTCTTTGTATATCGTACCTCAATTCTACTTTCACGAGGTGGTCTCATGGCCCTTCTACGAAGGGCAAGAAAACTAGACCAAATTGACGGTTAAGGCATGTTCATGTTTCCTAAGACAACGTACTAGATGCAAAAGCAAAATCATCTCGATGTTATTGCTACCTGAAAGTTGTTCCGGTGAAGATCAAAAGAAAGACATTCTTGGCCAACCACGCGACCGTCACCTCTCCGCCTTTGACCTGGTGTGACGTATGCCAGAGGTTAATCAAATTTAGAGGTCGTTGCCTATTTATAGCCCGTATTTTAATTCTGGTTGGTCCTTTTAGTATTCCTTGGGTGTTCCAGACATGAAAGTATTTATTTGCCCGTTTTTTCGTGCAGTTCTTTGCAAAGAGTTCTGTTTACTGCCAAAACATTGGAGATAAATTATTTCTTTAATCTTGACCTGGACAGCTGGAAATGAAAACCCAGAATAAAAGACAGATGCAGTTACGTTTATTCAAATTCAGAAGTTCGAAATTCAAGTGTCAAAGAGTAATGGTATGGCCACAGCTGCCTTGCAATTATTCAGACTTAACATGACTTGTTTGCAATTGCGCCTTCAGATCAGTCACGACTCTATGCAATTGCAGTAACTATTATTTCATGGTCAATTTTTTCATTCTGGCACTACATAACTGAACAAATCAAATTCAGTATGAAATTGCATTATGATATAACCAGTTAAGAAGATAAATATCTGATCAGATGTTGTCATCAATCTTAAAAAGGCCTTGTCATTCATCGTAATATATGTCATCTTTATGGTCGTCTAATATATGCATACAGGTTGCAGATGTTCAAAATTACTTACTAATAGCACCATTATCAAAGCTCCATCGTCATTCCTTTACCTGCAAAAGAATGCTAGACACTTGTAGCAGCATATCTGACTGGCTATTTGAATTCCATGATCCATTCTTATTCCCTGCCCCATCACTTTAGGAGTTCGACGTCAACAATCACCATTCGTTTCTCTACCAAATTATGGGGTTCAGTGATACAAAATTATAGTTTCTCTTTGTGTGTGGGCTATCGTCACGGCAAGTTGCCCTGCCAATACCAGTGCCAATCTTAGATCTTTTTAGAGAGATAGAGAGAGAGTGAGAGAGAGAGAGATTCTTCGCTCACGTAAAATTTAGATGCAACACAAAATCCCCTTTATGTTAATTTAGTTGTAAAACAAAATCCCCTTTATGTTTAGGCTTATATAAGAGGGACAGTTTATTTATTGAGATATACTCACACATATATTTGACTATACAATGCATGTATGTACAGTGCGTATGTAAATGCATGTTCTTGTTCATGTGCTTATAGTATAAATGTTTTCCGAACGGTTCCTCCTGATGAATGAGTCGTTGTATTATCCTGAGTCATTCTCATTCATCCACCGATTAGCGACGCCTCCTTCAGGGCTACCAACCTTCACTGAGATTCACAAGCTGAAGTCAGTGATCATCACAAAACAAGAATGGAAGCGCAATCTCATAACAAAGAAACTGTTTTTAATACTGCATTCTGATGTAAAGATGGACATTTAAAACTCGTTCTGATGACACTGCAATCAGTTCCTCTTACTTGGTTCTGATTGCATCAATGCGCAGACGCAAAGATAAGTTAAATACAGGTGGTTGAAGTTGTTTACGTTAATTCACGATTGTTGGCTTAGTTTAATTTAGAAACGAATCTGTTATCATCTGGCTGCAAATGCAGAGTGGAGCGGATTTGCAATAACATCGGCTTACTTTGACGGTAATGATTAACAAAAATGGCTAGTAAACCTTTTCCTTTACATCTAGATTTAGAGTTTCTTGGTAAAACTTACCCACAGTTAACCTCATACATCGATACTTACTTCTGTAGCATCTTGCAGATATCATTATTAGATAGAAAGTAAGATTTTGAAAATATCATTATGACTCAAAATCTTTCTTACTTTTTAATAGCATGGGATTTTGTCTTTCAGACCTCTGTGTTTTTTGTATTTTGGTTTTCTGTCAGGCTGATTAAAGCAAAACCTTCAGTCACCTAATGCGTATTAACTGTGCTTTTATGCACTTGTATCGTTATTTACAATGAAAAATTTGTGCGTTAACCAATTACCATTTTAAAAAGAATGCAAATCTAATCCTGATGAAGCATGGAGTGTAAATATTTAAATGCATCAATACTTATACGGGTTTCTCAGTTTTTATAACTGAAAGGGGACGTACAAAAATTACCTGCATTTTCCTCCGCGCGTAATTATATGCTGTTTTATAACCAAGTCTCGAAAAACAGGAAATAATTCCGTTCCTAACACATGAATGTCTGGCTACCTTCTTGCGGAACAGCAGGTTCTGTTAGGAAAAATTCTCTCCATTTACGCTGGATCCATGTCAGGCAAAACATACGATCTGTGTGATAAGAGTAAACGGTATGTTTCATGTTGCATTTTTAGCCTACATCATTATCCTCTTCTTCTTCTTCTTCTTCTTCTTCTTCTTCTTCTTCTGGTTTTTTTTAACAAACACTGATTGCCTCAGCTCATGCAATGCCAAACACTTCATTCACTCATTCAGTCCTTTTTCTTCGACTTCGTCATCATTTCCTTTCCATGAGAAGTTTCAGGCAACCCTGAAGGTCCGTAGTTACATAAAAAGGCAACGTCACCTGCGACCTGCAATCCGTCTTCACTTTCCAGTAATAGCTTGTAGAAATGCGCATTACGGCCAATAACAGAAAATTGAATTTCGGTGAAACAAGCATCTCAAGTTCAGCGATTTTATGGGTCTTTTATAACCTTTGGGACGCTGGAAATGTGTTCTGGTATTATAAGAATGAACGAAGGTTGCTGACAACAGAGAGAGAGAGAGAGAGAGAGAGAGAGAGAGAGAGAGAGAGAGAGAGAGAGAGCGATGGTTTAAGATTCCCACCTCGATGTAACTTTATTAGCCCATAATGAAGGATGTGTACTCCCATTATAAGATTACGGAAACGATTGGAAAGTACAGGACTTTGGCATGACTTAGGAAGAGCGGCTGGCAGTTAACAACCAGTGGCATTTTTTGTGGTCTTCATTGCATCCTTAGGTGGCCAGATGTTTATAAGAAAAAAAAAGGATTCTCATCACTGGATTTATTCAACGTTAGTCAGTCCAAGCTTTGACTAAATTAACTAAAAATCAACTGGTTCTTTTTCAGTAAGTAGGTACTGTAAACATCAAATGGTGGACTGCATTTTCCATATTGAAATATACTAATCTATATGGGAAAAGTTGTAGAATAGTTGCTGATTACAATTACATCATTCAGCTAGAGAGTGAAAGAGAGAGAGATTGTTAGTGGCACAGCATGATTCTCTGTCGACACGTACTGTATCCTGTATCCTGGGTAGCAATGGTCGCACGCAGTGGTAGTTTCAGTAAATCAGTCCTCTCTCTCTCTCTCTCTCTCTCTCTCTCTCTCTCTCTCTCTCTCTCTCTCTCTCTCTCTCTCTCTCTCTTCTCTCTGTCCTTCGTTATTTATTCTATTTTAATTATTTTCTTATATCATTTACCAAATACACTTTTTGGGCGTAAATTACTATTTTCTCGAAATATATGAGCTGCTTATTCTGCAGACAGTCGTTTGTTGATAACGATGGACGTTGTGCATCAGAGGAAAAACAGAGTGGTTGGAAGTTAGTTTGGTTGCATTCTGATGGTAGATTGATTAACACTGTCAACATTAAAAATATAGTCAGATATAACATTTTTTGCTGATATCAAAGAAAAACATGCGGGAAAGAAAAGACTTGAAATGTGGGAGAAAAGGGAAAAAATGGACCATATCCTAAATATTAAAAAAACATGAGCACGTAACCCGGGTGGGACGAGGACGAGATAAGCAGCTGATCAGATTCAACCCCAGTATGAGAAAGTGATAGCACAAGGCCCAAGTGAAGACTTTAACCATTCAATCTATGATCAGTCGGAAAGAGTAATCTCCTTTAAGAATCCCTGTTGAGACGGGCCACCCAAGAGAATCCCTTAAAATTACTTTCGAGGGAGGCGTGAGGAAAAGGCGATTCTCTAGGTAGAAATTCCTCTCTTCTCGTCTCCTCTCGACTTTGGCCGTTTCATTCACAGGAGTGTAAATGATATATGGATGTGTTCTGACTGTTACATCACCTCTCAAGGTTTCGGGGATTGTTTGTTTGGGGAAGAATAGGAAGTTTTTCCTCGAGAGCTTTGTGATTTGTGGGATATTTTACTTAAATTTATGAAGGATAGAGGTCTTTCGTAGACAAATACTTTTACTGTCTAGGTTGTTAAAAAAGTGAAAACATTGTTGTTCTTTGAGTGTTTTTACTGATATTTTTCTGATATAATATATATAACATATTTTTTATATATATATATATATATATATATATATATATATATATATATATATATATGTATATATATACTTGGTTTTCCGATCCTTGCTACTCTCCCACGCTTCTTAGAGGAATCCTGTAGTATGAATGAATATTAATTTCCACTGCCGAAACCGTTGTTATAATGTATCCTTGCAACAGTAATATTCTTCACTGTCGGTAGCCTGAGAAACTTGGCTCCTTGCATTATTCTTTCCAGAAGTCTTTTCTCTATCTATCTAATCTATCCTTTTACTGTGTCTGTCTATCTATCTCGGTAGTAAACACGCCATATAAAGCAACCAATATCATAGTGTACATATGATAAAATATTGAAGTCGGTTTCTTATAAAAATCTTCATATAAAACAGGATGTTTTCATATCTAAGCAGTTGTTTGCCAGTCATGATTTAAATCACTTTCTGTTTTCCGCATTGATAAAACTGTAAGTTGCGAGTCTCTAAAACTTGAACCAAGTCCTGTTAATTTTTACAGTGAAAAAGGAAGGCGCCTGTTCTTTTGAAGGTCTACAAAAAGAAAAAATTTGATTTTACGGTGCTAAAGAAATAGTTGCACATGCTTAACTTTGGACACACACACGCACACACACACCCATATATATATATATATATATATATATATATATATATATATATATATATATATATATATATATATATATATATATATATATATATATATATATATATATATATATATATATATATATATACATACATACATACATACATACATATATGGCACCTCAGAAATACAAGTCAACAGTCAAAGCCAAGAGCATTATTCAACTGGCGAGTCAAAGTTGGACCTCTGTATAGAAAGATTTCAGAGTATCAGCTGCGTTTTTGTACCTGTAAAGGAAGCTCTTCAGAATCCCGATGACTTCCCATATACAACAAAACACTGGCCCCTGCATAGCACGGACTCATGCTTCCCTACATCTTAAACTGGGGCTGATATAATGCCCCTTCCATCCCAGCTAGCCATACGTTACCCGATCTCCTTCCTCATTCGCATCACAACACATACGAAAAATGAATAGAAGCTCAGTTGTTATTCAACACCATTTCTTAATACATTCTGCAGTATAGAAACACTAAATAAGACATTGATTTTAGGTGATTTCAACGGAAGAAGATAAAGTGAGCTCTAATGTCTAAGTTGCTTCGACAAATAACAGTAAGGGTTGAGATAATGCCAGTTATCTAAAATGATTAGTAAAGTGTCATTAATAGAGAGTTTATGAAACACGAATCAGTAAATTGAAATATTAATGTATAGGGTAAGAGAGAGAGAGAGAAATTGGGGAACTTTTCCTTATTCCCATTTAGGATACTAGAAAGATTATTACCTGACCTCCTTCCTCATTTTTATCACAGCACTTCCGAATAATGAATAGAAGCGTCAGTGAGTTTAGGTGATTTCAACGGAAAATGAAAAAGTGATCTTTAATGTCGATGTTGCTTCGAAAAACAGGAAGGGGTTAGATGACAACTATCTAAATTGAATTGTAAAATGTTAAGAAGCAAAAGTTTATGAAACACGAATTAATAAATTCAGATATTATTATACAGAGAGAGAGATTGAGGAACTTTTCATTATTCCCATTTAGGATATTAGAAAATGCTTCTTTCCTTCAGAAAAAAAAAATAATACTCTACAACCGTGGCAGTTTCATTTTTCAGCTTCATGTAAGTGATGCAGTGACAGGTCAAATTTGATATGATAGGAACATCTGAAAAGATTACAAACATATTATCTACTTTTCTAGAATCTACACAAGGTAAAATGTGTATAATTTTCTAGACCGTAGGACATAGACTATCCAGCTTCTTAGACCTTTTTGACCTCTTCCGTATTTCTTGACTAATTTCACGTATGTTTTAAGATCATTTCGGCGGTTTCGAATGGCCCGGTACCCCGAGCATAGACAACTAAAACAGGTCATCTTGGGAGTCGAAGGAGAACGGTCGTGATAAATGAAAACAAGAAAAAAAAATGCGCCTTTCACAAACAATTCCTTGAGTCCATAAAACCAAGTCCCTACTAACTGTAATGATAGCCTTCAGAGGCATCCATGCAATTCACTTGGCTGGAAGTACTATAATTAAACAATATTCCACGTAACCTCCGTCACACTCACTGAAGCTGTCAAGCACTTTCTACGGAGGGCAGTCATAAGACTTGGAAATGCGTAATAGTTGGGGGTACATGAGCGTCCGGTTCTTGAATTTATCAAGCCCAGGGATTTCAGACGGTTAATCATAAATGAACGTGTCTGTTATAATACATATATTTCTTTTTTTGTATCCATACACTCGCACACCCGCTTGCAGGTATATGTATGTCTGTATATATACACCATATATTACATGTATGTGTTTGTGTGTGCGTGTATGTTGTATGTTTTAGAATGTTTACCATTACACATAAACGTGTAAGTGAGTTGGTATGTGAATCTTTTAAGACTTCATTGGTGTTTAATAGATGATAAAAAACACAAAAATGGGATAACCGCAAATTTCAGTATCAGTTTATTCTTATTTATTTTTTTGCCATCAGTCACTGTCAATATATGGTTGTCTTAGGGAACGTAAAAGATTAATTTCTGAAATGACTCTCCCCGGAGTGATATTAATATTTCAACTTAGAGTATAACATTCAGTTTACCAAAATTAAAAACATTCTTCAAATACAAACAAATTTACACGTAATTTTTCTAAGTGTTTTAAGTGTAAGCAAGACAAATATTGCTTAATTATATTCTTTTATTAATTTTAATAAACAAACCAGTATCCAGATTTATTATACCGAAAGACACGTTCCAATCAACTCTATTATAGACGGATGCCTTAGGATATGCTGGATAAAGTGGGTACGCCAAGTGTATATAAGTAGCAAGTAATGCGTAAAGTGAAGCATAAGGACAATTTTTACTCTTGCGTTTTTCATTCTTTTTCATTATAATGACATTTTTATAATACTATGATGCAATAGTAATAATAATAATAATAATAATAATACTCATTTTACACCACAAAAAACAGACCCTCATTTCAGCAGGAAACCTGAGATTTTTTCACGATGAAGCAATACTTGCGAACAGACAGACTGAAATATTATACATTAGTTATGTTGCTTATAATTCATGATCTCTATGGAAAAGGACATCGTCTCCCCCCAAGTAAATCCCAACGAATCCTCATTTCTCTTTTCCCTGTATGAATCCGCTACCTTCAACAATGGTAAATCTTTTCTTTCTTTCTTTCTTCTTCTTCTTCTTCTTCTTCTTCTTCTTCTTCTTCTTCTTCTTCTTCTTCTTCTTCTTTCTCGTGAACTACCATCACATTGCCCACAAGTGCCACCTGTCGGAAACGCTAGCTATAACAAATTATCTATTAATTGCACTTAACATGCTATGTAACAAAGGCTAATGATGGTGATTTTGGTTCATAAACTATGAATTGCGACCACTGGTGCAAGTTCTAATGGGAGGTGTGTGGAGATTATTCCGGTAACGGGCGCATTAGTAAAAGGAATGTTTTATCTCTCTCTCTCTCTCTCTCTCTCTCTCTCTCTCTCTCTCTCTCTCTCTCTCTCTCTCTCTCTCTCTCTCTCTCTCTCTCTCTCTAGAGTTGAATTATATAATAAATCATGACGTCAAGGATGACGATAAGAAGTCGAGGCATTGCTGCTGTAAACTAACATCCTTAATCAATAATAGTAGTAATAGTAGAAGTATTAGTAGTAGTCGACGGGCGAAAGTGCTAAGGCAGGGTAGTATTAATCTTACTTACGGTAGCTGGAGGGTACATACCTTCAGAAGTTCGAACAACTTTCCACTGCTGTTCCTTATGTGACGTCAACTTAATATCATTTCTGAATAATTGGCCATTAAAATTCCGCGTTCAGTTCCTCCTAGCTATCTCCATTAGCCACATTTTAAAAAGTCTAGGAAGGATAGCGCTTGACACTGACCTAATCTTTTCAAGGTCACGCTTATCTTAAAAGCTTATAGCTGAATTGAGAGGAATCTGGGAGTTAGGTTAACCTTTTGCTCTGATTACATAGGAACCGATTCATTTTGCTATTTGTTCTACTCTTAAAGGCGTACGTCGTTTATATTTAGATCTGCAGAAACACTTACTGATTTCACATTTGCAAATGTAAAGTGTTGAGACCTTTTTGCTTGTGATACTTTCAAATTATTTAACCAATTAAGTATCAACGGTAATTTTCAGTAAATATGTTTTTTTTTTTTACAGTACTGCCCATAAACTTTACGGAAAGATGAACTGATTAAAGAAATGATAAAAAATATGATAATAATGTCAATTAATGTTATGAAAACATAAGAAAAAGAAGACGCAGGAAATTTGTTAGAGGAAGAACAATATAAGATCATTCAATTGTGAAATTAAAAGCTTTGGGTAATGGAAAATAGGTCATTCTTTAAAACGCTGATTTATTGTAGTTATAAAGATTCAGAGAGGTGTAAAAGGTCAATGAGGAAGAGAAGAAAAAAGGCAATAGGAAGACAATCTTCCGATAAAGGATTATCCTACAAGTGCTGCCCAACATGAAAGTAACATTACGTAACAAACGTATTGAACGCCGATGAAATGTAGCCCCTTTCACTCGAAGCCCCAAGTGATCTAGGTAACCTTGGGGGGATTCGAGAGCTTAGTTCTACGGTTCCTAAATGATAATTAAATTCTCTCGCAATGGTAATTTATTTCCCTCTAACGTAGCGATGATGTTGTCTACGTGATTTAAAGAAGGCACACAGACCATTACTTAAACTTCTGCACAACACGCACACACATGCACACAAAGCTTTTAGAAGAGGGAGACATGGGTTTTATTTTCACCTACAGAAGCCAGGAGACAATTCATTTCGTCGGCAGTCAGGAGGAAAAGTTAGCTTCTACTTTCCAGTGAGTGACAAGGCTTCATCTGTTTCCCGAAAATATATCTTGCAAACAGCAAGCAACTTTCATTAGCACCTTTGTTTGCCACGGATGATAAAGAGTATCATTGGGGATGAAGTTACCTAATCTCAGATGAAACTTTCAGCATAACAAAAATTGGGCTACCAGCAAACCACGCGTCAAGTCATAAAAATTGGGTTCTCAGCGATTATTAACACACTTATTAATCTTTTTTATAAAGTGCCAATGTGATGGGATATGTGTCTTTAAAATAAGGCGAGGAACATTATTAGAATAAAATACAAACAATGCAGTGCCTTTTCATATAGTTTTTAGTTATGGGAAAGTGTAGTCAGTTTATAATACCTGTGCAAAATGCGTAAACCGAATGAAATAGTGAGCATTTGAGTATCAGTTAGTTTCACCCAATAATAAAATCTCATTGCAATGCACTGTCTTTCTTATTTATTATTACAGCAACTGGTTTTGACATTTCTCTCTCTCTCTCTCTCTCTCTCTCTCTCTCTCTCTCTCTCTCTCTCTCTCTCTCTCTCTCTCTCTCTCTATCCCCTGATGCTTTAACAGTTACCCTTATATCCCCACCGTACTGAGTGTCAAGGTTTGCAAAGGATGTTAACTGGCATTTAGGAGAAAACTGCAAGTATTATGCAATAAAGAAATGAATTAAGAAACTGAGCTTTTAAGTAATTCATGAAATAAATGCTCGTTATTTGGCAGTCTTACAATAGTCATATTCATTTGAATCAAAAGAAATAGATAAATATATATATATATATATATATATATATATATATATATATATATATATATATATAATATATATATATATATGTATATGTATATACGTGTATATGTATATACGTGTAGGTGTTGAAAATGGGGAGAGAGAGATTTTCTGAAGTTTTGTTGTCAGTGTACTGGGAAATTCAGCCTTCATTATGATCCTTAAAACAAACCGTTACCATTTTATCAAGAAAATATTCTGTTGTACGTGGTTCAGGCTCAAGCAATCATACTTTAGAAAAGTAACTTAAACAAAACAGATTATAATCCTTCGAGACTCTACCGCTTAATGAACAGGTAAACAGGTAAACAAGTACAGTAGGACTGACCTCGCTCAGCACATTCCATATTGCAGCCCTCTATCCTTCGGTATAACCTTTACCTCAGCAACTAGTTGTTATTCCTCCGAGTTTTAACGAGAACACCTAACCCGTACTAATTGCCCTCGCACATGTTTATTGCACTTACGAGCCTGAGAGGTGTAGCGAAGCATTACAAACTACCACTAACTGTACGTAATAGCCGTTCCTTGCAAAAGGAACGAAAATGTATTCAGCTGTCTGGCATCTACACGACCTTGAGTCGTAATCTTGTAACGTAATTAGATACTCAGATATCCAGATTTGCAGTTTCACGCAGTAAATACAGGAAAAATGTAGGGTGTTTAAGAAGTGGTCTTCCAGGGGTCTTCACTTTTGTGCGTTGTTTGAAGAGCGTTACGAAGAATATAGAACATTTGTAGACTGAAGAGCGAGCCCATCCAAGATTTATAAAGAGGATTTACAATGACTGTTCCTCCGTGCTACTCAAAAGGAGCAGGGTCTTAGGCCCGTATAATTCACATTACGTCTTTGTACGGGGAAAACGTCTGAAAGTTGAAAACTGCTTTCTCTCTCTCTCTCTCTCTCTCTCTCTCTCTCTCTCTCTCTCTCTCTCTCTCTCTCTCTCTCTCTACTTTGTACGCCGAATATCTTTCCATGGTGTCATAGCTCGTCTAGAGAATTGCAGAACTTTCATCTGTTGAATAATCACACTTAATTCGTTCTCTTGAAGTGGATTTGAAGAAACTTACGTATTTTGAACTAGCCTTAGTGAAGGAAAGTCAGCTTTCGCAGTTATTTTGATATTTTTTTTTTTTTAGACAAACTAAGCTCTCCAGCTTTTGCCACGTTCATTTCGCGCTACGTTCAGCATACAACCTACTAGTATGCTCAGCTGAATATTCTCAACTTTAAAACTGTTATATTCAAGGAGTAAGACTTACGTTCCATTTACTATAGTATGCAGAAGTAGATTTAATAATAAAAAGCCCATAGCTATGTTTCCTTAACCAGATTTGGTACTGAACCTTCCGTTATATCTATTAAGCTAAAGTCTATAATGAAACTGCTTGTTCGCTTGAGCGAAAAGTGTAGCATAATATTTCTGTACATAAATACCACCCCAGTGAAGTTCCTTCTCGAGTTCCCAATTTATTTTTTTCATCTCGATGTTCTCTCGCACCACGAGTTTATCTCGCTATGCAATTTTCCAGTAAGACTGTTTTCACGGAGCAACAAATCTCCTTGGACACCTGCTATTGCACATTCTCCCCTTTCTTTGGCGAAGGCTTTTCCACTCCTTCGTGGCCAATCTGCTACGATGCCAAAATGCACCCACCGAGGCATAATGCATTCTTTCCTTCCCTTTCGCGAAACATGACCTGGCGCGTCCCGTAGGTGGTAGGCCCTACAAGGCCCATCCCATTCATGGCTGAGCAGAGAGGCTGAGAATTAGCACTTCCAATTCTTCAGCACAAAGAAAGGCAGTTTCCGAAGGAAGGGAGAGGAGCGAGAGAGAAAAGGGAGGGCGCCTCTCCCGGATGCCCCAGTGGGGCTTTAACACGGCGTACATCACTCCTGTAAAGAAGGGGCAGGCCCACCAGATATTTATTGCCCTAGCTGAGGATGCAAATTGCAGAGTGATGCTGATTTAAGTTACCTTTCTAGATAGCTGAGCACTTTTATTTTCTTCCATTAATTCCTTCATTCTCTTCATTTTCTTTTTCCTCTCTTCTCTGTTTCTATTGGGTATCTGCCGAACAGGATTTTCCAGTGGGATGTATACTGGTCAAATTTTCATGAAAGAAAACAGGCATTATAAATTTGGATGATGTCCACTGCATTTTGCTTGAGACTTTTGTTTAACAGTCCAGGTGTGTTATTATATTCCCGGCGATTGGTTTGACTAAAGAGTCTTACATGAATGGAATGCATTGTACAGCAAATGTCACTGTCAAATGCTGGTTTTGCAAAGAACGAATTCTTGTATAAAATGGTGAAAAGGCAGAAACAATTAACTAGTAAGGGGTTGGAGTTCGTTGTATAAACAGCTCTAGTAGAATTTAGTTTTTATATGTCATACAAGTACTGTTCTTTTGTCGTTACTATGGTCAGAAGTATTGTATTCATTTTTTCTGAATTTTTTTTTTTATTCAGAATATTGTTCACCCTTATACCGGAGTAACTTTAACAGATATATAATAGATTTGTAATAGGCACATCGAAATATTATTAATTGCTGAAATTTTCAAGCATTTTGTATTTTTTTCTTTTTCAGGTAAGTTGTCCTTCTGCCTGATAAAATGGCGTCAAAGCCCAAAACTTACGAAATTCATGGTTCAGCGATACATGAGACCATAGAAGTAAGGCTTTCAGGTAAGAGGTTTTTTTCTATTTTGTATTTTATATTGCTATCGAATTTTATTCACGACGACTTGCATAAAAATATTCTCTTAGTCGAGCGCGCTAGCGCGCGCGCACACACACACACACACACACACACACACACACACACACACACACATATATATATATATATATGTATGTATGTCCATATATATATATATATATATATATATATATATACAGTATATGTATATATATATAGTATATATATATATATATATATATATATATATATATATATATATATATATATATATATATATATATATATATTAAAATAAATTTGTTTTACCATAGAATAAAAGGTGTTCGACAACAGAATATAGATAGGAGTACAGCTGTTCTCAGTCCAGTCATATCTTTGGTTTTTATTAATTTTTAATGAATAATTATTCAATTTGTTTTCACAAGACCTCATTTCCCAAGTAAGCCTAAGAGAAATGGTAATGAATAAACATAAACGTCACAAAGAAAATTCTATTCGCTGCGGTCCTAAGCATTCGATCGACAGGCATCTCATATTTCCTAAATTGCTCGAAAAAAATTTTGTCCTATTTTTCTATCGAAAAAGAATACGGTGGGACGGGTCAGTACAGTTTGTGGAGAATATGGTAGGTTATTTTTTTCCAGTATTCAATATCTGACGCTTGCATGGCGAATGACAAAAACAAATTTAACCAGAGAACACTAGAGAGAGAGAGAGAGAGAGAGAGAGAGAGAGAGAGAGAGAGAGAGAGAGAGAGAGAGATACCTTCGGAAAAGATTTTTATACTCATTAAAAAATAAACAAATAACTCATTACTTTAAGTCAGTATAATTTACATTGTGCTCCTGGTACAAAACGTTAGTAAGAAAATCATCTCTGCAATAAACAACTATAACTGTTTTCTTCTCTGTTGATGTTCGAAAAATGATTTTAGATCATTGTTATCCTAAACGTACTCTCTTGCATACTGCAAAAAAAGCTTCATAAATATTCTTATTATAATGATTTGTCAATGTAATAATCAGATGGGATGTGAGATTCTGTATTTCAACTCACAGTGCAACTTGCAATTTCGCGGCTGCTTTGCTTTTGATAAAGCGGCCAGTTACTCATCTCTTTTGCTCCGTCACTGTCTTGTTACTCAAGATTAAACGGTTTGCGAATGGAAAAGAATTTAGAGTGTATTAGCAATGTGAAGATGTATATGTATATATATATATATATATATATATATATTATACATGCATATATAAATATACTATATATATATATGAACATAAACCAACATTTATCGTGTTCCAAGGAGAGAGAGAGAGAGAGAGAGAGAGAGAATTGTGGGATTATGAAAATAAACATTTTCTCAAAAATGAGTTTCCACATACTAGCACACTAGAACGCCTTGACGATCACACTCGTAGAATTATGCTCACGTGCACATCCAGTTAAAATCATAATCAAAACAAGCCGAGAAGATAATTATGATCCCTCTTGTTTTTAATCCAAGGAAGACGTTCAGTTTTATGTCATATCGCCAAGGTTATGTCGCTGAGATGTGACACCTCTCTCTCTCTCTCTCTCTCTCTCTCTCTCTCTCTCTCTCTCTCTCTCTCTCTCTCTCTCTCTCTCTCTCTCCTTATAACAGGATAAAGTTTATATGTAAAATATATGTGTAAATATATATATATATATATATATATACATACATATTTATGATGTATATATGTATGTATATACATATGTGTATATATATATATATATATATATATATATATATATATATATATATATATATATAATTCACTTCTGTTGTTGCAGGTAATAAGAATCTTTTCGAAATTTCTAATCAAATTTCATATTTTGTCTTTCCTCGGGAGCTAGAGTTATCAATCTTCATCACTCAAGGACCATTTTCATTTTGTTTGTTTTACATTGCCATAAAATCCCATTCGAAATGAGTTAATGGGAATCTTTCCGAAACTGTAAACAAATATTTTTCCCCTTTTTAACAGTAGCCAAACAATGTTAATCTTCATCCATCAATGACTATTTTCTCATTGTTCGTTTTTTAAGTTGCCGACCAAAACCAAACGATCCGTCATTGTAAGTTGCTTTGGAATTTAAATGATGAAAACAAAAGATGGGACATGTTGAAATCATGAAAAAAAAATTTAATAGACAGAAATTGAATGTGGTTTCCAACTGTTCTTTTATTTTGGTTATGCTGAACTTCCTCTTGTCGTTAATGAACTTTTCATTGCTGAGTCATCTACGTTGTATAGAGTTCTTTAAAGATCAGTTATACCTTTAGCAATCATCTTTAACAAAATTTGTCCTTATTACTCGTAAAAGGATTCAAGTTACCTCATTCTTAGTTCTCCAGTATGTTTCTTAATACGCTCTCCAACAAGATGTGTTGATACACCACCTTGAGGAGGCAAATACAAAACTAAAATTAAAGAATAAATACTTATCATCAGTCAGGTCAAACGACCTGTCCTTGGAAAAATCTTAAATTATATTTATTGAATTTCTCTTGAAGTTTTGGAGCTTTTTACAAGTGAGTGAATCACAACTACAGATGAACAAAAGCATCTGCCGAATTAAATCTCTCATATGTACTCAGTTGAGTAAAGGAATTGCTCTTTGCCAAATGATATTTCATAGAATAACCTTATTTGATAAAGAAGCCTTGCTTTTCTGTTTAGTTTGGATCATAGCGTAGAAAGATAATTTCTCAGTTTGTTTTCGTGTGATGGTTTATAAGGTTTTTAAAGAAAACGTTGAATAAATAGTGAAAAATAGAGAAATCAGAAGTTCATTGCGTGCGGCCGTACTATTTTCATCCATTTAGTGAAGGTGACCAGTAAACGTAACAGCAGATGCCATAAACACACATGTATGTGTGTATATATACTGTGTATATATACGTATATATATGTGTGCGTGTGTGTGTATACATGTGACCGTTTTTGCATAACGTATTTATTACAATATTTGCATACACAGAAACTTGTAAATCCTTTATCATTTATTTGTTAGGATATTATGACGAGTGTGTTTGCGTGCACTCGCAACATTACATATGAATGGGCGGAGAAGAGAGCAACGAAAGTCTCGCATACGTAATAACAGCAAGGTCAAGGTCACGTACTGAGCGGTTCCTCGAAAAAACCGTTTCGGCTTCCCTCCTTACGCAATGGATTTCACTTTCAGTGTCCTCTTCTCTAATCCGCCCTCCCTATTACCTTGTGATTTCATCCTCAAAGGCTTCCGGGTCCCGAGTGCTATCATGATGATTGCTAGCTTGTTGTATGTTCCCTTAAAAAATAAATGCGGAGAATTGAGTGTTTGAGTCAGGGATAGCGACACTTTTTTTTTTTATTCTATTCCAGTCCTTCAGTCACTGATTTACGCAAATCTCAAATTTAGATCTTATCTTTGGTCATCTTGTTCTGGTTGTCAAGTCACAATAAATGGCTGAATATCAAAAAGCTAAGATTACTTACTCTGAGTTGTTACAAGACAAGTGAGAGGCCACAATCAAAACATTTGACCCAGAGATGTTGTTTATTTCGCTCGTGCACTGGCTTTTTATTTTGTGCCTTTTCTTTAGTCGACATATATTTTTACTTATTTAGCATCTTCAAATGAAAGGATGTAGGAACTGCTATAATCTATTGAAGGTCGTAGATGTATCAAGGTCCTGCAAGGCAGTGAACTTAGTTTGTCTTTATATAGATGATGATTATGAGGAATATTATTAAAGAGAATTATCAGATAATTGGTAGAGGTTCTGGATCGCAATAAGCATGCTATAAGACGTAATGTATGTAATTTTTTACTTTTTTTATCTCGCTTTTGAGGTACAAAACTGACGGTGTACAGCTAAAGATTTTAGTACGTGCTTTTTAGTGGTTTAAATTTACTAATGGAATTCTGTTGTTATTCCCTTATATATGGGTTTGGGTACTTATCGTTGTCATAAAATCATTTGCAAAATATATTTAGCATGTAAAAATGAGATTTCATTGAACGGTTTAGAGTTACAACTTTGATAGAACTGACTTCCTACATACAGTTTAACGTAGCCCAGATCATCTACATACATTGTGTTTAGTGTTGTGGCATACTATGTAAAGTGAATAGGTTTATGAAAGACCCTTAGTAAATGGATGCCTTGCGTTTTCAAGGACGCGTTGTAAACAAGCCAAGCCATCTCATGCGTCATGACTCAAGAAATTTGCATAGGACTTTTGTGTTGCTTATTTTGGATCATCAAAGAGTTTCTTTCAAACGAGATTTTATGAGCCTGATAACCTTCAGCCTCTGCATCGACCAAAGACAGCGAGAGAACGAAAGAGAGAGAGGGAGTTAATCAGACAGACAGACACACAAAAAGAAAGAGAGGAGGAGGAGGAGATGGTGGGGGGGGCGAAGAAGAAGAGGAAAAATAGTCTTTGTTGCTTGTCTCCACTCCGAGTATACAAATGGGTGGTGATTAAGAGGAGTATACTGTACAGTAAATGAAATGGAAAGTGAATCATATTTTTATCTTCTCTCTCTCTCTCTCTCTCTCTCTCTCTCTCTCTCTCTCTCTCTCTCTCTCTCTCTTCTTCTTCTTCTTCTTCTTCTTCTTCTTCTTCTTCTTCTTCTTCTTCTGCTGGAGAGAAGAAACGACAGTTAACTCTTCATCCTTTTTCCTCAAGCCCACTTACTCTTCCTCCCTGTAAACTGAAGTCTAATATCTGTTGAATAACATAGTGCGCAATTTAGCAGCAAGAACAATCATCATTATTCATAACGAAGTGTAGGTAATGACTATTGATAATAAAAACGTATAAGAAAATTATGTAAAAATCAACATCAAGATATTTTCTTATGGAAATTTAACAGTTTTGTTATTTTCCCCCTTTTTTTCGTCAATAAGAAGCCCGTCCATCCATTTGCCAGTATAATTTCCCTTACATGAAAATAATCTAATATCGGGCCTTTGACAAATATATTTTGGCAATACTCCCTCGGGTCAATTACTCCCTAGACACACGAACTTATTGGAGTTGGCTTTACGACTTAGAAGTCTTTCAAGAACTGTGTTTAATACTGCAGCATTAACAATATCAATCGAAGTCCTTTACCCAGGCCAGATTAAAGCCACACATAGTATGAGGGGAGAGGGTGAGGAACAGGGGTGGTCCACATACAAATGTTACAGAATTGATAATGTGACAGTCAAAAGATTAATAGTCTCAGACAGTAATGCATATGCATATTTTTGTCATATATTATTTAAGGAATTTTATTTTAAATTATTGGTTATAAGGATTAACTTTTGACTAGGTACAAACGCAAAGCGTATCCAAATATTTTTTCTATTTGCAACTCAAAGAGTTTACTGGAAACAAACTCTACGTTTAGACTTGCCGTCCACCAGCTAGGGCCAGCCTCTCTCCTTACTGGCCTCTATAATGAAAGCACTTTGGACCGAGGTTCGGAACGAATAATGAAAGCACTTTGGACCGAGGTTCGGAACGAATAATAAAAGCACTTTGGACCGAGGTTCGGAACGAATACATACCGTACCTGCAACCGGGACTTGCCGTCTCTCTTATAATACAATCACTTTTGACAGTCTTTCTAACAGCAATAATGGGTGAATTCATTAATAAGTTAATGGGGTTACCATAACAATTACAGTAAAGAAGGTGTTTGTGGGCATGAATGGTTTACTCCTGATCTACCTGTTGCTGTGAAGAATAGCTTGATGTTGAAAAGTATATGCATGTGTGCGTGTGTGTATACTGCGTAGGAATGTGAATTCATTTTTTTTAAAGTGTACCAAAATATCATGTGCCCTGTGTGTGTGTGTGTGTGTGTGTGTGTGTGCAGGGGTGTGAGGGGGCTGTCTCATTTATGACCTTTTCAGCACAAAACGTAAAACTTACTGCAAGTTCCTTCTCCTCTCTCAGAGCAGCGACGATCCAGCATAAAGCAAATAAATTCTCCAAATCTTTGCTTGATGCTTGCAAACATGGTCTTGTACAACCTGACGAGATTTTACAAGTACTTCAGGTAGATTCTTAAATCAGAATGTATTTATATACATAAAAGGCACAGTTTGTGAGCGTGTGGCAACTGAGATCAGACGGACTTAGAAGGAAGAGATAGCGAGAACGTTGTTGAATTAGACGTTTCATCCCAATAAGCTTTGAGATTTTTATTTATATCCACGCCTACATCTAAAGAATTATATTACTTGCATTATTTGGTCTTAGGTCGATGGAGGCTGTGCTTGTGAGTTGCATTCAAATTCCTTAGATGGTAAACAACAAAATAAAGTGCCTTGTTAGAGAGATTAACCATAAACGAGGCAAAGAATATTGAATATCCTTGAATGTTGCTGCACACGCGCGTTCAAATACATGTATGTACATAAGTAGATGAACTCGCATTTACTGCAGGCAGTTTGCTATTGTTTAACCGGGCGGGACGAAGAATCCACCTGTTGGTGCTGAGATCATATTGTTCGGTTGTTGTACGTCTGGTTTTACAGTCGTCTTAGTATTATAAAATATTTTTGACGAAAGAAACGAATATTATCCTTTTATGAATGAAAAGGAAATTGTCAGCTGACAGCGGTATTTTTTGTCGCAAATGAATTAAGGAAATGGCAAAAGCAAGAATAATCCCCCCACTTTTTTTTTTTTTTTTTTTTTTTTTTTTTTTTTGCCCCAAAAAATCCTTTTAAAGAGAGATTAACAGGTAGAACTAAAAGGAAAAAGAGTTATTTCTGTGTTAGGACATTTAGCTTCCTGGTTTCTTGCTAGGATAGAAAAGTTAAGTTTTGAGATGAATACAAAAATATATTAAAATGATCTTTATAATTCCGTACTCATGTTTATTCATGTCTGATCAAATATTCGTGTTTATGTGCAGTGAGCCCATGTGTATGCACCTAACAAATGAATAGAAAAATTCTAGTGTTTATATGAAAGGTTATGTTTATAACTGCTCATAGAGGTCTTTTTACTGGTCATTTTTATTCAGATTTTTAGCTACGGTAATAGGAAAGCAATATCAAATCCCATGTTCTTGGTAGATAAAGTGGAAATACACATTGTGGCTATAGCTTTAACGATAGCCAAATGTGCATTGCTTAATCTTTCTATTCAGTCTTTCGTATTAACTGACATTAATTGCTAGGGTCATTTTTTTCCTTACCGAATAAGGACCCAGAAGCTCCGAACCTGTTTGCTGACAGAGATTTCAATGCTTTTACAGTCTGCAGACAGAGGATTCAACTCTTCTTTTATGTCTAGAAACTGAAGGCTTAATTCATTTATTCCTTCCAGTATGTCTTTGGCTCTTGACATAAACCGTAAAGGCTTTGGGATTTCAGAAGCTGTGGATGTTTAACTCGAAATTGTGAGACTGATTGAGAAGAATAAATATAGA
Organism: Macrobrachium rosenbergii; assembly: GCF_040412425.1. Classification (NCBI taxonomy): domain Eukaryota; kingdom Metazoa; phylum Arthropoda; class Malacostraca; order Decapoda; family Palaemonidae; genus Macrobrachium; species Macrobrachium rosenbergii. The sequence goes on along the minus strand of NC_089744.1, from coordinate 66,752,820 downwards.
GGCAGGCACGTCGAATGTCAATAAAAACAAAAGGCCTTCCAGAAGATTTTCTTTATTAAAGAAGGCACTATCTCCAATATGTTCCCTAGTGCTCCTTTCATATTCAATTGATTATACATACTAATAACTTCTGGACTTTGAAATTCTCATCTTTATCTCATATTGTAGTCTGTAAAATTATCATCATCACAGTAAATGAATCAAATAGTTTGACACTTAGTAAGGATGGAAACCCACAGGTAACTCATATCTTTGCCAGTGTCTTTGGTGATTTGTGAATATAAAACAGCATACGAAAATCACACATATTTTCTGTTTTTCGGTAGTCCAATTTTTTCCCAAAGCAATATCTTTCCTTTCTAAAAAAACTCTTGCCTCTTTTTTTTTTCTTTTTTTTTTGCTGAAACATACTTGCATACTTAAAATTTTTGTTTCGAAGTTCATTTATCTCTTCTCATCTAACTTCGTAGCGATACTGTTGTTGATAAATAAATATTATCACGATGAATACTTTGGCCATTCGAGGGTATACATATATACATATATAAATATATATATATATATATATATATATATATATATATATATATATATATATATATGTATGTGTGTGTATAAATTATATTAAATACATGTGTATGTATGTATGTATGCGAGTGCTTGTATGTCTTCACGCGCAAGCTGCGTATGCATACTCCTTTGCCTAAACACTAAAACACGTTTCCATCTTCTCATGCCCACGCTTTTTACAAATAATATGGGCTTGCATAGCATCTCCACTTAGTATTCTTTGCATTGATGGCAGGTTTCTGTCACCTTCTCACGAATTTCTTTTATGAAGGCTGACATTTGCAAATTAACTGTTAAGTTAGAGGGACAGGATTTTAGTTCGTCTGAGGTGATCATGTCTCGAGTGATTTGTCCTTTTGTGCATAGTAACAACAACCGGCCTTGTTGTATCGAATAAATGTTTAGGCTAAGGATGAGATAACACGATAAGAGAACAGGGCAGCAGCAGGCGTTGCATGTAAAGAAGGATTATCGATTGCTGAATGTATCTGCTTGCTCTCTCTCTCTCTCTCTCTCTCTCTCTCTCTCTCTCTCTCTCTCTCTCTCTCTCTCTCTGACTGACTGAAGATGGCTAAGCCTCCTTTGCACAAAGTGAATCTATAAGTAAAAGCTGAAATGAATTAATTTTGCTCCCTCCCTCTCTCTCTCTCTCTCTCTCTCTCTCTCTCTCTCTCTCTCTCTCTCTCTCTCTCTCTCTCTCTCTCTCTCTCTCTCTCTGACTGAAGCTGGCTAAACTTCCTCTGCACAAAGTGAATTTATAAGTAAATAATAAAAGCTGAAATTAATTCATTTTGTTAATAATTAGGAAAATGTTTCAAAAGTGTTCACTTTTATTTTCTTGTATTCCAGCCCGCTGTCACTACCTCAAAGTAAATCATTTTGGCATTGCATTAGAAAGTGAAAAATACTTCTGGATTACACGCTTAACCCTAGACCATTAATACAAGTTTCTAGCGGTTACTCTGTAGACTCTAGTGGATAGTTTGTCCGACTTCAGAAACAAACTTCTTGATTTAAAGATAATGTCTTGAAGGTCATATTTACCTAAAGATCTCATTTATAACTAGCTTGCCACAACAGTATCTCTCTCTCTCTCTCTCTCTCTCTCTCTCTCTCTCTCTCTCTCTCTCTCTCTCTCTCTCTCTCTCTCTCTCTCTCAGTGTCAATTATGTATGCATTCTTTGATCTACTCCCTAATGGAAAGAACACCTATGCTTACTTTGATGGCAATCCCTAAAGAAAAATGTGGAGGATTTAGCAAAATGTCAGAATTGTATTCCAATGTAATTTATTTTCGACAGAAATATGTGACTTATGGCGAAAAAGCTTAATGTGTTATGAGGCACCAGTTTCCTCAGTCAAGTTATCATTACAAGATAACTGGACCTTGTAAATCAACAGCGTCTAGCTTTTCTTTGTAGTCACTCAATAAAAGTTATTTTAGATCGCAAGCACGTTATAAGTAGCTAAGAAGGCATTTTACTGTTCAAGTAATGACAGACTTTGCGGGAAAGTGTGTGACATCGAAAACCATTTATTTAAAACTAGGAATGATGCTTGGCAGTCCCGGAAGCCTAACAGGATCATCAGTCTCTACTCAAAATTTTGCCAGATTAAAATTAACCCGATTTAAGAATTCAAGGCACTGTTGAAAAATACCTTCTTTTGGACTTAGGTTGGAGTGTTAATATAGAGACAACTATGGACTTTAGCTCATGAATTCCAAGCATTATCAAGAATTAGCGGCTTCTGGAGCGCTTGTGCATTCCAGACATTAAGAATTACCGGCTAGTGGAGCTAAGGTTAAAAAACTGTCGAGATTGATCTTCTAAAAGAATTAAGCCTTAAGACTTACTTTCTTATGAAAGTCGAAATGAAACATCATTAAGATTTACGCTTTAATGGATATAGGAACGAGGAATAATCAATAATCCTCCCTTTAAGAACACAGGTATAAGTAAGCATTGAGAACAAATAGACGAAGTTTGGCTTAATAATTACAAGAATGAATTATTATTAAGAATTGCAGTTAAATACTTAAATGAAATTGTGAATAAATAAAATAAGTAAAATCAAATGAAGATCGCTATATAAAGAACTTAGACATTACAGTGAAACTAGAACCAACTTTACAGACAAAAAATAGTTCTCTGATAGGACATAAACAAGAAATAATATGACCCAAGAAATTCATTTTAGTGCCTTCGTAGTGTCACGGGACTTGGACTCTTCAGGTCAAGAAGGTCGAGGCTAAACATCTGGCACTAGTTGACCTCTGACACAGGTTCAGTTATTCCAAGTTTTTCTTCCTTTCTTTCTTTCTTTTCTGAATTCTAAGGTGCGTAATCACTGCGATGTCTTTTCATTGTTTCCGTTGGGAGTTTGTCATCACTTTTCTTGTGGTCCTTAATTTTCTGTCTGTTACTCTTTTTATACGCAGTTTTTCATACTTTTAACTTGCTGTTTTCATCTTTTTTTGCAGATTTTTTATTTTATTTTTTTCTTTCTGACGTTTTTATGAGCGTATTTTATTCTTTTTTATTTACTCTAACTTTTTCCCATCTATAATCCTTAATTTTCGTTTCCTTTTCTTAGGATTTAATTGTTTCTTTCTGTACGCCATTCTGTGTTACTCTCGACAATTATTTACCATTTTCTTTCTGATTATATTTACTGCCATTTATAAGTATGATCAAACACTTTCAACTTCTAACGACCCAAGCACCATGTCCTAAAGTCTCAAAAAATTAAGAATCTTTGTATAAGGCTTGAAGGGCATTCGTCCTTTTCCCACGGGTTCCTGTTGGTATTTATAGGGAATGCGCGTCAACAAATGCTTGTACATCGACGCAGAGACGGCGGGATCTTTTAGATCTGAGTTCTGATTCATGCACGATGCTTGAAGTATCGTCCATCTTCCTGAGGGCGTTTCCATGGAGTGCGTTAGTTAGCGAGTTCATTATTTAGCGTAATTTACAGTTGGCTACATTATATATATATATATATATATATATATATATATATATATATATATATATATATATATGTATGTATGTATGTATGTATGTATATATATATATATATATATATATATATATATATATATATATGTATGTATGTGTATCAGAGATGCTACTAAAATTTTAATGAAATAAGCAGGTATTTAAACGTGAAACCACTTGTTTCAGTTTATTCTACGTGAGGATGAAACGACTATAAAGTTTCGTTTCCTGAAATAAGTGAATAAATTAAATGTTAAAAAATTGATCATCGATTGACCTAATATATGAATTATACACACATATGTGGTTATGTATGTATATGACTGTGTGTGTCTCAGAGATGCTAAAAATTTTAATGGATGGTGAAACCACAGTTTAATCCAACGAGGATGAAACCTCAAAGTTTCCCAAGAAACAAGTGAATAAATTAAATTTTAAAAAATTGATCATCACCCGTGAATTGAGTGCATTGTGGTTACCGACTGTGCTGTTTGTAACAAGGATGGGAAAAGGTTATGGGGCTGCAGCCTCATCCCAAGAAGAGCTGATGAGGATCAGAAGGTAAACACCCTTTGTAGCCACCACTTTGCTGTTGGGGGAAGGACGGCATATACTTAAATAAATATGTGTCTATATATTTATGCACACATATATACATATATATGTGTGTATGTATATATATATATATATATATATATATATATATATATATATATATATATATATATATATATATATATAGTCTCTGATTGATTGTTACTTTACATTCTATTACAATTCAACAATATTAAATAATGTTTTGTTACTTAATTTTAACGAGGCCAAGTCACCTACCTCTGCAAAATTTTAGCATTCTTGAACTTTTTTACGTATACACGAACACACATGCTTACGTGCAGTCGCTCTCCCATACATGTACCGAATTAATTATAACTACATAGACTGTATACGTAAGCACTTGTTTTGTGTATGTATGTGTGTACCGAAGCTCACTGCATAATTGACCGGAAAAACAACACTACTGCAGACATTGCATAAGGATGAAAATCGCTTAGAAGATCCCTTTGAAACTCATTAACTTTCAGAAGCATGAAGAACCAAGATTGGCTATGTCCATGATTAATCGGTAATTAATTCCAGCCATACCTTCCTTACGGCCGAACCTATGACCTTTGACCTCTGTAATGACTCCTTACTTCCTCCTTCCTCGTTTAATCAATTAAACTGTAGGAGTCATGCTTAAATTTTGGATGGGCTTCCTCTCCTGCTGAACGTTTTCATTTTGGGCGTTAATCAGGCACTCGATAAGGAATTTCGCGTTCTGTAGAAGTTTGTTGATGTTTTGACCTTTTGCATCAGCATTTTACAGAAAAACACAATGTTTATTATTGTGCAGATAATTTTAAAAATATCACATTATATAGTAATACGTTCAAGCGTGCACATTTACTAGATATATTGGGCTTTTAAGAGAAATGTCAAGATGCAAGTTTCGCCGCCATAGCCGTAAAACAACGTAACAACATTGTTATTTTTGAGTCAGTAAAGTAATTGAAAAGTAAAAATTTATTATCAGTGTTTTTGGCAGCTTTTGTAGTACTGCGTTCTTAAAAGAAAATAGATGTGTACATTAATCACTATAGAAAATAGGAGTTATCTCGACTTTTCTACGTATAGCCAGATTTTCCTGGCAGAATAAAGTCCATATTTGAGAACTTTTTTTTTATCTGTAATATGTAGACTTCTCCTATTTTAATCACTCCCAGAATCAGCTGAAGAATTTTCAAAACGCTTCTCATGACTAATGACGACCACCAGTTTCCTTCACCATTCGATGTCTTTATGACTTGTTAGCTCCTCCTCGCTAACACTATGAAAATTTATCGTTTATTGGTCTCCCTAACTACATAAGACAAGTCCTAGTTCCTACTTTGATACACTTGAAATGAACCATTCGACTTAGTTATCTACGCTGTTTATAGATATCACTTTGAGAGTTGCTCTCGAGAGCTTCTTTTTTTTTTTTTAGCATGTCGTGTACTGCATTTCGACATATTTTTTAGGAGTCACAAACTCGGAGTCAACCGCTTTGATTAGTCTGTCATGTCATTCACCTCCAGAATGGAGAGACTCAGAAGCTCTTCGCTCCATTCCATGTTTCCTTAATCATTGAACACATTCCTTTTAAAGACCCGGTCTTGTTATCATTTTGGAAGTTTTTCTCGTCTGTGTCTTATTCCCATTCGAATAAATAATACAAACACGACGGGAGTTCTCCTGCCGGGGCCGAGTGTATCAAGAGTTAGAGGAATTTATTTCTGGTGATAGAAATTCATTTCTCGCTATAATGTGGTTCGGATTCCACAATAAGCTGTAGGTCCCGTTGCTAAGTAACCAATTGGTTCTTAGCCACGTAAAATAAAGTCTAATCCTTCGGGCCAGCCCTAGGAGAGCTGTTAATCAGCTCAGTGGTCTGATAAAACTAAGGTATACGTAACTTAACTTACTTCCCTGCTAGAAGGATATAGCGTGAGAATATTTACGATATTCTTATCCCCCAACAAAGGTCATTAATCAGGATGCCCCATATTTATTCTTATATTAAGTATATATTTTGAATATAAAAGTTTAATGTATACTTATTTTTTCTTGGTTCAATCTAATATCATTCTTCATTTTTTACGTTCATATTGTAACACTGATTTTTACTAGTATATCATCATTCACCTATTCATTATCAATCATATCATTAATTTGTATATTTCACCTTCATGACGGCGCTGAATAATCCTGATGGGTTCCGGCGCTTGGTCTTCAAGACCTAAATTTCATAATCAATCAATCCAATGCTCACGCGCTCTACAAAGGTCAGAGTCCTTACCCCACTAATGTCCTTCATCTTAGGGAGAGGCTCTTTTGCTCTTCTTTCTCTTCACATGATCTTTTCTTTCACTATAATCTAAAAGGTATCTCTCCTCGTCCATCATCATTAATGGGATTTTTATTCTCATTTTTACCATAGCTCTTTTCCCTTTCTCCCCTCCAATCGGGAAAATACATTTTCCTTTCACCTAAATATTTTAAGTGCCTGACCTCTAACTACTTTTTTGCTGCGTGTAGGTTAAAGCTATAAAAGCTCTGATGAATAAAATTTCCTATTAACACTTTCCATCAACAAGTTAACATTAATGCTTCAAGAAAGAGGACTCGTGCCGCCTCGCTCACAGCAAGTAAAGATTCCTCGCTGTAATATATTAAGATTCATTCGTCTCTAAAATTTTCCTCAGTAAAATTTCTTTCCTATATTAAAATTCGTTTCTTTGACAATCAGAGTCAGTGCTCAATAACAATGTCATTACTAACTAAAGATTTATTGCTATCAGAAGAACCTAGAACGATTTTTCTCTAGGCGTCGATGACCATATTCCTTTGCGAAGCCAAATTGATTTAACGAATTAATCATTCAGCTTCTTTTGCATCGCTTCCTACTGAAACAAAAGAAGTACTTTCCCTCTTTATTCAGTGCTATTATGTTTATAGGCGTCGTGCTCCATTCAGGCACTTTAACTGCTGTTATAAAGTCTCCTTCCCAATCTTGGCTCCTTCTATCATCCAGTAATGAAATTACCTCTGCTCCTAAAAAGATTCGGTAAAGGAGTTCTTCCAACACACACGCTAATGACGAAGGCATCTTATCTCCCTCTACTGTCCAAACACCTCAGTGAAGGAACTTCGTGCCCTATTGCCTCCGTAAGTAAGGTTGATTATCCCTTCTCTAGCTGATCATAACAGGTTAATAGCTTTACCATGGACAATCCTCAGCCCATGAGTTATGTGACTACATTCAATATTCAGCTCCATCCATAATGCAATTATTAGACCGTCGTGTTGCACAATTCACTGCAGTTAGTGGCTCTTCCGAAAGAAACGAATAACCTCAGTAAATATGCTCCTGGTCTAAATATATTCTCTCTCTTTCACACACGCATTCATACATACACACGAACACATAAACAAATATATATATATATATATATATATATATATATATATATATATATATATATATATATATATATATATATATATATATATATATATATATATATATATATATATAATGTATGTGTATAAGCTTCCTCTTCTCCTTAGCTTGACCCTTATTTA
>NC_089744.1:66537581-66740081 GCF_040412425.1 Macrobrachium rosenbergii | reverse complement strand
AATTTTCGTATAAAAATAAGATTCATAATTTATTGTGAATACATGTAAAAAACTCCTCAGTCACATTCTTAATATGGTATTGATGAATTAATAAATATGATAGTAATTAAAAAAATTCTCCGTTAGACCACTAAGTACACCAACATATACCTTTCGTCATTAATAAAAAATTCTCGAAACGACGGTTATAATATCGATTGATTAAATCAAATATTCACTCTACTTCCTTCACAAAGTATTAAGTATAATAGCCAAAATCCACTAAAAGTTATTTATCTGGGTGGTTCAACAAAGTTAATTCATCTCTCTCGAAACATCATGTAGACACACGGCAGTTAAGAAGCCAAAAACATTTCAGCCGTCAACAAAGACAGCGAAACTGATTACGGGTTTGTTCGTTCAGTATTAATATCTGTCCAGCGCTCGAATGAAAACATTTAACAAAACCAAGGACTCATTTCGAAAACATTTTAACTCAAAAAAGACATTGCTGCATAAAAAGAGGCACAGAGATTGAGCAGACCCTAAAGTTGTCTTCACATTCGAGTCATAAAAAGTCCAGCTATTGAACTAGCATCGCCGATAAAAAAAAAAGTAAAAAATGCTTCGAAGTTTCTTTGGAGCAATCGAGTTTTCTGTACAGCGTATAGTCAAGGCCACCGAAAGTTGATCAATCTTTCGGTGGTGTTGGTGTAATGCTGTATGAGCCTTGCCCCATGAAACTTTAACCACGGCCCGGTGGTGGCCTGTCCTATATCGATTATGGCTAACTTTAACCTTAAATAAAATAAAAACTGCTGAGGCGAGATGGCTGCAATTTTGTATCTTTGATGATTGTAGGGTGGATGATCAACATATCAATTTGCAGCCCTCTAGCCTCAATAGTTTTTAAGATCTGAGGACGGACAGACAAAGCCGGCTCAATAGTGTTCTTTTACAGAAAACTAAAAAGTAAGATAAATAAAAAAGAACAAATGCATCCCAAAAATTGGATAATAAATCACCATGACGCTGAGTTTTTAGGTTCTTATGTCAAAAGAACAGTGTGATGTGTTATTTAGTATTCATGGCAAAATTCATGGTAACTCACTGCATAATAGATTCATTCATCAAAAAATCATATGATACAATATATTATGACAGGTTAAGTACTATAAACTATACATACTGCGTTTTTTTACAATAAGAGATAAAATAGGATAGCTGCACTAAAGCTAATTATCTAGAAGTCTACTTATCCACCTGTCTGTCTGTGTAAACTTTTCGTATTGTAATTCTTACAACTACACGAAAAACAACCCTACTGAGGCGGCTGTTTTTTTTTATCTTATAAATTTCTTTGGTAACAGAATGAATACGTTTTCACAAAAACATTAAAAGGCTAATGATAAACTCTTTTCGGTGTCAAAATAATAGCTATGATGAATTATATATCGCTAATAAGCTTTCACGTGTAACGCAGTTTAACTAAGCGTGAAAATCCCTTGGATATGATAAAACAAAATAATGATGCTCCGTCAAAGCCTTAGTTTCCGAGACTTAGGTAACGAAGGTACCAGATACCTCGTGAAACAGAGGGATGATTTCACCTAAGATCATAATCATTAGTCCACTGGTTCTCAACTCATTTCAATAAATATTTTGGATTGTAATATATTTTTTACATAACAGTTAAGACCTGGATGTTTTCATTGTATTTTTGTAATAGGAACAATACAATTAAATGGTCAATTATTTCTCTGGATAAAATTATTCTTACTGCATTTTCAAGAAATCTAAAAATTTGTGTTCCAGTCTCCAGTTTATTACCAAATATAGTGAACGTTCTGTGGACTACCTAAATTGTCACCGCGGACCACTAATAGTCCATGGACCACCAGCTGAGAATCACTGCAATAGTCGATCTTTGAATCTTGCATTTACATATCTATCGAAAGAAGACGACGGTGATAAATTTCAAGATTCTATCCTGCAAGTTCGTGTTTCTTGCCTCCTACTTTGCCGTCCCGACACAATTGGTCTTTTTTCTTCTTTTTTTTTCGGTTACCAAAGTAAAGAAATGTTTATGCGTTTTCCTGAGAAGGATAATTGAATATTAGGTGCCGTATTCTCAGTAAGGAAAGAAATTTAATAAAGCATTCAGAGCGAAACAGAGAGAGATCCAAATTGAGAAGAGAATAAAATACAACAGAACAATGTCTGTCATTTTTCCTATTATCACTTTGTGCCTTGCTATTGTCATGTTGTCTGGTCAGCGCTTGAAAGGGCGTAGCCACTATTCAGTTTCGAGAAAGTATATGTATGTTAGATGTCTAAAGGCAGTTAGTTAATTAGATTCCTTAGACTGGTTGAAAATGAAACTTCCATGAATAAGACTTTTCATTCCAAATTAATGCTTAACATAATTTAAACAAAGTACGTAAGTAATTATTTATAATTATTAGTCTTACCAAGAAAAATAATAAGTTTCTCAACATTGAAATAAAAAAATTATTGTCAAGTTATATCAGAGTAATTATTTTTTCAGCGAAACATAGGCACATACAGGAATAAAGTTGGGGATATTTTATAACATGTATTAACATTGACATTCATAGAAAACAGATCATATAAGAACTTTTTCCTCGAACCCATTAAAAGGTCAGTAAGGCTTTCGAAAACTATATTGACAACAAAGATATATTTGTACTAAAAAAACATTGATAGTCTAAAGCGATTGGAAACGAATATTTACACACGGCGTTTAATTTTCAGTGTGGCACATGCACATATATATATATATATATATATATATATATATATATATATATATATATGTATATATATATATATATATATGTGTGTGTGTGTGTGTGTGTGTGTGTGTGTGTGTTTATACATGTCTGTCTTTCTGTCTGTCTGTCTGTTTATCAGTCTGTCTATTTCCGTGTGTTGGTGTGTTTATAAACTAAACACTCGTATGGGAAATATTTATGTATGTTGTGTTTTATACATTCTGTGTCATTTATAGCCATAAGATTACGAGTTGGGTGATTTCCGAAAGCCAGGTCAGAGTTTAGTGAATCTGTAATCTAGCATCCAGAAAAGAGATACGTATAGCCTGAATATATCTTTTTTTTTTTTTTAAAGAAGGAGAAATGCAGAGTCCATGTTGTCCTTTCTTGAAAGACTCCAAAAGTAATTTTTAACCTTTCAATATAACCTAAAAGAATAACAGAAGGATGTAACTGCAGTGTATGTTACCTTAACCATTCTTTTAGCTAAGTACCTGTTATTCGTTCTGTTTGCATGTTACGAAACCATCCATAAAGTTTATACATTCCTCTCTCTCTCTCTCTCTCTCTCTCTCTCTCTCTCTCTCTCTCTCTCTCTCTCTCTCTCTCTCTCCGGTCCATTTAATCGTTATATCGTCTTTTTGTACACAGTCTCTGGCCCGTGCACCAGGGTCCTTCCCACACACAAACAAACTTCCTATTATCTGATAGTAACTCATCATCACCGGCTGACCTCCAGATGGTGTAGGAGTGAAGGGAAGGCACTCACAATGTAAGTTTATTTTTGGCCATGGCCATGTTGCATTTCAACCAGCCGCCCGAAAGAGGGACAGGAGGCAATTTACATTCAGCCTCCTCGCTCAATTTATCAATTCTCGTCCGATTTATCAATCCTCTCGTGGAACTGCGGGGGGATTCTTCTCTCTTTCGTCATTTCGATGTTCGCGAAGGATAAACAACTGAGGAACATATTATTGGTCCGTTGTTTATATTATCAGGCTGCGTTTGCTTTCACAAAGGGTTAAATGTCTCTCAGAATTCAGGCCGAGGATGGTTGCCTAAACAAGAATGTCCACGTTATGTCTGCTACTCAGTAATTCATAGTGAGACTCTTCAGTGTTTCAGTTAATCGAGCTGGTAGGCAAGAGAATGTGAATCAAAATCTGAAACGAAATCCAAAATAATGAATTATGTAGTAACATGAACAAATGGGCACGGTATATTCAGTACAACGAATCATTATCTTTAAAACTCCTGTAAAGTTTCATCAAAGCCGTTATCATCATCATCATTATTATTACAATAATTTATTACTATCTGTGAAGTTTCATCAAGGCCATTATTATCATCATCATTATTGCAATAATTTGTTGCTATTTGTATTTCCACCATTGGGATCCCTCTAGGATGTTGTAATCGAAGGATATCATGTAAGGCGTATAATAAATCTATCCACAACTACATTTTCCCTTTTTATTTACGTGAACGTATTGAAATGCTCTACCATTTGGTGATTATTTCAGAACTGCTCACAAAATATGCATCCACGTTAAATTATGGTAATTCAGGCAGACCTATAGCTCTTCGTCTATAAACGTTCAGTTTTCTGCGATTTCTTCTAAATTCATTATTCCTCTATACAGTTAACCTTGATTTCTTCAAGTTTTCCGTCTTCCGTTGTTGTTTTTTTTATTATTAACCCATGCAAAAATGCTGCTGTCATTGTCATCAGCTTTATCCTGAAGATTATATTTATAACGATCCGATTAAGATTTTAATGAATAATCCTCTTATCATGAATACGACAGTAAAATTCAAATAAATCATGAGATTGGAGAAGTTTTGCACAACAGCACGTCTTCATATAAACAGGAATATTTTGCTGGAAATATCAGTCTCGAGGAAGACGAAAACTCAATTAAGAGAGATAGAGAGAGGAATTAAGAAAATATTGCAAATTCAAAAAGCAGAAATTTGGTTAGATGACAAGTACACTTGAAAAACGAAGGATGAAATAGAAATTACTGACATATCAGTCTGTTTAGAAGTCAAAGCTAAGGAAATCTGGAGACTTAGGAACGCAACGATTCCTGGAAATAACGAAAGAACCAAGCCACATCTTTGCGTCTATCAAAGAGGCAGCGACGTGCGCAACATTTGTCGTACCCACAAGTTATAATCATCGTTTGAGAGTGATGATTTTTGACCCAAAAGATTCCCATGACTGCTTGGCAAGGGCAGTCTTTATTTTCCTTTCCGCTTCGTCATTGGGGTTTCTTGTTGAATGATTATTCTTGTACTGATTCTTAGCCTTTAGTGATGACTCTCGATATTGCGCTGAACAGATTCGGAAAAAAAGACTTGAACATAAGACGTTGCAGTGCAGTTTATTTATGCACACACAAACTTGCACACATACACTCAAGCTCACACACACACATACACACACATATACATTTATATATCTATATATATATATCTATATTATATATATATATATATCTATCTATATTATATATATATATATATATATATATATATATATATATATATATATATATATATATATATATATATATATATATATATATATATATATTTAGGTGTGTGTCTGTGTCTGTGCTTGTCTCTTTGCATTTATATTTAGCTTATATTGGTAAGATAAATGTTTGTTTTAGACTGAAAATGAACAATTCTCTTACGTTGCTGATAAAACAAAACTCCGTTACCACTCCATCTTGAGATATATCCTAATGGTTACAATAAAAAAATGTCAGTACTCTTGTTTCTGTTGCTGCTAGAACTGAAGAAAAGTAGTATTGCTATCAACAGATACACCATAACGACCTTTCCCAAAATAACTGAACCGGTTGATTCACGTGTTGACATTCAAAAATGCCTTGTTTCTATAAGACTGGGGGGGGGAGGAATAATTTTCTGGATAATTTTACCCTTTCAGTAGATTAGGTATTGTTATTGTTATTGCCGTTGTTTAAGGTTATGAGTGTTAAATAGATCTTCATCTTTGTCTTAATTACGGCTGGTTGTGATGATGACGGTATTTAACATTTCGCTAATGTGTTATCATTCATTTTTCTTTTTCTTTTTTCTTTTTTTTACTAGTTACTGGGGTCGAGCTTGTTATGCTGATGATAATGGTGAACTAATCACCATATTCATTGTAGTCTTTCTTCTTTATTTACCTTTTTTATTTTACTTGGGATGGAGAGGTGGGGTTTCATGACAATTCCTAGACGACGTTGAGAGAATTGGTGCATAAGGTTGTAAATTCTCTTCTAACTTCCACATTTAATGTCGGAAGAACTGAAGAGACTTTCTGGGTTACAATTAAAACTTTCGAGTTTCTCTACTTTCTGTATTAAAGGAGCAATACTAAAACCCACATGAGATTGCGCATTCTCTACTTTGAAATACAGTCCCCTGAACTACCTTCCAATATTCATATAATTTTCCCCATTAATATCACTGTACCGAAAATCACTTAAAAGATCCTATAATCTGTAAACACTTTCCTTCATTACCGTAACTTTGTTTGCTTTGTTATTAAAAAGCCCACTGACCAAAACTTAAAAAAAAAAAAAAAAAAGATACTATTTGAAGAACGATTCTAACTCAGTACTTTCCTTCCAGCGAGATTAATACAAAGCTTTGGAGAGTTTGGTGAAGACTGCATGTGCAGTAAGAACCCGAGTCCACGCTGATCTGTTTATTGTGTTCTTGTCGTACGATTGATAATGTGCTGTCCTCCAGGTGCTGAAATGATCCATCATACTTATTCTAACGTGTAACATTGTAAAATGTCAGTGCTTCCCATAGTTATTATTAATTTTGAAATATAGCTTTATAAAAACAAAAAAAATATAACCTATTAAATTATATGCTTTAACAGAATAGTTATAGGCACTTTGCTAGGGTCATCCCAAAAATATTATACACACTTTTTTGGAGTAACGCATGCGCAAAAGCCCACATTCAAATCAATGAATGCTATTCCTAAATATAGCACCAAGGGCTGGAGAAGGTTACTCTCTCTCTCTCTCTCTCTTTAACTGGGGTCAGGTAGAAGCCTTCAGTCACGAACTGTTATTGGCCGGAGTGAATGCAGGTGATTACAAAGCCTTGTTAACGAGACACAATCAGCATCGCATCAGCGTATGGGATTCAACGCTTTCAAAGGAAGATCGAATCCTATTCCGTAAAGGGAAAGAGGTTTTGGAAACCACAAAAGCCATTCATCAAGGCTAATTAGCAACGTTGGTGCCGGTTATTAAAAGCCCCGACTATAATAAAGTGTAATCATATTTTGAAGGTTACAAAATTACGATTTGGTGGCCAGCGGTTACGGATATGTTGACGAAATGTTCATTTACAAAACCAAAGCTTCATTAATCCTGAGTTGCTATTATTATTATTATTATTATTATTATTATTATTATTATTATTATTATTATTATTATTATTATATTAAAAAGGATGGCTATATTATGCGAATTTATCTTATACAGTATCTTTTCTATTTTCCTTATAATTCGCTTTTCGGGCTCAGCGATGTTGGTCAGCAACTGGCATAATACAGCCATCCTGTTTTAATAGGACCAGTTTAAAAGAGGGTCTATTCCCTTCATATTATTATTATTATTATTATTATTATTATTATTATTATTATTAACAACTGTTTCAAAACTTATATTTTCCCCCTCTTCTCAAGCGCTATGATTTTTTTTAACGTCTTCCGAAAGCCCTTTCACTGCACATTTGCACGAAATATTCCGATTAATTATCCACAACACGTTATCTCCCGTGGCTCGAGGCCTTCACTTGGAAGGCCTTGATAATTATCCTTAAAGATCTTCATCGTTTCTTACAGTCTGTTTTGTAGTCTATCTTCTCTTTGATTCCTCAAATCCAGGCTTTTTATCTTTCCATGCTTAGTCTTTTTTTTTATTTATTTTTAAAGATTATCAGTTTATTGCCTTTCACTAAATTTCCTCGTTTGAAATGTTCTGTCCCATTTCCAGTAACTTGATTTCCTCAGTTGAAATGATGTCTTATAACATTTTCAACCATCAATCATAATTCTCTTCATAGCAAAACAAACACCTTTCTTTTCCATCAGATGGAACACTAGTCCTAAGGTTAAAATTCAGAATGAACGCCTCTTTCCCCATCCTGTTGGCGCCGTTACTTTACGTCCCGCTCACATTCCATCTCCCGGTTATGAGATCTTTCGCCTTCGCCAGCTTCTCTCAAGACAAAACCAATCATCGTCTCGGTTGCCAGGTGCAAAATGGTCCTTAGGAGTCGGCTTCCATCGCAGGTTTTCAACTGCCGCGACCTCGCATGATCCCTCCACTTTTACTCTCGCGGGTCACTTAGGTAATCACACTTGAGGTCGCCGTAATATCAACATCATCTTTCCTCAGGTCTCTTCCCTCTCCTCGGGTATGTGAATGGCAAAAGGGGGACGTATCCAGCGTAGGAGCTCTTCGCTGTTATTGCCCGTGCTGTCATTTGCACTGGAAAGGGAGTTGAAGCTGATTTGTCCATGGGTTCTAAAGAGTAGTGAACTTACATATTGCAGGAGACGCTTGTTAAAAAATTGACCCATTAAATTTTTTTTATGTGGTTGTAAATATTTTCAGAAAAAAAAGGAACCGTTGGAAACTCATGAAGTGTAACTGACAAGCCTGGCATTTATGGAATATTAACCCATTTTTTTTTTTATGTGGATTGAAAAAAAGGAACCGTTGGAAACTCATGAAGCATCTGGCTCATTTATGGAATATTAACCACTTTATATGTATTTCCTGTATATATCTATATATATATATATATATATATATATATATATATATATATATATATATATATATATATATATATAAAATAAAACTGACTAATATCTGCACGTTGTTTTTAAGTCCTTCCCTGATATTTATTACATACAGTATGTGCATTGCTTTATGAAATTCCACTGTGGATTGAAAATGTTCAAATTTTTTGAGTCAGTTAGTGAGATTTGTATAAATAGTCTGTGAGCGCTACATTACAGTAAAATTGCGTAAAGAAGAAACCCTAAATCGTTAACATGGATGCTCCCTGGGTATGTTTTTTTTCTGTGAAAAAGTATTTCATTCCCCAAAGTTGGCAAAAATATTTCACGTGTAACCAACCAGTGAATGAATCACAGTGACCAAGAAAATGTCTAACTCGTCACTTAGTTTATTTACTTGTAGCTTCTCATGAATTTGTTTATTTAGTTATTTATTTATTCATTTTGTTATCTGTTACTCCCAATTTCGCCTAGTCTTTGTGACGGCAATGACGCAGATTCCTCATCCAGCTGCTGCGGCAACCATGTGATAATATGTAAAGACTAAGATCAAACTAAATAAATTCATTTTGCAGCTACGTTGCAGGTAACTCCATAAATTTGCTGTAAAATGCTAATAATCATGCCTTCAAATTGAGGAAACTTGAATTTGTCCAAAGGCCTGAGAAAACACGTTTCCATTAAAAGCTTAACCTAAGAGGTGAAATAGTTCTTTATATTGCTCTGCAGTCCTGTGCTAGCAGTTTTTTTTTTTTTTTACCCTCAGAGTCTTTCGAAAGTTCTTAGGAAAACTTTGCAATCGATTTTTAAATAAAATTTTTGGAATGGTCTAAGATGGCTGCGTTCTCTCTCTCTCTCTCTCTCTCTCTCTCTCTCTCTCTCTCTCTCTCTCTCTCTCTCTCTCTCTCTCTCTCTCTCTCTCTCTCTTAAAAAAGAGTATATTTCTTGCATAAAGCAGTAACCTTTATATTCGGTTATAGCTCATAACAGAGTATCGTCTTTCTACTTCTTATAGTTTATGAATTTCATTTTTTCTTAATGTTTTTGCTAAAGGTAAACAGACCTTCGGAGAACTTTGGTCATCTTATTATTATTATTATTATTATTATTATTATTATTATTATTATTATTATTATTATTATTATTATTATTATTATTATTATACTGTAGTTTTTGTTGTTGCTACTGCATCTGTTTAGAGCTATTCCACTTTCAGCAGCTTTTTTATTGCTGTCTAGCACATTATTTCGTCTGGGACGGACAGAACTCAACTCGGGGTTAAGTATACGTAATCAGACTTTCAAGAAAACCCTGAATACAGAGCTCCTCAGAACCACTGGAAATGAGCTTGGAAGTTCTTGCAAGTATTGTCTGAATGAATTCGGCAGCGAGTTTTACCTCCCAGACCAACCAACACAAATCCTTATAGCAGGTCCAGTGTCACAATTCTTTTTTTAAAATCCTGTAAGCAACAATATTTGACACAACTCTTTGCGGCCGTTGGGCAACATTTCCGCAACGGGACAGTGGTTCCAGCTAACCTTTTAACAGTTTTCAAAATACCACATCGCTAAAGCAAAACATTATATTTTGGAGGTTTAAAATTGTCATGTCTTTGACAATTTTAACTTCAAAGTTCGTCTGAAGTGTATCCTATTTTTTTTTTTCGTCAGTGAAACGTCTGTAATACCCAGAGATGGTTTCCAAATCTGTTTTGTAAATTGAAACGTAATACGTAGTAATTATCATGATTTTAATTTGTTATTAATTCCCTGGTGCCACAACAACAAAGGCCATCGACACAGATTGATTAGTATGTGAGGTAGTCTTTTATTTATTATTTTCAACGGGAAAACCTTTTGTACGAAAAAATACTAATGTATATCTGGAATGAAATGAAGAATCTTCCAAACTTCCAGACATAACTTTACATAATGAACTAAGTATCGCTCATCCAAATGAATACTTGCTATTCCATGATCTCTGTATCAATTTACATTCATATCATGCCTCTGTAGTTCGTAGTACCCAAGCATTGTAATTTTACACTAGTACATATGACAAAAGATTGACAAGCCATCAAACCTAAGGGTTAACGTTTAATTCATTTAAATAAAATATGAACATTATTAGGTTTGATTGATCATTTGAATATGTCACGAAATATGGTTTTGTTTATCAAATTATTTTGAGTTTAAATGAGCAAGGAATAGCGATGCACTTCTGTATCAGTAATGTTCTCAGACTGTGTGTTTATCAGTCAATCTGCCTGTCTGCCTGTGTATATATATATATATATATATATATATATATATATATATATATATATATATATATATATGTGTGTTTGTGTATATACATATGTGTTTATGTATATATATATATATATATATATATATATATATATATTTTTTTTTTTTTTTTTTTCAGCTAAGGCGACTAGCTGAATATATTGTACACGCTATTTAGTGACAAACAAGTATATATATATATATATATATATATATATATATATATATATATATATATATATATATATGTATATATATGTGTGTGTGTGTGTGTGTGTGTGTGTGTGTGTGTGTGTGTGTGTGTGTGTATTGTGAAAGCAAATAATCATAAACTACACTCATTTGTCTATGCAATTTCCATTTTCTATCCTCCCTTCTACCTAGCTTCCATTACCTCTAGGTACCCATCTATGTTCCTGCGAGTCAACCTTCTTGCAAACAATGCCTTGCAAACATAAGACAGACAAACAAATGAAAGGGAGACGGAGAACAAACTAATCATTACACGAAGGTTCCGTCATTATAAGTCAATAGTCAACATCATGAGTAGGTGAAACACAGGCTATCATTTAGCCCCATCCTTTTCAAGGTGGCGGTCTGCCCATCACATTATTGTAATGGATGGGGCCATCACTATCTATCTTCGTTGCATGATCGCTCCCGACCCCGGAAAAAGAAAATATAAAGTATTCAATCCAACGGTGTGTGAAAGCGAACGTGTTTATTTTTGGTCGCTCACAACAGCAAGAATGTTCTTGTTCATGCGCTCTTTCTTTAATGTTTGCAAGACATAGTTACTCTTCCACGCAAATATTGTCATGTACTAGGTTGATAGTTTTATTTTTATTATTATTATTATTCTGTACTATGATCAGCTATAATAGATCTATATTTCAGACATTCTTTGTTATCTGTTGAAGGCAATAACGTTTGATACCCTGCTAATAACTTGACCTAGTCTCAGTATTAGGGCAGCTACTTGGTAATTTTAGCATATTGCAAGAACATTTTATACTTCGAAAGCCCGCAAAATAAAATGTTCTATCGGGCCTTGGCAATATTTTCCATTATCAAGCTAATTTGGCTAATCTTGGCAGTCCCATTTGCTTTCTCCATCCCCTACAGCAACCACCACAGTAGAATAATCATCAGGTTCATAAACCATTGCTTATGTCAGTAGAGGTCTTGTGGTTTTGGTGGAACATGCCGGTACCGTTATGGCCTCGACCAAGATTCGAACCTGGGTCCGATTACTTATGAGAAATACAGTAGATACTGATGAGAAATATCATGTAGGCAAAACTCTAAAGAATATAGTGATTATCAAAAATAGTTAAGTATTTGTGACTTTGATTAAGAAATTTTCAAGTCTCCTCAGTCTTCTGTGTTGGTGTGTGCTCTATATCTATTCTTCATTTCATATTAAACAAATAAATAGCCATATGAATCAATTTATATTCAATCTAACAATAAATATGCTCTCAGTAGGAGTCTGGAAATTGATCTGCAATCTTAAAATATTCAAGAGTAAATTACTCGAACAAATTCTTGTACTTCTTAGATGGACTGATGTATTTTCTTTTCTTGAAAACAGGCTACGTTAGGCATAGCCACGGCAGTACCTCAAACCAAAGGCCCGGACGACTACAACTTCGGTTTCGACGCT
The DNA here is from genome assembly GCF_040412425.1 of Macrobrachium rosenbergii. NCBI lineage: Eukaryota > Metazoa > Arthropoda > Malacostraca > Decapoda > Palaemonidae > Macrobrachium > Macrobrachium rosenbergii. The sequence continues at coordinate 66,727,496 of NC_089744.1, read as the reverse complement.
GGATCCCACTTCAGAAAAGAGGAGAAAAGTAAGTGTGAGCTTCCTCGTTTGCCATTAACTGCTTGTGCTAACTGGTCTTAAACCTTTTATTATAATAGGTGTTATTTTGTACTGTAGCGAAGTCGTTGTACCCAGTGGAAAGTGTTTTTTTTTTTTTAAGAAAAAACTTTTCTTGCAAATTTCATAAGCTCATCAAATCAAACTTTATTTACATGATTAGTATCATTGTCATGCTGAAAGGTTTTCAACCCCAAAACTTGAAATCTGTTATTAATGACTTGGAAAGTTTGTTGCTTCGTATAATTATCTCTTTATTTATTTGAAAATCAGGACAGTTCCTGAAAAAAATTCCGCTCTCTCTCTCTCTCTCTCTCTCTCTCTCTCTCTCTCTCTCTCTCTCTCTCTCTCTCTTATTTTATCTGATTCTTATTGATGCTTAATTTGTATATTGTTTACAAACAAGCAAAAATGAGATAAGGCAGAAAAATTAGGAGCCTTTTTTCCGTGGAATTCTCTCTCTTCATCTGAGTCACTCGTACCCGTAGACGTTATATACCAGCTCCTTTACAGCTTTAATCCCTTTCGATTCCAGTAAGCTTAGGATTTATAATAGCATCTTGCTGTCCTTGGCGTCGTCTGCTCAGGGAACAATGGCAATTAAAGAACTGAAAAAAATTCAAAATAAAAATTTTGAAATACCAGCATGTAACTATTTACACAGATTGTGTAAATGGTTGCTAGAAAAATTTTCTTTTATTTAAGCTAATAAAAAAAATTCATATCTGCCCTGGAATACTTAATTGCAGGTTTTTAAAAAAAAAGGCGTTCTGTCCTCTTCAAATTTCTCGTAAGCCACTGCCTTGGAACACGAAGTTTAGGTAACCGTTAGTAACCATTGACGGTCGCGACTCAGTAATTCCCATGGCAGTTCCTAGATCAGAAAACTCGAGGGGGATAGCTTTCCGCATTTCAACCGCAAAAACCAGTGTTCGCCATTATCTTTCATTTTGTTTCCTTTGCAACTTTGTATTATGAATAACAATCTCTGCACTCCACGTAGAATGTTATCCGTATTTAAATGCTGGATTAGATCCTGGACTGGAGTCTTTTTGGGGGGAAACATCTTTGTGTCATTTCGTGCATCGACATAAGCATTTCATACACCATCACTCAAATACGATAAGCCAACTATTTGGGAAACATTCGATCGTCCGTAGTATACTTATCATCCAAACTTATGATTCTATAGTTGTATGCTTGGAGATGTGGGGACTTATACCCTAGATTAAGAGTTTAGAATCTAGACAGTACACCTAAATATTATCCTGTGATAAATTCCAGTGCCGTCCTCCACCTCTTCTTGAAAGCCTGGAGCTTCAAGTGTGAAGAAACTACTGAAACTTACTCGCATCATGTACCCACACGCCTTCATAGAATGTGTATCAGTTTTGCATCGTACCTTTGCCGTCCATTCGCCCTCCCTCTCCACCTCCCCACCCACCTTACAAACATTGCTCAATTCACCTATATCATTCTTACTCCTGTTTTCTCTACAAATGCTTCATCTACACTATGCAGTTAATACTTTCTTGGTTTCCTTATCCTCCTTCTTTCAGACACTCGAATTGTATACATCACTTTTGTTGTCTTATCCCTGCATTTCCCACCATTCCAGCCCTTCTTACTCGACACATATTTAGCATGCAGTTCATCTTCACGGCTCCCATCCTTTTTAATCTCATATGCACATGCATTCAACTTCACTTGAGGGAAGGAAAGCTGGCTCAATTATTCTTTCATACATCCCTACTTTTCTTCCCCTAGACACCGACTCTTCCTCTACATCACTCTCCCTACCGCACAGTCTAACACAAGCTTCCCTTTCTGCACATAATCGTCAGTTCGAATGCCACCAGAACATTATGATAGCATAAGAGTTAAATTGGTACTGTAGCTCTGCATTTCTTCAAACCTTGACTTAAATATGTACGTCACTCCAATGTAAAGTGATGAATGCCTTGACTAGAAGAAATCTGTAGATTTATTTTGAAATACTGTGTATTCCGTTGTAACTTTCGTCGTCTCCACGACACAGCATTTCTTGATTCCTTCAAATCTTGATGGCTTCCTTTTCAGTGTGTGTTTTAGAGGATTTTATCATATTCATGGTTACCGTTTTATTATAGAAGAAGAAAATAACATTTTGGGTCAATCTACGTGGTGAATTTGTAAAACCCGGGTCACTCTAGGTGACTAGACATGAGCTTTGTATTTTTTCAGATTTTGAAACCAGAATCCCGAAAGTTTTAGAGTTGTAAGTACTCAACATGAGAAGCGTATTGCTAATCAGTTTTTCATATTTGTCATATTATTCATGGTCCTTTCTAACCTTTAATATTAATTAATATAAAAACTATAAGAAATATCTCGGTCTGAGTTGGTGTTTTGACTGGACGAAATCTTCCGAACTTAAAGAATCGCGTTGACGATTAAACAAAAGTTGATCGGTAACATTTTTTTTTAGATGGCAACACGTTCTAAGTGAAGTCAGAAATAATTCTTTCTTTGGTTAAAGCGAGAGAATTTCTACGAGCCAGAAATAATAATTTCATTGCTAAAGTCATTTCATTTACTATGGAACTCCTTCAATGAGCGGTTAGAATAGAATTCTACCAAATAGGACCTGAAATGGTTACCGTGGACCTCTGAGTGTATCAGCTCGCTTACTTGCGTTGCTATTGCTGTTGAAGACTGCTCCAGTATTACAGCGCCGCCTTAAGAAATATTTGGGTTTAATGCACCTCAGGTAGGACGAGCTGCTTGATTCCCCTTAAAAAGCAACATCTCTCTCTGACCATATTCCTTCTTTTATCCACTTCACACATCTCTCTCCCCTCCGCGAGGTTCCATCTTGATTTTTATCTTTCAATCTTCCTGCAGCCAAGCTGTCAGTCAACGCTTCTCCTAACCCCTCTTGCGCCATCCGCCATAATCCCCCTTTCCATTTCAATTCAGCAGATAGCATTTGCACCTTGGCAAACATTTACACAGCTGTTGCGTGACTCATGCATCTTGATCGTCCACGATTTGTATGTCTTGTTTCATGATGCACTTGCTTGTTAACACCAGTTTCTCTCACAACCCTTGCATTTATACGTCTCCCCATAAACACGATGACGTCATGTGATAAGCAAACGCATGTTTAATCAATAATAAGGAAAGCCTGGTACTAGAAAATGTTAATCTTAACGGATTTTTGAAAGTATAAAATCCATTTCGATGTGTTTACCAAACGGTTACTTGAACTTGCCGACGCTCATTCTCTTTGCTAGAGATGAAATAAAATAGAAACAAAATTACCAGGCGTGTAAGATCACGCAATAAACATTACTGACTTATGAAGATTTCTTGATAAAAGATAGTAATGAGTCTGGGAATGATGGTAAATGTCCTGAGAAAGAAGAATGAAAGAAAAAAAGACAGGAGATAAAGACGCACATTATATACGAATAAAAATTCTGTCGAAAGCAATGAAGGAACATAATGATGAGGGTCAGAGGTAGTTTCGGGGCTTTGCATGCTAATGAAAGGAGACAACGAACAACGAACGAGGAATTGGAAAGAAAATTTGGAAAGAGAAATGGAGTAGGAGGAAGGGGATGGAAAATGAAATGGATGAAACTGTAAATAGTGGCAAAAAGAGAAGTAACGAAACAATATGATAAAAGGTGGAGGGAGAAAGATATGAATGACTGATGACAAGAAAAAGATGAAAAGGTTATGGGAAGAAAACACAGATGATAAACGGTAGGGAACAAAATCAATAATGGGATGTAATGCAAAGGCACGGGTAAAGTAGAGAAATGGAATGTGATGAAAATTCAAATCCTTAAAAACAAAAATGAGAAATTTCAGATAAAAATAAGAAGATTAGAATAAAAATGGACAAGGAGGACAGAAAAAAACTGAGGACCAAGTTACTGAAAAATGAGAAAAGTGATCAGCTTGGGAAACCTGGAATAACTTTGCCTTTCGGAAATCGGCCATTAATTTGAAGCGAAATTCACTGCGATGGCATAAACGAAGGAATGTAACTCTAAACGGGATAAGAAGTGAAGCCGAGTGACGTAAGAGTAGTAGTAGTAGTAGTGGTATTAGTAGTAACGAGACATACTATTTATGAGGCTGATCATCTGGAAAAGGGAGGATTCTTGCTATGCATAAAGCTATAACCATTAAAAATTATTTGGATATCAGGAGCAGTTTTTGTATCAAAGAAGGGAAACTTACTGCTACACTGTCACTATTATTATCATCAATAATACTACTACTGCTGCTGCTATTAATAATAATAATACTAATTATCTGTTCTTTACCGCAAATTAACTCATCAAGATATAAGGATCCCATTGTGTAGTAGTTTTGTGAAATAAATCTTCAAAGTCTGAAGCAAAAAATAATTATCTTTTTTCCCTATCCTTTTTTTTCTTCTTATTCTTCTTTTCTTTTTCTTTTTGACTAATGATGCTTATTTTCATCTTCACACATGTCAAACAATATATCAGTGTGTGGAGAACTGCTTTTGGACTATGATCGATAATAGCCCAAGGTTACTAAAAGCCACTTGCTGCTTTGTAGATACGAAACGATAATCTCTTGGCTGACGAACGTTATTCCTATTTTAACTTAAAAGATAGTCATTTGAAGTCTCTTTTTCTCTCTACATACTTATTTATCTATCTGTCTAAAAGATAGTCATTTGAAATCTCTTTTTCTCTCTACATTCTTATTAATTTGTGTCTATTTATCTGTGTACGCATGTAAATCACTATTATATCAATTACATATTCATGCAAGGGTTTACGTACGTAGCCGAACTCGTGTAAGGCAAGGCAGTTAAAGCACAACATCCCAGTTATACACCTCAATCCATTGTTTAATTCTTTATCTTTCCTACCCACTTTTTTTGTGTGAGGGGAGGGGTGGCAGTGCCAGGTCTAAACTGAGTTCGTTACCCATGCCTTAAAGGAAGAGGGGAGGGGGGCGCGTATGTACATCATTTAGTCAGTATCAAAAAGGAACTAATTTTAGATTAGATTGGTCAAAGAATGGGTTTGTATGGTCAGAAGTTAAATATACAATTACGCACTGGAAACCTACAGGGTTTTGTAATCCAAAAACAACGATCGATCGCACTTTCAAGGCTAGCGCTGCCTATTTTCTGAAGTGAGGTCAAGACAGCTGAAGGCCGGTCGAAGGTCAGTGAAAGGTATCTGCAAATCGCTGAAATCTATGAACAAGTTGTTAGTTTTTATCAAATTTTATATATATGCTCACACGTATATGTATTTCACATGTCGTTAAAATAATTACAAGAATATTTAAGACCTCAAAAATTATCAAGTGTGTTTCGAGCGACTAAAGGCCTAACACCTTACCTAAATCATTGTTTTTCACTTCGTAAAATGCTGTTGAGGCATCTCAAGGTTAAAAAAAAGACATTAGGACAAACAGAAAAAACCACTGGCTACTGACAAATGAGTAATTACAAAAGTAAAAAAATTGCCTTTTTCTGTCAGACGTATTGCTTAGCATGCGATAACGAGCATGCTAAGATACTCATCCGTGTAAACACGGATAACACACATGTAAACACGTGTCTAGAAAAGCAAACGTAAAAAAGAAACCCGCGGGTTTGTAAGAACGTAAAAAATAGAGGTTAATGAATGTTGAATACCTTGACCATCTTGGCAAATATCATAATGCAAAATAAACTATCAAGTGTCTCGAATGTGATTGGAGGGAACCGTTAAAAGCAGCATCCTTACAGCCAGCGAGCTAATCGACGGAGGGAAGATCAGGATGCGAGCAAGAATTGCAAAAACAACGCTACACGTCCACGATTACTTGTCAAAGCACTTTACGATCAGTGTCCTTATCACGGGTATAATAAGATAAAAAACATTCCCAGCCACTTTTTTTTTCTTCTTTTTCTTTTTTTTAGCAAGGATGAGTTTCTACGAAGGGCAACTGTTTTATCTCTCCAGGTAGCTGGTTTAAGTGGCACCACAGAGTACTCGGGTGGTTAAATGATACTTATATTGTCCAACACATCTTCTGGACAGATTGGCCCACCCCCACAAAAAAAGTTAATTAACGTCGACATAATGCCGCAAAATAGATGTCTCAACCGAGAGCAGTAATTATAGTAAACTTTGAAAATATTAATCTCCCCCACAGAGCAAATAAAAATAAAATTTGAAGTCCAGTCGCTGTGGAATTTTTAACACTATCAAAAGATTTCGGAACCCACATTTAGACAACTGGCTTTCGCAGTTGCAATACAGTTTTACTTATACTATCGACCTGCATGCAGGCAGTGCCAGCTGAGAGTAAGATAATCATTCTTTATTCTCTGCATTACGAATGACGTCACTGAGTGAAATCTGAGCGAATTTCTCAGTAACCTGAGAGGCTCGTGAAGGTTTCCTTCAGTTATCAATATGAATGTGTTGCAAGAGCTTTCGGTCCCCGAGGTGAAGCATAGTAATATACAGATTACATTTGCGTTGATTATTATTAAAGATTGTTAGTGAATAGGCCTCAAGGAGCATTAAATTGCAAAATAGGCTTTTTTTGAAAAGGTCGGTCATAGGTGACAATACAGAACAGATGGTTGAGAATACAAAATAATTAATGATAAACCAATAGATATACACGTGTTCATACATAAGTACATAAACAGCAATATAATTGTCAGAGTTAATGTCACTGGCTATATGGTACTTTCTCTCTCTCTCTCTCTCTCTCTCTCTCTCTCTCTCTCTCTCTCTCTCTCTCTAATGAACACGATAAAACTTATTATCAAAGTTGACAACCGCAAATGAATCTGACATTGAAACTTTATACTTAGTCTTTACAGGATCTTCTTTAAAAAAAAATGCAACTCAGCGAAAGTTATCATTAATACTTTCCTCTTTTTTTCCCATAGCTCCCGAAGGCAAGACCCTAGGCGAGTACGGATTCCGTACGCCCGACGGATGCATGCACGTCGTGAAGTACGAGGCCGACCAACAGGGAGGATACAGGGTCCTGGGCTCCAGTAAGAGAGATTGCAACATAAAAGGTAAGCGTTATAAGGAAGGTCGAATAAAATGGTCCATCTTTTAGAGGAACTGAAATTTATATAACATTTTGTATAAAATGGAAAAAGACTTATGCTTAGATGCTTATTAAATAAAATATATTCTGTAATGTATGTATGTGTATATATGCATATATAATTTCGATAACCACAATGCCCTTTTAACTTCATGATTTCTTCACATTTTAGAAACGCTTGTCACTACCAAGCCCAGACCCACATGAAGAAAGAAATGGAGATGCTCTGATGCCCGGGCGAGATTCGAACTCGCATTCTTAGTATCAGAACGAGGAAACGTTAATTACGTGGCCAGGTAGATAACATTACCTCGTTCTGAAACACGGCACGCGAGTTCGAATCTCGCCAGTCATCAAAATATCTTCATTTCTCCTCATTTGGAGCCAGGCTTAGTAGTGACATGCGTTTCCGAAGTATGAAGAAATCGAGAACTTAGAAGGCATTGTGGTTATCAAAAAAATATATCACACCTCTCCTATTTCTTTACAGCTCACAATCGTCGTCCATTAACGACGACAACGACAACTAAACGACCGACCACAACGACAACCAAAACCACAACCACGGTCCGCCCTACCACTACAACCACGGCCCGCCCTACTACCACAACCACGCCCCGCACTACCACCCGCACCACTACAACTACTACCACTACTACTACTACTACTCCTAAACCACGTAATCCACTGTCCATCAGTCCGCTGCCACAAGTTAACAACGCTATTGAAGGTAAAAATTAATATCAGTAGTCATGACGTCACTGGGAGCACTCATGCAACTCTGGAACTGTAAGAGGGTCAATAGTTTTTTTTTTTACTCATTCCTGTTTGTTGATTTTTAAGATAATGCTGACGTCACAACAATAAATGTAATGAAAACGAACAACGTTAACAAAATATGTGAAGTACGGTGACCATTACTATTCCAAAATCTGGACAAACTCATAAACAGTTTAAGGGGTTGCAAAAAACTAGATCAGAACCAGACACAATAAAATTTTGAAAAATGAAGTTTGCCTCCATTGAGGTTAAGAAAATTGAGAATTCCACTAATGGCCGAGATAAAGCTGTGAAGGCCGTCGTTTGGAAATCCCTTGGGATTAAATTGAATAGAAACTCAGCTGTAAATGTCATCGTTTGTCAGTGCGAGACCGCATAGGAACCAGAATCAAAAGATAACTATGATTGAAAACTTCTTACTGACAACGACACTCGCAGTAGCGGTATCTCCTGCGCTTTTAAAAGGATTATTTTCAGGTGACCTTGGAGAATACTTGGAAATTACATGTAGAATTAATTTGTATATTTTGTTTTTTATATGCAGAGGATCACAGACGCGTAGATTGGCCTGAAGTGCTTTGGTCATACTTGAAAGCAAATGCGGCGCATCGCGGATTTTAATTGGATTGAATTCATTCACCTTGTTTTACCTGCTGCCATTGATAGGGTGTCTCTCCAAGGCAGTATCTCCTCTGATTTCTTTCCTCTTCACTTAGGAAGACTGTCCATTCATAATTACTTATAATTAACTCTTTTGTGTTATTAGAGATCGACCTCTTTATATACATAAAATAACGAAGTCTCTTGAAACTTCCAAAGGCATTAATCACACTCTTTTACACTTTCTTCACTCCCCGTGATAAGCCGAGGAACCCCAAGGTCGTCAACTGAACCAGCCGGGCGCAGCCGAAAATAAGCCGGAACCTCTTTACTCCTACGGTTATAAGACGGACACCCACGGCCACACGGAGAGCGGACTGCCTGATGGGTCCAAGAAGGGAGAGTACTACTGGGACAGCCCTGACGGCTGGAGGATCATCGTCACCTACGAGTAAGTGTCATCTCTCTCTCTCTCTCTCTCTCTCTCTCTCTCTCTCTCTCTCAACTACAGTGACGAAGAGAGGTCCCTTATAGCTTAAGCTTTTAGGAAAAAGAAACAGTTCAAGGTAAACGTGGAGTCCGTCGTTATTGACTAATTAACTGTGTGTCATAATGTAAGGATACATTTAGTAAATGTAGTGAAAAAATTATCACTTTTCTTTATGAAAACTGCATAATATTTATTTATATTTCATCATGTTTTTCAGATAAGTTATTTTCCTTAATAGTGTGTGGCTCTTAATGAAGATTTCTCTTAGCGTGAAAGAAATTTCGTAAAGTGTACAATAATAAATAAAAACTCTGTCTGCTTACAAGAAAATAAAATGCTATATTTTTCAGACATTCCTACATGCAAATAATCTTTTTTTCGATTCAAATTCAGAGGACTGTTTTCTTCTAATCAGAAAGATTTATAATGCAAATCAGAAACTTTTGTAATTACAGTGTCCCATTCTGACGACCTTCCAATTTTTTCGGTCACATGTCCCACTTGACATCCAGGTGGGTCCTGCTTAAGCTCTGCCAGAATTCGACGTCACTTGCCATTTCAGCCCATTCGCTGTTGCATATATTCCATAGTGTAAAATTTGGTGCTCTTTCCATAGCTTTGTTTTACACCTCTTATCTTTCGTTATCTGGCCATCGCATTTTGGATTCGTTAAATTTAATGCCTTACACCTCGTCTTGCTTCTTCATCCGAGAGATGGAAATTGAAATTCACTTTGCTTTACCCTTTTCTTTGGACCTTGAGAGTAAAGAGATCTTATTTAATTATCACACTAGAGATCTTTCTTCTGCATGAGACCTATGACATTGGACTTCATCAGTTACGTAACGTGTTGTGTACTTTCCTTCTTCATGTAGGCTGTGAAATTTGGGATTGTCAGTATCCTTTATCGTAATGAAAACTTTATTTGTACAGTTCTTCAAAGCTGCTAGCCTTATTTAAACTGGAATTTATCGGCAGCTGTACCTCTGTGTTTTTTTTCTCTACTATGAAATTTTAACTTGCCAATTCCCCAGCAGGGGAACAAAACTCAAATTCATCGATAACTTTACAGGTGGTTGTTTGTACCTTTCTTTTTAACCCTGATAATTAAAAGTCTTAAGAAATTCCCCTCCTCTTGAAGCAATGGAAGCAGTAAAATTGGTTTCCTATTCCAACAGAATCAACTCTGATCAGGATTTATTTCACTTTTCCTTTCTTTGGACCTGTGCTGGAAAAGGGCATGATCGTGCCCGTTACACTGACCTTTGCTCTTAAAAAAAAGAGAGGGAAGAATTTTAAGGTTTTCTGCTGCAGAATTCCTATTCAAGCTTTCTCCATATCGTAATGATAGTCAATTTTATCCCATCAATGAATATAAAGGAGAGGTTACTCTAAAAGCATAGACCTGAAGTAAATGTATGTAAGTGACCTCACCTGTTTGCTGAGGATGATGCATCAATAGATATTTTCATCTTCATCGTAAAGTTTTCAGCACTAATCCCTACGTAGCCAAAATGGAGCTGATGTCTCCTTGGCCTATAGCTCACTTTAACCACCACAAGCAAGAAACGTGGCTGCTTATCAAACCTGACACGGCGCTGGCCTCTCCAAGGTGCCGCTCTGTCATGCCTGTCAGCTCAACTTATTAACGCCTTTTCAGCAGGCAAATAGTAGGGGATTTTCTGCGATTTATAAAGATAATAATGATGATAGGGAAGATATCATCATTGCTTATGTACGTATATAGCAATCGTATATTCATGTATGCGTGCTTTCGTCTGTTCGTATCCATACATATGGATTACAGCCATGCATATGAGCTGTAAGAGACTTTTGTTACTCTTGTCCCTCGCGATTTTTGTACGTCCTTCAGCATCAAGATAATAATCATATATTTCACTTCTCTTAAAGCATGTCTGAAGATAGTAAAGAGTCAACGAACTATGAGTAGGCTGGAGAATTTAGATGAACGAGTTGGTCTACAGCCGTGTTTTTGGGTTAGTGGAAAAGGAGACGTGACATTGAACTGTTCTTTTCTACATGTAATCTCATTGCTTATTAGCATGTGTTTTGAATTATGAAGTATTCTTACAGCGTTCAGCATTTCTGTGAAGTGGCATACTTTACATTCTTACCAAAAAACGATGCTTTACCCTCAAGAACCTACCCTTGATTCTATATATCGTAAGCTAGAGGAATTTCGTAATAAAAAAAAAAGGCAGACGTTTTAACAAATTTTGACTTTTAAAGCCGTTGTAATCGGGACCTCATTACAGCGGTTCGCTGACGCATTTTGAGCTGGTAAGAGTTTAAACTTGATAAAGTCTTTTTGGCAGAGAGAATTATCAACTCAACGTTATTCATTAATTTATCAAGATTGCATTGCCATAGCAAACTTTTCACCTCCAGCTAAGAACGCTTTCATGCCTATCGTCCTTGGCGTTGCCTCATCAAATTTCAAAAAACAACCAATTAACACCGTGGCAAAATAACCTGTCGTTTATCTTTTCCTGCAAACAAAACTATTAGCGCTGTTTTTGAAAGCTAATTAAATTTATGCCAGATAACCATGTAGTACAGTTACTGAGAGATATAACTGACCCAGACAGCCTTGCTCTCCTCTTCCACAGTTCCTGAATCTGTCTTCTTTTTCCATCATCTAAGAAAAGAAGGTCATTAATATTTGTGTCGCGTGTTAATGTTTTCTTTCTTTTCTCACAGTGGGGCCAAAATGGCTGTGTGCTGCTTTGGTATGTCTTGCCTTGTCTAAAAAAATCAAACAAATAAATAATGGGAGAGAAACTCATTTTGACATTTTTGGTGACTTCAACCCCACCCTCCCCTCCCCATAAAAAAAAATAATCACCTCAGTTCTTCCATTCATTTTGTAGTGAATTATGTTCATTTTTAGGCACCCAGTCATTATGGCCTCAAAAACTGGAAATCAGCAAGGACCTCGCTCAAACTAAATGTTGCTTTGCAACAAAATTATGCCTTCTCCGGCAGAACTTAATAAAAAGCTTGAAAATATCTGGCTCAAATATGCAAAACTAATGGTTGATAAAGGCAGTTCAAATAAACCAACATTATGCGAGAGTATATATCAGTGAGGGATAAGAGAGGATAAGAACCTTCACCTCTTGAGTACCTACGATAGCATTGAAAAGAAATATTCAGATGCACTTGATATTTTCAGATATATGCATAATGGCTTTGTTAGTTTTAAGGCATGTATGATTTCAGAACAGATTAGTGGAGTCCAAGTAGTTGACTATTTTGCTTTGTTAATGACACAAAGGCATTAATAAAATAGACCAGCGCTCTGTGGTTCCAGGAATCTTCATAATCCAGGTTTCTTTGAATCGTTTCCTAACATCACAGTAGCAGATGGTTTGAATGCAGAAGCCTTCACAGAGAAATTTAAGCCTGTGTTGTCAGTTTCTTGCTCAGAAAAAAAATGTGTGGTGGCCATTATGAAACAGTTTTTATGTAAGTTTGCAGTAATTATGTAAAAGAAATCGAAAAAAATGCCCATAGGTTGTGTATATTCACTGTTTAGCAAACATGCTAAATTGTTCACTGCATTACAATCACTGGCTGAGATTTCAGTCGATTCCAAAGTTATTCAAAATTTCCAAGAAAGCTGTGACTATTCAAAAAAGAATCCTCTAGAATTTCCCTGCAAATTTCAGTATCTTTATTACTACCCTCAAAATTAGATATGCCAAGGCTAGGAGTCAGATACTCAGTTTAACTCCCAGGCTACAGTATATGTAAGCACATAATTAATATAAACAGATAGGTTAGATAAGCAAAGTTATCCCTTCAAAGCCTAGGTAACATTTCCTGAAAAAACACACATTTGACATACAAAGATATACAAGCCAAGTAAAATGTCTTCCATTGGCTAATCAAAATACAAAGAATTACTGATGGCCAAAATCCTGGGAATTGGCCATGTAATAATGTTGTAGGTTACAGGCTAAGTTGAATTGAAAAAGCTGTGTTAGCCTACGTAAGTGCAAATGAAAGAACTTTATCAATTCATAATGTTTATAAATTGTGATATTCAGCTTCATACCGCATATATATATGAATATATAAAGTCCACTTCGGAAGGTGAGTGAAAACCGGGACTCTGAACAAGTACTTTCGTAGTTTATTCTACATTTTCAAGTGTGAATTTGAAAATATAGAATAAACTACGAAAGTGCTTGTTCAAAGTCCCGGTTTACACTCACCTTCCGACGTGGACTTGTGATATTCTCAAGCACGTGTTCCTTCGCGCTGTATTGGAGATATATATAATTTGTGTGTGTGTGTGTGTGTGTGCATTCATATTAACGGGAACATTTCCTTTTAAATTGTACATGTCTGTTTAAGGGAACCGTATGGAGATAAAATATCGTCTTCAAACCGAATTTTAGCTGTACATTTTTGGGGAGAACGAGACCTATATTTTCATGTTTTAGCAATAATGGTGGCACAAAAATTGTTTAATACGCTTTCTACTTATTTCCTGTACTTATATACCAGGAGCGAGGAATTGTCGCCCTAGCGATTATAATCAAAATTAATATTTTGGAACAACGTTTTTTTATAATTATGACATTATAGAAAATGTAAAATGGTGATACATCAAGCTTATATACGTTAAGCAATAGCAAACCACCTTGCATATAATGAATTTTTCATTACTGTTGACATGCCTGGCAGGAGAAGAAAAGTAGAAGTCCTCTGGAATAAAAAAGGAATGAAAAAGACAAAGAAAAAACTCGAGGGGAAAATGGTGAAAATGTGATGCAAATACCAGACATGTAGTTTTCAGCCTTTAACCTGCAAAAGTAATGGAGGCCTCGAAACCTTTGTCTACCAAGAACAAGAAGCTGAGAGTTTATGATGAACATTCGTACTTTCTATCCTCAGGGCTAACGAAAGAGGCTTCTACCCCAGGGTGAGGCGCATTCGCCTTACGCCTACAACTCCAAGGCCTGGTGACGGGTCAGATAACGGAAACCCCCTCGCTAAGGAGCTGGGACCCGATAAGGCAGAAGAGATTGCTGTCCCTGTTGGAGGCTGTCCTTATTACTTCTACTACAACACCAGGTATATATCCACATTTCCTTTGGAAACTGTTCATTCTGCTATTCAGTTTAGGTATTTCGTAACGATATGATTGCGCATATGACGTGGTTTAGGTTACCTGAACGTATCTACCCTCACTTTGTTGATACCGAACTCAGATTGAACCCAGTTTTGAAAGTTCTTAATCTATTGAAGAAAAACAAAGGCTTTATGTCTGAAACACGGATGAATTAGGTGCTTGAGGAAACTTTCTGACTTTAAGAAATTTGTAACTTTATAACATTTTGTTGCACCAAGAGAGACCAAAAAATAAAATTAAAAAATGATATTCTTATTCTCTAAAACCCTTTGTCCTTCAGAATGAACTACCACTGGGAGCACTGCCACGAGGACTCCAACCGAACGGGAGAATTCGGTCATTTAGGTTCGGACGGATATTCCCACAAGACATCCTACTACGCCGACAGCACAGGATTCCATCCCAGAGTGAGCAAGACGCCCCTCACGGCCAGGCAAGCAGAGGTGGTCGCCGAATACACGAAAGGTGCCTTCATCATACCTAAGGTGCGTTCTCTTCCTCTTTGGCAAATACACAGATAAAAACAGGTTGTTCTCCCTGCGTTATTCGTGGAAGTCTTTTGAAGTGCTTATTGTATTATAGGAATCTGTGTAGTGGTCAGTTTCACTGAAACAAAATTTACACCCAGTGAAAATTTGCTTTACTATTAATCATTTTATATATATATATATATATATATATATATATATATATATATATATATATATATATATATATATATATGTGTGTGTGTGTGTGTGTGTATACAGTATATACATATATATATTATATATATACTGTATATGTATATATATACTGCATAGTAACTTTATACCTGATGCATAACAAATTTTGCAAAAAAGATCTAGAACATATGGTCTCTTCCCTAAAAATCATTTGTGCCCATGTCAGCAATTTCATGTTTCCATTTCTTTTTGTTTGGAAATCTTTGTCTTTCCTTATCAACTGCAGCTTTTCCCTCTGTGTTCCAGCCCGACGAGGAGCGAACCGACACAGAGAGAAGGATCCAGGAGTGGCTCAGAGAAAACAGAGATCGCGTTGACAACCCGTTGCGGTGAACGGCTCCACAATCAAAATATTTGTCGCCTAACATTCTTCTTCGTGTTCTTTTTCTTCTTATTGTCGTATATGAGCAACATTGTAACTGACGGTTTCGTAGACCACAGTTTTGAACACTAATATAGCAAGGTGATAAGTACAAAGGAACAGTGTGCTTCCGTATATTACAATTTTAATTAGTCATTTCTAAAAGGGACTTTTTATTTTCTTTAACAGGAAGTATGTATGCCAGGAGCAACAGAGTCTGGTATAGGGCTTGTCCCATTTCCTAGAAAACAGACTGCAAGAAAAGGCATTGTTTTATTTTTTATTTAACAAGAAAACTAAAATGACCTTAATTTCAGTTATATAAGGTTCTCTCGTGAATTGAAAAATGTGGAATCAAATGCAATATTGTCAACGAAAGCATGAAAAACATACTGAAATTCGTTGATTTACGCATAAAAGAATTTGGGAAACTAAAGAAAAGATTACCTAAATTATGTTTATCATTAATTTAACTGTACCGGTATAAAATATCTTCCGTTGTCTTAGGGGCTTTGGTCTGGAAAATGTATCTATAAATTAGGATCAAGACAAGTCAGATTTACGAAAATGTTAGAAAGTGTTATTTCATGGTTTAATTATTGTTTTAGGTACGGGAATTCTTAGGCATTTTGACGATAGATTATGAAAATTTTATCAGAAAAAATATTCCAAAAAAGAAAAATGTCTTAAATCTAACACTCAAGTTTCCTGTACCAAATTGCTCTCCTTAAACAAGCAAAACTAAGTTACTATCATTACTTATTTCATTAGAAAATATTAAAATCTCTCCAAAACTGAGATATTTAGAATGCTTTCGAATCCCGGTTTCAGAGTAACATAATGTGGTACATGAAATTTGGACGGGTAATTAACCTGACCACGATCAAGTATGTCTTGGTATACTTATTTCCACGACGCTTAAATTTTGAAGAAGTTTATTCTTTACTGGTAAATTCTTAGCAGTATTTCCATGATTTGCCTTTTATTTCTAAGTGGTACTTTGATTTCTAGAATATGGAAGACCAGATACTCAGATACTAGTTGTACCTAGTGTACATCTGATTTACAAGTTATTGATGAAAAAATGCGTTGGTCTATCGTGATTTCTCGTAAAATTTGAATGTAAATATGTAAAAGCAGAACTTTTTTTTAACATGAATGGTTTCTTTTGTTTTCATCCCTATTTTCCTTCTACTCTAATTTTATCTGGACCAACTGTTTTCCTATTTAGAGTTTACCAGTATTATGATTAATCAGTAAGATGATGCATACATTATATATATATATATATATATATATATATATATATATATATATATATATATATATATATATATATATATATATATATATATATATATATATGTGTGTATTATATGTATATACACATATGCGTACATGCATATAACACATATATATTGTGTGTATAATTTAGATTTTTAAACTCATTATCTATAGATTGTTATACTAAAACCCTTTAGACTGATTCACTCTGTCAGGACCTGGAATCCAATGAGAAGCAATTAGTCAGTTTTGCGTTCTTTTTACTTTCGCTGTTGAGCGGTGACGCCATCTTCGCCCTTTTGAATGTTGTCATTGTCTCATCAGAGATATGTCTCCCATTTACTTAAGATTCTTTTGTAAATAAATCGCTAAACAAAAAACAATAACAGTTCCTTTCTGTCAGTATGCGTGTTAATGATGTTTTGTTTAATATTTTGCTTCGAAAACTTTCTTCCTGCCTGAAATTATTTAATTCTAACCTAGGAAATCGCTAAAATCTTCGTTAAGATAAAGAACCATTGTTACGGTTCCAGAATGAAAGGATGATGAAGGAGAGCAATCTGTAAAAACTTATATAAAAATTAAACTAGCTTTTACTTACTTATCAATAAATTTATATTTAATAACCATCGGTCTCCTCATCATTCCATGGTAAAAAAAATGGAGCAAACTTCGCTTTTCATACTGCAGTGTCCAGTAGAATTTGATGATAATGGCAGAATCATTCTTCTTGAACTACACATTTTGATTCCCCGTAGGGGGTTAGTGCCGTCAATGCACCACATGCGGTGCAATGTAGGCATTACTTAAGGTTCTTTGCAGCGTCCCTTCAACCCCTAGCAGTTCTTCATTGTAGGGGTGGCTAGAGCTCTCGGCTAGCAAGCTGTTGGCCCAGCGTTCGAGTCTCCGGCTGGCCAGTGAAGAATTAGAGGAATTTATTTCTGGTGATAGAAATTCATTTCTCGTCATAATGTGGTTCGGATTCCACAATAAGCTGTAGGTCCCGTTGCTAGGTAACCAGTTGGTTCTTAGCCACGTAAAATAAAACTAATCCTTCGGGCCAGCCCTAGGAGAGCTGTTAATCAGCTCAGTGGTCTGGTTCAACTAAGATATACTTAACTTTTTTTTCAACCCCTAGCTGCAACTGTTTTCATTCCTTTTACTGTACCTCTGTTCATATTCTCTTTCTTCCATCTTACTGTCCATCCTCTCCTAACAATTGATTCATAGTGCAACTGCGAGGTTTTCCTCCTGTTACACCTTTGTAACCTTTTCACTGTCAATTTCCGTTTCAGCGCTGAATGGCCTTAGTTGCCCCAGTGCTTGGCATGTATGCCTAAAATCTATAAATCTACAATCTACATCTACACATTTTGATTGTCTTTCTTGTGAACTTAACGAAATATTACTGAAACGTCGTTTCTGTTCCCTCTCTGTGTCAGTGTCCATTATGTTTTCTGTATTACAAAAAGTAAAAATAGAAAATCTAAAAGAAAACTAAGAATGACATTCAAGAGTTCTTTATCACTTGCTATATTATTTTAACAACGTGTCCTCGCATTGTGCGTGGAGGCTCATATAAATGTGTTTCCTCTTTAACGTTCTAGTTTATTTAGCTGGTTGTTGATGTTTAGTATAAAGTTGACTGATGATGTACAGTGTAAAGCCAAATAAAAATGTGTACATACTCTTGTTTCTTGTGTCCTTTACTCGATGTGAAATCACAATCTAAAAACAATATTTCTGCACTTCCAGATCAATATTTCAGGGTCATAATTCTTTTGACACCATTTTGCTTCATTTCTTTTGTTAATTTTGAAGCTTCCTATAGAACCAGCTTCTGTAGATATTTGCTTTAGTATATGGTTCTACAAACAGCATTGCTACACTTGATCTCAACACAAGTGCCATTTGACTATAATTTTCCATCTACTTACTACCTTACACTATACAGACTCCTGAATGACCCAGCTAGGTCATGCAAAAATCGGGAGAACTCGGAAGTGTTGGTGGGTCAGACGAACGTGAAAGCAAGAACAGGATAATAGGTCTGAGTATGACTGAAAATGAAGACGAAGGCAGCTTTTATCTGGTTATTTGGTGAATAGCAAACGTCAAGTGTTCCTCTTCCTCACCCAAACCTAAACCATGTGAGAAAGATATGTGGTTGAGTTTTAACATTATATATTTAATATACTAACTTTTAAAATGCAGTATATCCAAGCTGAAGATGCTAAAGGTTAGCATAACTACAAACAATGTAATGATGTGTTGCTTCCTTTAACTTTAGAAGTAAGAAATAAACCGAAGAAATTGCTTTTGTTGAAATCTTTTGACTAAAGAAATGTGCAATCTATAGAGAAAGCCAAAATTAAAAAGAATATAAAAAAATGTCCCTAACACGGTACATAAATATATTGCTGTAGTCACTGAAGTCAAAAAGCTTTGGGAATGCAAGGAAGGAAAAATATAAATCTCACAGGCACGAAAAGCGAGAGTGCGCCTGTGAGCCGTTGTAAAGTTTCATCCTTCATGTCACTACTACTACTATCCAAACAAGTAATTTTGTCCATCGACTGCAAATTTTCCCTCACAGAAATTTAAAATGTTACTCAGAAATGCTGTAGTTCACGTTAAAGGGGTACCAGGTAAGTGATTACGATTCAAAACCTCAATAAGGCGTCGGTAATCTACCGAGGCAACCCTAGGAAGGCCTAGCCCATGTGATTTATAAAACCTCAAATACCCTAGGTTACCGGTACGGCAGTCCGCCCTGCCTAGTCTAAGATTTACGCCATAGGCTAAATACCACATAGGCCTACAAATGCAAACATCATGGGTAGAACTAAAAAATACCTCCGCATGGGGAGGCCTACAAATGCAAGCGGTAATACTTTACAAAGGTTGCGCACCTTATATATCGGTAAATAGCCCGTTACATGTTACCAGTGACACGCTACACTGCTCTCCAGTAGTTCTTCCGGTCGCCTCAGTACATCGTTAAAGTCGGGGCCAGACCAGGTTTGGGCGACTGCACATGCACGGTTTTTGTCTAATTGACCCATCATATTCTCCGATTTAGATTAGACCCAGGCCAACCAATCATAGGCCTAAGATTATACCCGATAGGCCCTGGTCTCTCGGCCTTGCTCTGAATTCGTCCATTTCATTTCCGCCCGCGAACGCAACGGATCTCTGTCTTGGTTGCAGTTTGAGTGTTGTAGATATCACCGTTATATCTAGGGATAGGGATGCCACCCTCGAATTCTTTGCAAGGCACAAAGTGTTAAATTTGACATAAGTGCCCTGGCAGAAGGGAAGAAGCCTTCGACAAGTACCTGGCCTATCACCTCTTCCGCCGAAAGTACCCGCTGTACGAAGGCCAGTTTCACGTGTTCATGGTGCTGTCATTGCCCTCTATCCACCGCCTGTTTCCCCAGCGGAACACGGATTTGGTGCCTCCCAACAATAAGGTAAGTTCATTGATGTATATGTAGGCTAAGGTAAATGGTTCCTAAGTAAGGCTAAGAGCAAATAGGCAGCACATATTAGGTAAGTGTTCTTGTTGGCAAGCGGAAGTCAGGGCCACTCACGCTGTCCAAACGTCCACTCAGGCTAAGAACAGCCCACGTGTTTGGACTATGAACTCAGCCAGAACAATGACCGTATGTTGTGGGGGGGTTTGTTTAAGTATACGTAAGAAGTAGCCTACTGTAATTCCTGTGGCTAGTGTGCGTAGCGCAATATGACCTCTTGCCAAGAGTCATTAAAAAAGCGGATAAGGCCAGCAGCACTGTTCCGCAAACCTCCAACTGAAAGCAGATATGTTAAAAAAAAAAAATGGCCCAGGCTAGCAGTGTCTGTAGGTGCATAAGGTTAGCTGTTGTAAGTAGAGTGGCGGGACAACATTTTGAGTGCAGTGTAGTGGGTCAGCCTAATATATATAGTGTAGCAGGTCAGCCTCACATAAGTAGAGTAGCGGGTCAACCTTGTGTATTTGGAGTGGACATCATTTTGTGTGCAGAGTAGCGGGTCAGCCTCACATATGCAGAGTAGTGGGACACTGCATACCTATGTGTGTCGTTCCCCCACCCAAAAACCCCAGTTTCCCAACAGGGTCCCCCTTACTGTTCGTTCTTAATTAGGTTATTCATATGGCGCAAAATCATCCGTTTTGTGAATTCCTCCTTTGTGCTGGTTCCCCCCACCCATTAACCCTGGGTTCCCAACATCATCCCCCTTACCGTTTGTTTATAGGCTTTTGCATATTCACTTATTGCATGTCCACAGTAATTATGACAAAATACACGTTTTCATTCATTTTCTAGCGTGAAAAAACCTGTGCAACTGTTGTAAATTTTTACCGCTAATACAGCAAAATTGTAACCAGTAAACACCCCTGGGGTATGTTAGGTTGGTATTTTTAGGGGTGTTTACTGATTACAATTTTGCTGTATTAGCTATGGACGGGGGTGGGGGCTCACCGCGGAATGCCGGTTTAGGTCTACTCCGTCATATAGTTTTCAAAGTTCAATTACAGTTTAGTTACAGCCAGCTGACAAAATATTACTTTAAATTCTTGTCAAGCAAGTAAAATACCATAGGAAAACATCAATTGCCATAATCTAGCTTACCGCGGAACTACGGTTTAGAATTACCGTTATTTTTTGTTGGTCAACTGTAATTAACCTCAGAAGTTGTATGCGTGCCATCCTGGAATGCTTTCATGCTTGCGTAGTGTTATATCGGAGCTTTCGGTAAAAGTGGAGTTTCCTTCACCATGGGGTCTGGGGACTCTGCCCCCTGACTAAGAAACATGGCCTGCTAGGTTACGTTAGCTTAGGCTATGTTAGGTTAGTATAGTTCCTTTTATAATAAGTTTCTTTAGCCAATCCCTTAAACATATGGCCCCTTAATGACTTGCACATGCGCAGAACCATTCCATAAAAACAACACGGCAGTCCAGTCTTTCTCCCAACGATTTTCCCCACCCAAAACCCCTCGTTCCCAAAAGGCCCACAACCACATTGGGTAGATTGAGGCTAATAATAAGTAACCGACAATAAACAGCACAGCCTCCTTCACCAGCAACACTAGCTAAAAGTATAGGAAAAATCAATTTCCAAGGTAATAGTCCATGTGGAGCTGTTGTTTAGATTTACCACATCGTGCTGCAGACTGTACAAGCATTAGGCTAGTTACGTAGAGAATGGGTAGTATGCAGAGTAGAGAGACAGGGATAGGCATTGGTCATTTTGAACCTACTACTACAAAGGGGTAGCCTAGGTCAGTCCATATGCTTGATGTTGAGTGTTACTTTGGGGGGTTTAGGGGGGAGCAAAGTCCCCCCACCTGGTCAGGGCGCAGCACCCTAAGTCAGGTTAGGAAGCTAAGTTCTGGTTAAGTCAGTGCACAAAAGTTTAGGAAAGGTTAGGTTAAGGTTGTTTGGTTAGTAAATTGTAGTTAGTGCCAGACCATGTGTTCAAACAGAAATTTGGTCCTGCCGATGTGTTTCCGATATTCACAGCGCCCTAAGTCAGGTTAGGATGGTGAGATCTGGTTAGGTCAGGATATGGCATTCTAGAAAAGGTTAGGTTTAGTCCTGAAAACTGGACCCCTCCTGCGCAATATTCTAAGGGTCACATTTCTTCTGAAATGCCCACTATAGTCAAGGGTTACCCTTTGTCTACATTGGCTCTGAAAGGTTTCTGTTAGGCTATGTTTTCATCATTACGAACTATTACTTAATGAGTTAGGCTAGGCTATTTGAAAAGTTATGAGTTTAATAAATCACTAGCTGGATATATGAATTTTGGCTCCTAGTGTAGTTATGTCCCATTAGTGATCCCCACCCCACCCCTGAGGGTAGGATTTTCATGTAATGATTTTTGTTGCAAATCTTTTGGCCAAGTGTGTTGAATTTGGTTTGGAAGAAATGGGAAGGGGAGTAGCAATACACAGAAACAAGTGTTTTGGGAATAAAAGTGATACCAGAATTATAAAAAGCACCAACAAAAGTATAAAAAAAGGTGAAAGCATACTCTTATTAATCTTATTTATGCCAAATACATCAATTATTTTATTTTTCTGAATGCTTGGTTATCTTATGTTTTATACGTTTCAGACCATTATTATTGGCAAAAAACCATGAGATTTTGTATTATCCCAGCCCCTGTTTATATCCAAAAAGAAGTGAGCTGCGCCAACATGGCATTATACAGTATAAAACATAGATATCACAAGGCCTGTTATTGGGATGTATCAAAAAGTTACTGTCCTTAACCTAACCTAAGACTCTCCCCAGGAACACCACCTAACTGGATATAGAGCAGTGGTTCCCAAGTTTTTAAAGATCATGAG
Source organism: Macrobrachium rosenbergii (assembly GCF_040412425.1). Lineage (NCBI taxonomy): Eukaryota > Metazoa > Arthropoda > Malacostraca > Decapoda > Palaemonidae > Macrobrachium > Macrobrachium rosenbergii. The sequence goes on along the minus strand of NC_089744.1, from coordinate 66,704,571 downwards.
CACCCAATTGTTTTCTTGGTAATTATGAGAGAAGCACTTTAATTTTGGAACTTGTAAACCAGTCCTATTTTAAATCCCACAAAAACCCTAGATTCTTTGCAATTAGTCGTGATGTACCATTTTGATTAACATTGTTTTTAATATTAAATGGCAACTATTTTATTAATATTAAATGACAACTATTTTGTTGGTGAATATCAGTAAGACTTACCTGTACTCTGAATGTATATTTTTTTGCATTTCTTTAAACAAGTTTCTATGTTTTTCTTCTTTTTATTAGTCTGATATAATGTAATAAATGTAATAACAGTGCTTGTCAAAAACTTTGATTTGAGATAGAGGATTAATTATCTTAATTATTTGTCACTGTTTGTCTTTTCAGATGTTTGTGTTCATGACTATGTATTAATATTTTTTTCTTATTTTTATTAGATAAGAGTAACTACAAGTTTCTTGTGTTTGACGGTCATTATTTGAATTAGAATACCTGTGGTCATTATGTAGGTGAAAACACAAATACTGAAGCCAAAGTGGAAATACATAGTACTTTACGCAAGGGGAAGACATTCTTCATCCATGCTCCTAACCTGTCATAATAGGCCAAACCATTATTTTTTCTAATTGGCACAACGTAGTCTAGCCTAGTTTGTGTTTATCACAAGAGCAAGTACATAACTTAGCCTTCATCTGAAGTAGTTCTGGTGCTGGTTTCATATATTTTTTCATAAATACAGTAATTAAAGTAATACTGATTACAATCAATCTTTAAAATATGAGAGAAATATGAAGATGTAAATCTTGAGAAACATTTGAGTAGATGGAGGTCTCAAATTCAGGAATGTTATGTTGGTTATGACCATTTTAAATATAATGATTACAAATGGTGTGTTCACTGATTTAGTAGTTCTCATTTCTTATGTTTTCATCATGCAAAGTTTTCATATCTGTAAACTGGAAGTTTGTGCACATTTATAGGCAATTAATGTATGTCTTCTCAGAATTGTTACTTTTTGTTAGGTTCTCTGTTAGCCAACTTGAGGAGGGGAACACATTCAGGAGGGCAATCCAGCAATGATGATATCAATCCTGTGTTTGTGAACCGGAATCCTCGCAATATGGAAATGTTACGAATAGCACGAAAGCCTCAGGGATATGCACTTGATGAACCAACTAATCATTATTGGTACAGGTAAGAATTGATACTGATTTATTGTTATATAGTATTATTTTAAAATAGGATGTGAATGATTGTAAGCTTTCATGCTTATCCTATGCCATGGAAATTAGAGAGCAGAGCAGTTGAGACATTCTGCCTCTGCATTGGAAGAACTTCAGTAGCATGTCTTAGAATGTTTCTTATGGTTGAGACAAAGGAAGGAAAGTAAACCTTTGAATTTAAATATGCTAAGATTCACAAGTTTGAAAGCTTTAAAGTTCAGGATTTACCTCATTGGAAAATTGGGATATGACATGAGACAAGGGCTGTGCCATGGTCTTTATATCATATTCTTCCACAACATTGAGTTAATGATTGCATGTTTGAGGTACACTCATACACTTTCCACTGTTTTGAAGGGTTTTAGCATGTTTGTTTTAAACTTCAATTACTTTTGTTCATTATGCAACTAGTTAGTTACCTAATGGGTTTTCTAAGGCATAGTATATTGGTATTTTGTAGATGTGAATGTATTCCAAGTTATTCCTTGGACTTTTTTTAAAGTGTTTATATTCTGAGTATAAGGATGAGCAAATAGTTTCATAATGGTAGTTCATCTTGTTAAGCAAATATTTTTATGCAATGGGTTGCAACATAAAGTAAAGACTATCAACTGCCACAGTAGTTGGCAGTTAGTAGAGCCCAGCCACCCAGAGTACATAAAAAACCCGACTTTGGCCCTTTATACCTCTGGAAATACAGTATTCAATCCATTGGGATGAAACTTTGGCTTTAGAGCTTTCCCACTAAGGTCTCTAATCGTGCAAAATTTCATTGAAATCTGTTCAGGTGTTCCAGAGATCCAGATATTGAATTTTGGCATTCAGGGGATGTGGTAAGTGGTGGGTGGGTGGGGACCTAACATATCTGTGGAGCAATAACGGTAAAAGATACAGCTGAGTTACTTAGTTTTTCTGAAAGCTCATATTCTGGAGGGGTGCTTTAATGGTTTGTTTTTTTTTAAATAATGAAATTTTAAAGTTACAGTATGCCATTCAAATTAGCCACCAAAATTCAGATTTCTTGATGCTTGTGAAACTGACTCAAAACTCTATTCTTGGGGTAACATGTAAGACAAATAAAGCAGATGGGGGTGAGAGTAAGTAGGCATCTAGATATGTATCTCAGGAAATTTCAATGACTGAGGTGGGTAAACAATCCTAGTATTCAACAACAGAAAGTAATCAGGTTACTTTGGATGACATTTTAAAGATTTAAAGGGGTGAAGGTTGGGGACAGCTGACTTACGGAAATGAATCAGAATTTCATTGAAGGAGCAGTTGGATGTTGAATGAATTTTAGTGACCAATGAAGACTTCTGGATGAGGGCAGTCAGTGAGTGGATTACTAAATATGCATGCATAAGAAGTCAGTCATGGCACAAAACAGCAGATGGAGTTCATTGATGTCTTGGTAACTGTGTAACTGGCAGATGAAAGTCAGATATATTCAAAAGACATCATACAATGCCCATTTGGCCCTGGACTCTTTCTTCCTAGTCATATATTGTACTAGGCAAAAATCAAGTTGGTCATCATCAGTTAGCCTTTTATGAACAGATAATAGACAGTGAAGCTTTGATATCAAGTAACAGCTGATCCCTAGGTGACATGGACTATTATCATTAGTCATTAAACAAAAGATGCCTAAGACCACTTACAAGAGAGCTAGCATAGCCTTCATAAAAGTAAATCAATTAAGTGAAATTATATGATGGCCTTTGGAGTTGTGATATTGTTTAGGAATGACTCAAAGCCATGATCATAAGAATCAAATTTGAGGAGGCATGAAACAGCATCATCCAACCAGCAAAACAAGAATTGAGATTATTATTTTTTTTTTTTTTTTACTGGACAAAATAACATAAACTTTAACCTTCACAGTATTTCCAAATTGCAGAACTGTACAGAACAAGTTAGACTCATGAGCTTTTATCTAACATTTTTATGTATTTTTGTTGAGCAGGCTCACATGAGTTTTATTCATACTTTGGTTGTCTTTCCTTGTTTTTATGTACAATCATTTTTTTTTATTCTCCATTTTTATTCTCCATTTATCCTGTTTTTGGTTACTTTTCAAATTGGGGCCCCGAGGCTTTTAGCAATCTGCTTTTCCAGACAGAATTGCATCTTGGTGGATAGTAATAATAAGAATAATAATCATAAAATCTATTAGATTCTCATATGAAGTAGGTTTAATTGTATTTTTGTCAGCTTACTGGTCCCTGGGCTAGACCAATGATGTTAGTTTCGTGTTTCTCTGTTCATATGAGGAAATTACATCAAAGAATACTGTTTCATTATGAACTCAGTATCACATTTTATCCATAATCTGTTTTTTAATAATCAGTAGTGTTGGGGAGCTTACTGTACGTCATCAGTGTCTCTGTGGTTTCAGGTTGGAATTCGAGCAAACACAAAAACACATAATTGGGAGAGTAGAGCATTACACAGGCACCATTGTTGTCTCTGCTTCCACCAAAGAATGGGCTATAAAGCAACATTTGTATTCAAACATTGATGTCAGCGCTGCTGAAAATATTGGACGAATACTTGCGCATCGGTGCTTACAGTCTGGAATCTGTGAGGTGCACACTGACTTGACAGACTTGTCCAAGTCTTCAGAAAAGGTAAACACTTTATTGATTTTGATCTTGGAACATATAGTGTTGGGACTTTTTGATCTTATTTGATTAAGTGTTTTTATATACTGTATATTTTTCACTTGCCTTCATACTTCAATTCCATTTTTGTATCCAACATAAATAAAACACTGAAAAGCCTTTACAAACTTGGAAAACTTAAGATATAAAAAAGAATTGCTCTCATTTAGAATATATTTCACTTTGTAGTAATAGTGTAAAAACTTTTGCTTTTATGCTATTACATTATTATTGTATCAGTAATCTTTCTGTTTTTAGCCATCCGTTTTCATTTATCTGTGTTTTTCCGAGCTCATTATGCTGTGCTAGGAGTGTTACTACATCTAGTTTAATCCTTCTTTACTTTTACTGGAATTGTGATGGAATTTTAAGGTAGTGTTCAGATTTTACAAGTGGTATAGCTAGTTTCAGTGGTAGAGTAGGTGTTTAAATAATATCATGAGAATCATTCCAGAAGAGAATACTGCAGTGAACTAAGAAACAAAGTATTCTTTGTTACCATCATAAGACTTGGCTTGAATAGGTCAGAACATATTTTGGAAACATTATTAATTATAATTTTATATTTTTTTCATTGGAATACATCCCATGAATTTTGATCTTTTCATTGTTTAAGTTTTCATTGGTGATAGAGAATTCTTTTTTTCAGTTTTTTTTAATTAGATTGTTAATTTTAAGTTGCTATGAAAAATTCATGATATCTTTAGTCAGTTAACGTATACCGTAACTCATCAATGTTTTTTTCTCAGTTGAAAAGATTTATAGCTGCTTTAGAGGAAGGAGGTGTTCACATGAAAGAACCTGGATATATTGGTGCACATGATATGTACCGATGGAAAAGATATCATCCGACTTTACCATGGCAAGTGCTTGAAGAAGATGTATTGAAAGAAGACAAAGAAAGGTCACTGAAGAAGGACGACAAGGAGGGATCTTAACTGCAGGCTGTAAAAACTTGAGTTTCATGTATATGACTGTAAAAAATAAATGTGGATGCCCTAATGTTAACTGTTCTTTTACTGTGGTTTAACTCTCCATATCATAAACATCAGTAAGCTTTAATGGTAATAATCATTGTTAACTACCCTGTGCTTTGTCAAGACTAGGTGTTTTGAAAACATAACAGTTTTTTGTTGGGTTTTTTATTAAATATTTTTTCGAAATTCTGGTATAGATTGAGATAAGAAAGTTAAAATTGACTGTTGCACTATCTCGTATGCCAGTGCTCAGTTTTTATTCCCATGATATCAGATTGTTTCACCGCCAACCCTTTACACATAATGTGGCCTGAATTTGCGCAAAATCCATGATACATCTTGCTTAGTAGCAAAGCCTTGCATATCTCTCAAAATTCCCAGTTTCAAGTTGAGTGTGTGCATTGATGAGACTGCATTTTCCAGAAACCTCTCTAGTTCACGAGAATAGTAACCAAATCATAACTTAAAAAGTAGTTATGGAAAATACCGATTCAATTCTATTAAAAAAAAAAGAGAGAGAGAAACAGTAGACTTGATCTACAAATATTCCAGACGTGATTTAGTGAGACCAGTTAGCACAATTTAAGGAAATTTACCCACATCTAAAAACTTTAGTTCTAAATGTAGCTAGCTTTGGCAAGAAAACTTAATTTACCAAGTTTATAAACTTTAATATACTGTATATTCTAATATACTGAATATACAGTATATTCCTAAGAATATACAGTATATTAAAGATTATAAACTTGGTAAATTTATATAATAAGATGTGCTTATTCTAAAAACCTCGTAGGAGGGTTAGTGCCGTCAGTGCACTTGTGGGGGCGTTGTAAGCATTAAAGGTACTTTGCAGCGCCCCTTTGGTCCCTAGCTGCAACCCCTTTCATTTCTTTTATTATACAGTACCTCCATTCATATCTCTTCCATCTAGCTATCCACCCTCTCCTAACAATTATTTCAAAGGGTAACTGCGAGGTTTTCTTCCTGTTTCTAGGTCCCAAAGCTTGCTAAACTATATTCCTTTCCTTATTCTAAAAATAATTTGAAAAGAAAAGATAAAAAATCTCAAGGAACGAACACAAACAGACAAGTCTAGCTGCTTGAAAGTATTGCAAAAGACCTCTCTGAGACCCTTCCTACCCATTCATTATTTTATATTTTTTAGCTCCCAGCATAACCGAGAATAATCTACTTGAACGGCAGCAATGAGAGTAGGCGAATTGGCAACTGTCCTTAGATCCCCAAAACATTGCAACATTCGAGGGTAAATGAATAAGCATTTGGCATACAAATAAATATGTTAATTCGTTCCCAGTGTCACTAATTAGACATTTCACTGATACAAAGATAATTTCTGTAGAAGTATACTTTAATTATAATGATATGAAATGATTTTGAAGTGAATCTTGGGAACTATACTTCGTTTATGCACTACAAATAAAAAAACTATACACTCGAATAGCTAAAAGTTAATTATGAATTTTTTAAAACTGATAATTTTTCATTTTTATTGAAGAAATTTCCTTAGATATAATCAATATCCTTGAAAACGTCCAATCACAAGTGAAAAAAAGAATCTTTGTAGGATTTTTCTTCTTTGGTATGGCTACACTTTATGCGTATCTCTGCAAAATTAGAATACTTAGCAACTTTTCAAAAATTAATAAACCCTTCTACCAATCTCTTAATAAAAGAGTCATAGGACTATGAATAGTTCCAGGAATACTCGCTGGGTTACTCAAACATTGCCTTAAATAAAAACCACAAGAAATGGAAAACATCTTTCAAAACTTTTTGAATTAAATAATTTAGAAAAGTGGTATTTGACAATAATAGGCTGGATGGAAACACACAACTAGCCACTCAGTCTGTAGTTGTCAGTGGTTACATAGTGTTACAGTTCATTCAGTGTCGAATACTAGGCTGGCTCAATCTAGAACTAGTACCATCGTAAGTAGATGCTGCCATCAGTTACCAATAAGGAGACAAACACTTTCCCGCCACGAATGGTATGTTCGAGGGTTTCTTTTGCTGTTTGAAGAAGTCTCAAATCTCCTCCCCTATCTGGTTGGTGGAAACCAGACTTTTTTTTATAGGAATTCTTCAATAGTAGTTACGTGCACATTGAAACCTGGGTTCCAATTGGATATATATATATATATATATATATATATATATATACATATATATATATATATATATATATAAAATTTATTACAACACCTTCTAAAACATAACAAACATCTCACACGTCTCGAACTTCGCCCTACCCGCACAACAACTCTCGCTGCTGGGAAGAAAGGGCGTTGGGTCGGGTATGATACATGAAACATACGCTACCAGGGTCTAAGCGATGTCAGGCAGGGCAGCCGATCGAGACTACAGGTCTACCCCAAAGCCAAATCAAAAGTCCTTCAAAAGAAGGCATCGTGCTTACCCCATACAAAAATGGGAAAAAAGCACGTTAAAAGAAGAAGAATTTCGTATTAAAAGTATGGAACTTAAAAACTATTCTTGATCTGAAAAAAGCTATGTACAGAACAAATTATAAAGAAGCTGAATTTTGATAATTAAATATAAAAAAGATAGTATATACAAAATATTTTGAAAGGGGTATAATATATGAAAATTATTATGTAAAAAAAAAAAAAAGGACTTTTTCGGCAACGAAAAGGTATAATCTTAAAAAACGATGAAACAGCCTCGAAGTAACAAAAAATATCTATGTGCCTGGAATTATTGAAAATGACCGATTATTGGTACATTCCGGTACATTGCCCTCAGTGTCATAATAAAGTTACTACGGGTATTTTGCTTGGATTAATTCTTAGTGTAAGAGGGATGTTATTAGTAAGAAAAAGATGTTCTGAAGACGTTTGTTTTATATATATATATATATATATATATATATATATATATATATATATATATATATATATATATATATATATATATATATATATATATATATATATATATTTCCATTTTTTTTATTATTATAAATTGGCCATTCAGTTCTTTTGCTATTCTCTTATTCTTTTGTCATCTCTCTCTCTCTCTCTCTCTCTCTCTCTCTCTGTCAGCCAGGCTGGAATGAAGATTAAGAGAGGTGCACCAGATGGCACAGGGACTTGGGATTGGGTGCCATAGTTATACGTGCATTGAAATGGGGTCCAGTTGACAGCAGTAGAAATAATAAATATACATATATATATATATATATATATATATATATATATATATATATATATATATATGTGTGTGTGTGTGTGTATATATATATATATATATATATATATATATATATATATATATATATATATATATATATATACAACTGAAATTTATCTGTATTACAAGTATTACATTGTTTTTCAATTCAAAAAACTATTCCTGAGTTGAAAACTTTGTAAACAAATTCACCACGATGCACTTTTATAACAATAAACGAAATCTATGGTCCATATGGCGCCCCTGCGATAAAATACGTCCTTAAAAATAACGAAAAACAATGTTTGCCAGCAACGTTTACCTTCTCATTCATTCATAATGTATTCATTTCATATTCTGTCTTGCATTGTTACACCTTTTCTCAGTCCGATTACTTTCATTTCTGCTGCTTGAATTTGGCTTCTAGTTCTTGATGTTAGTGTCCAAATTTCAAGACCATAGGTCTGAACTGGTCTCAATATGGTGGTATAAATTATCGTTTTCGCTTGTCTTGGTATTTGCCTATCTTTCATGGGAGGATGAACTAGATACATGTTGTTATTAAATTTGTTGATCCGATGATATATGTCTAATTCTGGATTATTTCCATCCAATTCTTTAATTATCTGATGTTTTATTTCTATAAATTATTTGAGTTTTAGAATGTGACTGCAAATTCAACATTTCTTGTTAAAATAGCGAAGAGGCGTTACATAGGTAAAGCATAAAAGATTCTAAATTAAACATACATTACAGTACACAACAACGGCCGAAAAAGGCGCGCATACCGATGATAGTACGAAGTCGCGCCCTTTTGTTAAGTGGTTCAAAGACAACCAGTTTTAATTTGAGAATAATAAGTAAATGCTTAAATTGTTTGTTAGCCGGGGGCAGTTTTGTTCTTAGAAACCATCGTTGGTAAGTGAACTAGTCTTAGGTTGTACCTAGCTTCGTAGTCATAGGTTGTGGCTTCGTAGTCTTACCGTAGGTGGTCTTAAGAATATTAGGCATAAGAGTTGCACTGTTTCCGCTAATTCAAAGCTTAAAAGTAAGTCAAAGAAATACATAATTCCGCAGGGATACATCCTAACGTAACCTTAGGGCAACGTGCGATGACCTAGACCGAGTGCTTGGCCCTCCCTGGAACACTCGACTTGTTAGAAGCAAGATGTGCATGCAACTGTTTTGCTCTTGGCTGGTAAAGGATTTTACAGGCTTTCTCACCCATGGCAGAGCTAGTGATAGGCATACTAGGCCTAAATGGCTTCAGAACTGGTCAAGGCAAACAATGAATGACTGCAAATAGCCCACAGTAGGCTTGAATAAACACCCTCAGGGTAGTTTGCAGAGCGACAGGATTAGGCCTTTCTGATGTTTAGTGTTCCTTTGGGGGGCTTGTCCAGGTCAGGGCACGGCACCTTAATGAGGTTAGGAAGGTAAAATCTGATTAGTTAGGACATGGCATTCTAGGAAAGGTTAGGTTTTTTACGGTATATTATTGCAGTAAGAGGCAACACGCCATAATGACAAAGAAAATATGTTTTTCTGACTGATTTTGATGTAGTTTAGTACGAATTTCACCTTAATTTCGTCGGAAATTAACGGTTTTGAAGCTTAACTCCATGTACATAAGTGGACCAAAACCATCAATTTCCGACGAAATCAAGTTGAAATTAAAGTAACACATCAAAATCAGTCAGAATAACATATTTCCTTATCAGTGAAACCCACACAACTTAACCTAACCTCTCACAGAAGTACCCAGGTCACAGCCCCTAACCCTAACTTGTCACTTGACTACCCAGGTCACAGCCCCTAACTTATGCGTGACCAAAGGACGAAAAAATAAGGTTCATATCCCGTCTGGCAAGTGCAATAACTTGTTAATGTATGGGTAACCCCGAGCCGAGCCAGTACTAAACAAGTGAAGGGACATTCCATTTGGCCAACAACAAACACATGCACCGCCAGTATCAGAACCTCTAAAAGTGTTAAATGGAAGAAAATAATCCAGGTATTTCTAAGAACTATCAATTTCCGAAGAATTTTAATGTGAAATTTGTGCAAAACACATCAAAATGACCAAGAAAAGTGTATTTCCTTGCCATTTGGCCATGTTGCCTTTTACTGCAATTTTACCTTTTTTAAGTCGGTGGAATTTGTTCCCAGTGTTCTACACTTTCCTCCTAATAATTACAGGATATTAGCCCACTGACAAGTAGCCTCACAAATGATGTGGGCTAACCGAGTTACTATTATAATGTCTGCAGAAGCATAAACAAATAAGCCCTTGTATTTATGAACAGCGAAGTCTGTTGGAAATGATTGGGAACGGTGGCCAGATTACTTAAAAACGGGTTTCCTAATGGCAGCTTGGCTACCATCAAATGGAAGCATGATCAAAATTAACTGACCTTGCCTGGAGTGATATCATGGAGAAATTAACTTAGGTAGATTTAAGTAGTAGCTCCGCGGAGGCGATTTCCTTCTAACTTTACTTTTCTACAGTTTTTTGCTAATTATGGATTTACTCTCCAATTTTTTGCTGCACCTAATGTAATGAACCTGTAATTAACCCCCTGAAGTCCATCCAACAATGGGTTTTGACATTAATCTTCGCAAGACAGAGCACGGGTACGTCTCTTTGGAACGGTTCACACCCCATCCAGCAAGTGCAATAACTTGTTAACGTATGGGTACCCCCCCAGGGCCAGTGCTAAACACAGCAAAGGGACATTCCATCCCCCCGATGCCAGTACTAAAAACAACAAAATGCATTTAACTCCCTCCTGTAACATGGCTCCTCTCGTTTTCTCCAGGGCGCTCCTCAACGTAAACACGTCCACTTCATTTCTGTGTTCTTCCCCACCAAACCCCGACTCTCACAGTCCCCTTTACTGTTGAGTAGGTTAGGGCAATTAACTGTTGGCCGACAACAAACAAACTCACCGCCAGTATCAGAAGCCCTAAAAGTGTAGAAAAAACAAGTTTCCAAGGTAAAAACAGGCGCAGAGCTAGTACTTAGAATTACCTAAACTTATTCTAAATATAAAGGTGTGCTGCAGAAGTAAAACTTTTAGGCTATCTGGCATATGCTCTTTGTGACATGAAAGTAGCCTAGCCTATTAGTCTACAGATTAATTAACTTGGTCAAAACCAACAAACTGGACTGCCAGCTCATCTTTTTGAGCCACAACCCTAGGAACCTCTCAGTATTTGTAGTTGTCTTCTTGAAATGGCCATGGAGCCCTTGTCCAGTTGTACTTAGGCTCATTGTTTTCTTGTGGAAAGTCATACGACTAACATTACCTCCACAGGGAAGGGAGATTAGCGAATATGTTGGAGCTTCAAATCGCTGTAGCCTAGAGTCTTTTTTTCATTGGTGACCATATGCCTTTTCATCCCAGTGAAGAACCAGCTCAGACAGTATGTATACTTGTTTGCCCCAGCATTTAAATTAATTTTGTCAGATAGAATTCAAGTTACATTACAGGTTTTGTTTGTTGACAATGTTTGGGCAGGCTATATGCATGAAGGCAGCCTTTTCAAGCCAAAATTGCAATGTAACATACATTGTAAAATGACTCATAGTACTCTTTTTAACTGTTCAAAAGTAATCAGCTTTGATACTTTCCCCTGTACTGCACAGCACTTCCAAAAATATCTGATCATGTTACAATTTACAGCCCTCATTATTATTTTCAGTGTCATTCACAAGTTTTCAAATATTTCAGTATGGTGATCCAGTTAGTAGCCTATATAGATACCATTTGTTGTTATTCAAATATGAATTTAATTGAAAAGCATTCTGCAATACCATACTTTCAAAATATAAATAATATAAATAACATTGCCTTTAAAGTACAGGGTTGGCTTATCATATGTTTTAGGTACTAATTATTTTAAACTTGATAATAAACTGTTGTCATTTGACTTAATGGAGATATGTGTTATTGCTTTTATGTATTACAAAATTACTGTAACTTTATTAATTTTTTTCTTGATCTACAGTACAATATTCAATTTGGCAGTAAAATATGTAGAGTATTTTCTTGAAAATTGAGGTACATTATACATTAATACTATTAAAAGCATGACCATTGCCTAGTTAATGGGAGTTAGAGATATATTAATTTCTCACGAACTTTGATGTAAAATTTTGTCTCGTCATCAGTACCACAGCTGTTTCTTTAAATATTAATTTCTCATGAACTTTAATGGTAAATTTTGTCTCATAGTCAGTACCACAGTTATTTCTTTGACAAGAGTCCCAATTTGCCCAATATTCTGAGATTCATTTTGTTTCACTTTGTTTGGTTTTATGTACAGCCCTCCACAGGGATAATTCCCTCTTTGGTGGGCCCTTGTACGTTTTCAAAATAAGGTGCTTCTGAGATTTTATCATTGTTTTTCAGTGTTTTCTCGTCAGTATCGTAGCTCCTGCAGAATAGGAGAGTCTTTAGTTCTTTTTTAAATTTGCTTTTTTGTATTAAATTGCATAGAAAATTATTAGTCAAAGCCATGATCCATATTATTTTTCACCTTTGACACATATTCTTTATATACTGCACACTTATTGCCATCATATGTTTTATGTTTAGTATTACTATGGCCTTTCTTTACACAATTTTTACACTTGAAGATGTTGCTAGCACATTCATTTGATTTGTGATTTTCACCACATCTAGGGCAAGCTTGGTCATTTCTACAATTTGTCTTGCTGTGACCAAATTCCTGACATATATAGCATTGATAGGGCATGTAACAATCATATACTTTACAACAGCTATACAGTGTACACAATTTGTCACCTCTATCATAGATAGCCTTTCGTATTTGTGGTGTGCATTTGATGATATAGTGTTTATATTTGTCATCTTTGGCTATCATTTCCTTTACAATTTTCAGGTCGTCATTTTCAGAAATAATGTTGCCTATCCATGGATTTTTCTTTATGATGTTATCGACAATATCATCTTCATCCTCCAGGACATAGACTACTTTATTTTTGGTTTAAGTTTACTCTTCTCATTTACTGACATATTGCTGATTTCCTGAATCTCCATTTTTGCCTTTTCTAAGTTATTCCTGTCAGGAAATCTTACAAATAAGTGTCCATCTCTTGTTGTTTTAACCTGTTCAAGTGTAGCCGTTATTTTACTCATAATTTGTCTCTTCTCATTTGCTGCTGTGCTCTCTCTGTTTGTAGATTTGATCAGAAGCACTTTTTTTGTGTAGTGATTCAGCATAAGTTTTGTCCATGTTTGTCATGGCCATTATATCTTTATCAGCATTGTCAGTTTTGTTTTGGATTTCATCTATGTTGATCATTATGTCACTAGTTTTCTGAGCCGAATCCTGAATCAACTTTGTTAATATCTGTGTTTTCTTTTATTTCTTCAAGTTTATCTTCAATGAGTTTTTTGTGTGTTCTTTGTTCAGGCCTCTTGCAGTTATTACATATGTACAATATGTTATCACTGAAGTATGGGTGTGTATCTGACCTCTGATACCTGAACATTCATAGTGGAACCATGCATCACACATTTCACAGCAAGTTCCTTCATCATCAACTTCCTCAGAGCAATGCCCGCAGGTTGCTGACTCTTCGATTTGGGTTGACTCATCCTTCAGTGTTTTCTTTAGTGATTTATTTTCTACAGTATTTGTTTTCTCTCTTTACTTCCTCTTCTTTGTATTCACTTTGAACATTGCGCAGGTTAGGTACTTTTACACAGCACTTCACAGACATGTTCTACCCACATGAAAGCTACTCACAATTAATCAGGAGATTAATGATGGAGCAATTGTTTGTTGTAGTAAAACACCTGTAGTTTACTGTACTAACAATGCTGATTAAAATAGCCAACACTGACATGAGCCGAAAATTGTTCACGAATTGCAGACAAGCTTAGTCTTGACATTATTTTTATAATAAAACGTGTTTTTGTTTAATTGACTCATCTAAGCCACATTTGCACAGGGCAATCTAGTAGACTGATCTAGAAGTACCCAGTCTGTCGATCATTGCTTTATTTACTAATGTTTAATTATTGGTGCTGTATTTATCTTTTTCATAGTAATTTAATTGGATTTTATATATTTCTTGTGCTGCATGTAATTCAGACACAGGTGCAAAGGGCTGATGGTTTAACTGTAAAATATTCATTACTGTTTATCAGCGATTTCTTGGGAAAAGCAAGCAGGATACGCAGGACCTTGCTTAATTCAGCAAAACATTTAATTGTGCTGGATATTTTTTTTGGGCTAGTTGCATTTGTAAAGGGCACAAAGTTGAATATGAAGGCAAAATCACAGTGAAATTACTCTTGAAAAAGTAAGGTTCAAGATTTGATTATTAAATTCTTTGAAAATCCATATGCTGTACACACATTGCAAACAGGTTGAATGCAAGCCAGCAATTTATTGGTTGTTCTAACCAGTGCTTCATAATGGTTATCCAACATTTGCCAAAGAATTTTTCTCTACTTGGAGTTTTTTTTTAATTGTGTGTTATATGTATGCAATAGGTTACTGATGCGTTTATAACGTGTAAGTTTACCTTTCCTATGTACACTTTAGTTTATTTATGATTTTATTATCACTGCACTAAATTAATCCAGCTTCAGAGAATGAAATTTTAATTTGAGTATCTGTGTTGAGATAGCCTAAAGGATTTTTTAAGTTCAGATTAAGCAGTGGCTAATATTTTGTCTTTGCGTAACCTAGTGGACCTGGTTTATATGTAAGTGTAATGTGCTGTGTTAGCGTAAGTAAAGTAAAATTAATGTTGTGAGCCTTTGAGGTTCCGACCAGTCCTCAGGACCCTCAGGTCATCCTCACTTCAAAATATAAATCTACGTGACGCACCAAGTACTGCCAAGAAACACAGATCCAGCGCTCCTGATTCAAGTGATCTTTTACACATTTTTCAGATGCAACTTTGTCATTGTTAGAACTGTAATTACTGACATATGTCAGACGCTGCAAGCTTTCCAACCATATGTATTTAAAATCTCCTCATAATTTGTTTATAGAATTGTTCACTATTTTTCAGGTGTGAGAAAACACATCTGTCTGTATATAGATGTTGCCTTGATTTTCCCTAATGTCAAATGCTACTTTTCCGCTCGCAAGAGTTCTTGACCTGTCAGGGATTTTGTGTCAATAAATTAGAATACCTTGACTGCCCTTTACTCGCTACCTTGTATGAGCCACCCTCCCAACAACATTTCTGGAGTCTGGGGTTCCTTATGTTTGTTCCAGTAGGGACATTCCATATGTCTGATCACCCAACCAAGGAATTTGTGCTGTGCAAGTACAGTTCATGATTTCCTGTGGATGCCTGTTGTTCCTCCTCTTCATGTATTCCTCTTGATTTTGTTAGTGCTGTGGCAGAAATGTCAAATTCAGTTTTTCGCATGGCAGTTCCGTCAAGGTATACATTTGTTTGTCAAGAAAAATGAAGTTTTAATTTAGTCTTGTCTTTTTTTTTTTTTTGTTTCAGGACACACACAATAAATATGATGAATGGAACAGACACAGTTGCAAATGGAGGAACAGTTACAAATGGAGAAGCAGTTACAAATGGGATTGCTACCCCATGTCGTGGAGCTCTTATAGTTTTAGAAGGTTGTGATAGAACGGGCAAGACCACTCAAGCACAAAACTTGGTCCAGTCCTTGAACAGTGCAGGGAAACCAGCAACATTTATGAGATTCCCTGGTGAGTAAAGCTAAGGTGGTTGCAGTTGTTGTTGTTTTAATATTGAAATTATGTATGAAATTGAAGTGTGTAAGGCTTGAAATAGATTTAAAAGAACTAGGGTGGGGGGGAAAAAATTGGGATTTGAAACATTTGAATATTTAGTGAGCTTTTACAAAAATGAAGACAAACCAGTGGTGTTGATACAAGTTATAGTCAACAAACCTAATGCTGACTGGCTACATGAATTAACCAAACAATCCTTAATGACAAGTATTCTAGCTACCTGTAAGCACACTTCTGATCTTAATTCAATGTGAGCCTGCATGAGTGTTCCTCCAATTACTTCCCTTTGTGCTTACTTAATTTTTTATTTTCAGTTATCTATCAGGTAACTAACATGTACTTTACACTTAGCAGTCAATTTAAGAGATATTAACAAATTGATCACATCCTGAAACAATCAGTTTAAGAGATATTAACAAATTGATCACATCCTGAATGGTGGCATAGGAAAAAATAATCAAAATATGGTAGCTGACAAGTACAGAAGTCCTCTAAGTTCAGGTCTTAGTTGAGGTGTTGCTTTAACAATATTCAATAAGAATAACAGAATTATCAGTTTATATTCCACTGTAAAGTTTGGGCAAATATTGTTCTAGGTCTGTTGTTTCACAAAAATAATGGGAAGTCCATGTCTTCAATGTAGAACTTGAAAAGTCTTGTGCTTTTATTCATAATTTTTTTCATGTCAAGAATGTTAAAGTTTATGGCCTCACCATTAGTTCAACAGAAACTTATGTAGTAATAAGTGGATGAGAAAATGGACTTTACATGAATGGTGGGTTGATCATAATGGTTAGTAGGCTAAAAATTTTAAATTTGCTGTTTTGGCTCTGCTCTCTTTGCAGAGAAATATCTAGTTGAATTGGTAGGGAGCAGGAGTTTTGGCTGCTTGTCAGAGTTTGGTTTCAACAGAATGTTCACATTGAAAACAAAAGCCTCTGTGTATAATGTCAGTGTTTGCTCTGTTGTGCAAATGGATGGCCAACTTATGCACATCATCTCAAGAGAGTGACAGATATGGAGGTTGTGAATAGAGTAAATTCAGATTCCTTTTTTTAGTCCATGGGAAATATTTGATTGAAAAATCACATGCAAGCTTTGGAAAGTATGCTGAACATTCAGGAATCTGAATATCTACAAGAAATGTAATTTTTTTTAGAAATTTCTTACACATATTGGCAAGAAACTGAACATATACCAGCAACATTACAAAATAGACTCCTAAAGGGTTGATTTTCTGCTGCCTACCATCAACAAATATATTGCTGTTTTAAAATGAATGCAATTAATGTTTCTATAAGGAACCCCAGTATTTACTTTGGCAAAATGTTACTGATATTGGCTACAAGAATAAGAAGAAGTAAAGAAAAGAAGAATCAGCTTTTTTTTTCTATTTTACTATTCAGAAAATCATGTATGGTTATAAAATACTATACATTGGTAGGGTACAAAATTGTAATTGTTTTTAAGATTAGTCTGAAATTTTGATGATTTCTCATGTTTGCAACTCTTTTATTGGAAAACTGAGCAAAATTATTCCATTTCTTTGACAGCATTTATAGTGTTGTAGTCTTATTTTTTGCCATTAAGTAATTATAATCTTAATTGTTTTACAACTCATTATAATGTACTAATATCAGTTAACATGATGTTGACCATGTAATTATATTATATTAATAAATATTTTGCTGTTTTACCTCATAGAGAATTAGTTCCTACAGTGTGCCTCAAACCTTAATTTTGATGAAGGAGAATCAACCCAAATTAGTAATGCATGAGGAGTTTTGACTCCTTGGAAAGTTTGGATTAACATTACAGTATTCACAAAAAATAAAAAAACAGAGGTCATTGTATACAATGTAAGTTATCATGCTTGCTTCATGGTGTGGTGAAATGGTTCACATATGTACACCAGCTCAAGAGACTTGATAGCTTTGATTGCCTTGCTTAAGAATGACAGTTTGAATGCACTTATCTCAGAGTGACAAATGCAGAGGTTCTGCATAATTCATGTGTTGATTCCATTTTATGCCCAAATTTGTAGGAAAAGACTCATTGGATTGGCCCTCATAAAAGAATGGAAGAGTATTGAATTACTGTAATATTTTTTCTATGAATAGAAAAAGCTCAAAGACATCTTTTTTAATACTGATCCTGTGAAGTGCATTCTACTGTAAATAAATTTAAGTAATAACCAGTTCAGAAGAAAATGGTCAGGATCAAAGTCCCTGGAAACTGAAGGTGAAAGATGGCTACAACTCCAATGAAAAGGAGTCTGGGAGTTCTGAGGGGAGCCATCTTAAATGCCATAAGTTTCATGCACACCGTAAGTAGTAATGCTCAGTGGAGCCATTGTATTAGTAATAAATGTTTTATAATTATTGCTGTAATATTTTTTTTAGAGCATATAGATTATGTAGTCATTTGTTTCTTAATTAGGATTTCAACAAAAGATGTGGGTGATATCAGATTAATTTGCAATTCTTTATTTAAAAAAAAAAAAAAATATGAACTGTTAGAAATTTTTTCTCCTCAGCATAATGAAGCCTGTTCACCTTCATAGCTATATGTCATTCACAGGGTTTTAGCTTTACAGATAGGACTTCCTGTTAACTTTAGAACTTTGGGTTCCATATTGTTAAACTGAATCCTCTTTGCTTACAATTGAGTTATCTGTTCCAAATCAGCTAATTCTGGGGATACTGTATTCTTCAGCAGTTTGATTCTTCCAATCTAGTTACAAGTCAGGCTAATGTAAATGTTTAATAGTGAAACTAATTAATTCTCTAAAAATTGAATTAATGTTTTCAACACAAACTCATGACGTGCAGTCCCTGGTTATCAGTGTGGGTTCCGTTTCAACAGTTTGACGGTAAGTGAAAGTCACCGAAAACTGAAAATCGAGATTGGCACCTCTGTTAGGTATGTATTGGCGCCATTACCCAATTTTTGGCGCTGATAAGCGGAAATCGGCGCATACTGGCGCCAAAAATTGCCAATTTTCATTGCTAGACAAACACAGAAAAACCGGATTGCCGATAACTGGGGATTGCCTTTATTTAACGGAAACTGAGGATCAAACCAGTTTGGAATCTAAACGTCTAATCTTCTTGGAACCTTAAGATCCATTTGCCACATATGCAGTGCTGCTACCCAGCCAACAAATGACCTTATTTTTTTATATTTGGAAGTGTCTACAAGACATGAAAACCACAAGTATAGCCTAATGTAAAGCGTTGATTTTTATTGAATATATATAATTTCTAAAAGTACATTTTACCCTGGTTGAGACAGATTTCTCTGCTTTTTTAAGAAATGTTTTGACGTTTAGAAGATTTTAAAGAATGTTATTATAACTGTCTGGCAGTTCTGAGTTAACCTCAGTCAAGAGTTTCCTAATTTTTGTCACTGTGATAAAGGGCAGCACCTGGACTTTTAGTTCACAGAATGTAATTCATGGCATATGTTTTTTATAGTATTGATTTTTTAATTTAATTTTTATTTTATTTTAAGTATTTTTAATGGTAGCAAAAAGATAATTATTCCAGAATTTGTAGGCCCTCTTAGGATCAGTACCATAGTTAGGTCATTTATGTGTAGCTTGATATGTAAAGGGAAGGAATGATTTTGTATCTGCCTGCTAGGCATATGTTCATTAAACTTTCATTGTACTGAAGATTATGAAGAGATAATGACAGTTATATTTTGTTCTAATTCCAGATAGAACCACAAAGATTGGCGGCATTATTGACAGCTACTTAGCATGCAGTAGTGAACTTGAAGACCATTCCATCCATCTTTTATTTTCAGCCAACAGGTCTGTATATAGGTATTTAATTTTTTGCAAAAAAAGGGACAAAATACTAATACCAGAGACTATCCATTTTGTTACCTTACTTGAATTTGGTTGTTTAATTTAGCTATCAGTTTCAGTGCAGGATTTTATGTTTCCAGTGTATTTTTTTTCTTTGTTGATTTGGGTTAAATCTCACAGTAATGTATACAGCCTTTCTTCTGGTAATTTTGGGTAGCATGTGCACTCCTTAGGCTCAAAGAGATAAATGAATTTTTATGAATTTATGATTATTGAATGTAATACTTTAGACCTAGCATACTTTCTGAAAATGTATAACACATGACGCAAGTGAAATTCTAAGTCCACGTATATGACCAGGTAAGTGCATTATGCTTGAATCAAAATTCTCTGTCTGGTTCTCAAGGTGCAATGCATTCAGTTCCTAGACTAGGCTAGATAAGAAATGGTATTGGCATGTTCCCTTAATGTCTAGTATTCCTCTTTTGGTCTAGGTAATAGTTTAGGTACAGTATTCCATGGTTTTCAGTCTTTTTGGAAAAAATCATATATTAGTATTCTTATGAGAAAAATAATACATTCCAAGTAGTTGCAATCCACCCACACTTCTGAATTAACTTTGAGTCAAATACAAGTGAATGTTTAATAGAATTGTAACACAGAAATGTAACTCTGCAAAATGTTGATTTAGTAATTGAGTGTGTGAAGACTGGACACATTTTGTTTTTGGTTTCCTTATGTAGCAAAAAAAAAAAAGGATAACGCAGAAAGCTATTCCCTGTGGTTTCAGCTTCACACCTACCTCTTGATGACAATGATATATCTTTCAAGTAAGTTACCTTTAAGCCTTCTAAAACCATCACAGATGTAATATCAAGTGAAACTTTAATATGCAAAATATTTGTTAGGAATACAGTAAAATCTCAAAGTTTATGATTTCAAAGATACAGATTTTTCAGTGTTCTTATTTAGCAAGCATATGGAAAAATATTAAAGTAAGGAAAAACTTGTTTATGAAGCCAGACTTTTGTAAAGAAATCTTTACAAAAAGTGTTAAAACCAGAACATGATAAGAATAAGGTCAAACACACCTAGATGATAAGTAAAGTTACCTTAAGTAGAAATTTGGTATAGTATTTTTATTTAAAGTTTTATTATCAAGGATAAAAGTTAATAAAAGTAAGATAAACACGCTCTGGTAGTAGGAAAAAAGTCAGCTGAAATCTCTTGGATACCAAATACAGTTGCAAAATATAGCATTTGATTAGAGTAAACAGGAAACTGAGGAGCATAGAAATTACTAGAAAAATTGGGTCCCATTGTAAGGGATCTCTCTCTCTCTCTCTCTCTCTCTCTCTCTCTCTCTCTCTCTCTCTCTCTCTCTCTCTCTCTCTCTCTCTCTCTCTCTCTCTCTCTCTCTAACTAAAAGGCAGTGGATATTTCGGGAATAAAGCAAGTAATAATGACTCCTAATTGTATTTATGTCTAACTTATGTGAAGTTCCTCGTGTACAATATATGTGTGTATAAAAACTGTAATGCAATAATAGTGAATTTATATATAACAAAATGGTAGTGAATGCGCCGTTCTCAACTTGTCCCTTACCCAGTTTATGTTAATTAGGATGATTTTTAGGTTCTTGGCAAATTGGATATTAAGAAAAGCTTAATATGACCTCAACAGAATGAACACATCACTTTTATGAAGGCTTAGATTCAAGCATACGATAAGGAATTATATTCTTCTTCTAAGGGAATATATATGAGGAATTGGAATCTACTGAAAAAATACAATTGAATTTTCAAAATTGGGTGATAGTAGAGACTAGTACAAAAATTGTCAAGTGATAATCTGGGGAATGATAATATAAAAACTTGTACTGTTCGTGAATGGAATGATGTAGGGGTTACTGTTTTCATGACAAATTTGCTAAATTGTGATGTTAAAGTGCTTTGTCGATTTTGACAACTAATTGAAAAACTCCATATCATGAAGGATAAAAGTTTTTTATGGTAATATAAAGCAAACCCTCAAGCTTTGTCATAGGAAATGCTGATTTTATAATAATTAAAAATTTTCACCTAGACTTTACAACCTATTCATTGGAACCTAACCTTGTCAGTAAGTGAGAAGTGGTTTAAGACATATTGTGCAGTGTATCATCAGATGAACCTGTGCCTCTGTACATCACTTTGTATATATTTTTAGAACCATGTTGTGATATCAAGTTAATAGACATTGCTAGCATGCCTGCAGATGACATGGTTGTGTGTAAAATCACAAATTAAATAAAAACTAGCCTAGGAAAATGTTTTTGAGTGATAGATATATACTTTATAAAGCACAACAATTGTAAAGGTGCACAGCACCCAAGGTACACTGTGCTTACCTTTTGAACTTAATTATTTCGTTATGATGTTTTGTAGTATTCTGCGATTTCGAGTGTAGTTTTTTTTTATTTTAATGTAGATTTGAAATTATTGTGTACTCATTATAATAGCATTTTTTGATTTATCAATGTTAAAAATGGCATTTTATAATAAGTTTCAATAACAATTTTGTCTAATATATTTCCTTAATGCTAATTCTCATTTTGTTAAACAAGAAAAAACAGCACTGCAAATACAGTATAGTCAAGCGATCTACTCCTAACTTATCGCCTTGCAAGAGGCTTACTGGCTCCTAATTTAAACATATAAACCTGCCTGTTAAAATTTTAAGGGACTAAAACTTTTCACTGGGTCTTAAAACTAAGCACAGTACTTATCTTGACTGGTGTTAGAGGATGAAAACAGCATAGTCGAACATGATTTCCAGAGCACAACCTGGGGATTAGTGAACTCTTGGACAGACCAGTATAACAGGCTGTTGCCACATCTGTGCGAGTGAGACGTAGAGCCTAGGTAGTTATTGTAGAACAGGAGATAGACCCCTTCTGTCCTGAGTCAGCTATATTTTATCACTTCTGGCTGAGACCAACTATAAAAGAATTCTTTGTAATTGGTTGGTTTGTCTTAGGAGGCCTGGGGGTACCATGAGAGTGTAACTCTTTTGAGGACAAACAGCGGCTCGCTATCAAAATAAAATATTTTTTTCTTTTCAGATGGGAAATGCTTCCAAAAATCATTTCAACATTACTTAAAGGAACTTCAGTAATAATTGATCGATATGCATTTTCTGGAGTTGCTTTTTCTGCTGCTAAAGAGGTAAAGTAAACAATGATTTTACATGTGTAACTTACCCAATAATTACTTAGCCAAGAGTTTCTACTCGAACAGCAATTAGAATTCTGAATTCTGCGTTAGCAATTCTCTTTGTTTTGTGTAGGTGACTATGCCCCACCCACTTTCGGGGTACAAAAGAGGAACTACATTGCCAACATGACAGTTTGTTTCTGCCGCTTGTATCATCAACACCTGGTGTTGTTACAGCAGTTTAGGATTTTTTGGATTCGTAATTTTCTTCCTTGGTGAAGTATTTTTGTAGCCTTTTCAACATTTGTACATATTGACTCATGATTTTGACCTTTTCAACTAGTTAGGATATATCTGACTCTAGTAGTTCTAGTTTCCGGTATTGCGGTAAAGGCTGCAATACCCGGATGGCAAAATTGACTTACAATTCTCACACCATGTGTTCCGGTTGTAGAGGACAAGTTTGCTCTAGTAGTTTGATGCGTGATGAATGCAGGGATTGGGGGAAAACAAAATTGGAAGACTAAATTCTCATTTAGCTAAGCTAGAAAGAGATAGGAAGAGGAAAGCAGCCGCTAAAGCCAGCGGGAAATTAGCTAATCAGGCTTTCACTCCTAGGTTGGATAAGGCTGACATATCTGTTAATTCTCCAACTGTTAACTTATGGGCTGCTCTAGGAGCAAGAGCCCGTGCTGGCACAAGGCCAGCTAAATCTAAAACAACAACTGTTAACCCTTCCCCACCTGCATTAATCAATTCTCCTAAACCACCTACTCCTTCTCCTGGCTCCATCACTTCAGAACTCGATCGCTTCACCAGCCTTGAGAATAAGTTTGAGCAACGTTTAAATCTGGTAGTGAGTACACTGGCCCAGTTAGGGGCATCAATGCATGTTGTGATGGACAAGTTTGAAAATAGTGCTAAAGGTGACATGTTAGTGGAGGAGGCGGCTGCTCGTCCCACTGATTCTCCTAGGTGTCGGTCCCTGCCATACTCCCCACTACCTGGGAGGAGGCATACTGGAAGCCCAAGGGAGGTGAGTGGGGTCTGCCCATGGGCAGTCGTCCCCTCAGTCCAGCCTGTTGCATCCCAGGTTGCGACTAGAGACAGCAGCTGGAAAGGCGTCTTGGAAGTGTATCGGCTTTCGTCAAGTTCTGAGGAGTCCTCGCCTCGTAAGAGCCATCATCGTCATTTCCCTGATGAATCTTGCCCGCTTAAGAGATGTTTTTAAACATCTGACTTACCTGGTAGTTATATATAGCTTAAGTCCCTGACGCTACGCAGAATTTCAAAATCATAAGCAATCGCCATGGGTAGTCAGGTGTACCACTAGTGTGCCTCTACCCAGTACTTTAGAACCATCTCCAACTGTTCTTCGACTTCCTGCCACACCGTTGCATCGCAGAATTTTGCTCATGGCCTGTGATTTTCACAGAGTTTTGCATACACTTTTGCTTTGGCTGTTTTTTGATTTGATTTGATTTTCTGGATTTGTTAGATATTGTTGATTTTGACCTTTGCTCACGGATTTTCTTACGCATTTTTTCACTTTCCAAGATGTGTCTGACTCTGCTTCGAGGTGAGAATGTGTGTGAGGGTGTAAACCCGCTTACAAAGTCGCTGATCCCCTACCTATTTGTAAAATGCAGAGGGAAAATTATAGTTAAAGGATAGATGTGATGAATGTTTGGTTTATCAGAAAGAGAGGGATGGATTACTACCGATATGTTTCTAAGCTTGAAAGGGAGGATCAGAAGAGCCGTGAGTAGTAAATCTCGCTTTTCTAGAGATAGTCAGGGAATTAAGAAGATTCTCCTCATATCAATCCTATTATTCATTCCCAGTGTGCAGTCCCAGAATCCCCCACTGATACTGATAAGGAACCAACCTTCAAGGCGATGATGACGCAACATTCAAACTCCTTGACAAAAGGTAGAATCTCTCTAAGAGACAGAGAGGATGCAGGTCGTAATGTCAGAGATCTGAAACATCTTGGGCAAGCAATGAGAAAAAATAAGAGTGCAAGTGTTGTGGAGGGTGCGGTTGCTCGGTCCTGTCGTGCTCCTAGTCCTAGACCTCTTCCAAGCTCACCAACCCCTGTGAGAAGGAATGTCGACAGACGAAGGGAGGCGAGAGGCTTTAGCTACCGAGCAGTCGTCTCCCTCGAGCTGCGCATCTGTTGACGCTCCCAGGACGCCACCCCGCCAGGAAAGGCGAGGTTGTGCAGCCATCCTCGCTGAGGACGCTGTTACTAGAAGGGTCTAAGGCCATACGCACCTTATCGACCCTCAAAAGGAAACTTCCTTTGCGGAGCGAAGGCCGGGATTTGACACTCCTACTCCGGGATGTAGTCACTGGAGCGCTCCAGAGCTGCTCCTCTTAGTTCGGACAATTGCTCTGCGAGTGACGATGTTGCTCACGGCGTCGCTCGCTTCCGCTAGATGACGAATAAGACCGGCGGCGTTGCCGTAAACTTCATTTCCAACGCCGCATCGATGAAAATGAATTAGTAGGTTGATATTATGCTCCCATGTCGATCCTCAGCACAGGTAGCTCCGCAGATCAAGTCTAATCTAGACATGCAACGAAACTCTCTTTCTGATGCAAGTCTTTCAGCCTGCAGATAAGACGGATGCAGACGCTTGTCCACCGATGGCTGTACGTCGCTCTGAGGAAACTCTTTGACCGATGTCGCGCATTACAGGCGGCCAGCTCGCGACTTCAGGGTGCGCGGACAGCTAACGTGGAAAATGCTCTCGCGATTCAAGAAACCTCAATCATTTTACGCCAGCCTGAGGAAGCTTTTGGACAGATGTCGCATATGCCAGTTCTCAAGCTTACTTAAGGTTGACGGAACAATGATTGTCAGAAGTCTGACGCTTGCGGACGCCGTGCAGCTCAAGAGGATGGACGCCATACTTCAGCGCCGCGATCTTGGGTCGCCAGGACGCCAGATTGCCAAGAATTACCAGGACGCCAGGCGCCACTTAAGACACCAGACGCCACGAGACTGGACACCAGGATTGAGCGCTGGCGTGATACTTTTGAAAGAAGTCGCTTCTTTGGTTTTTTGGTCAATCAGAAGAAGAGATTGATGATATCCTCAGTTCCTGTGGATCTGATCGAATGTAAGCTCGGAAGAAGAAGATAGTAAAGGCTCTCAACTTTCATCAGACTTCAAAAAACTTATGAAACTTTTATGGAGGTTTTCCCTGAAAACTTTATTCGGACGGGCTCTCATTCCCCACCTTCAGAATTTACTTCTGGGAAGGCCAGCGCCATGACAGCTTTTATGTAGATGGTTTTGTCTCCGCTTCGCCCAAGAGAGTTTCTCAAAATGATGAATGAATGGATGCTTTCAAAGAAAGAACAAGGAAAGACAGCTCTGCTTTTCTCCAGCCAACTAGCTCAAGATCGAGCTGGGTATCAAACGGGAGAATCGCTCGGCTCAAATACCTGCCTCTTCCCCAGGAGACTTAATCTTGTTGATTCATCTCGCCGAGTGGCCATGGGGAGAATGAAGTTTGTTGGTCAACATCAGAGCTGGGACCACCTCCTCAAGAATTTTTAGGCCTTCTTGAGGTTCTAACTTTCTCTGACTGGACCCTGGGAGCTAGGAAAAGAAAGATGGATATTCAGCACCGCATCGGCTGTGCTGAAGAATTTGTACATCTTATGTCGTGGTATGGATAAAGGAATCAGAGACGCAAAGCAGCGACTAGCGGCGCTTCAGCAGGGAATCTTGGAAGAAAAGGACCCATCTTTTGCTCTTTCCTAGCTAATGGGGTCACATCCAGTCAAAAGGAATTAATTTACGCCTTTTCCCTCTCACCTCTTCCCTCAAGACTTGGTTAAAGAGATTTCTACCTCCTAGCTCAGAAAACTACACAAGATCTTATATCAAGACAGCAAAGAAAGTCTTACCAACGATTTTCATGACTAAAAAGAGTAAGGCTGAGGCTTCTGTGCTTCAGGATCTCAGCCTCGTGGTCCGGGCCCCCAGGCAGAGGTTCTGGAGGGCGGGTAGATCTGCAGCAAGGAGTGCCCCAGACAGGAAGAAACAGGACTTGACGCCTCTCTCTTCAGGTGCAGCTGTAGGTGCCAGGCTGTTAAACTTCTGGCAGGTATGAGAAAGAGGATGGATCCTTTATCCATTCAACTACTCAAGGATGGATAAAATCTCTTTCAAAGCCCCCTGCTGGCAGACAAAACCAATAGATCTGTCTCCCCAGATACAGAGACGAAGTCCAAGGCACAGGCGGTTCGACAGCAAGTTTCATATTATTGCAGAAAACGCACAGAGAAAATACAAAATCTGATTCGCTAGGATTCTACAACCGCTTTTCCTGGTTCCTAAGAGCGGGGGTTGAGACCAGTACTGATGTGAGTGTCTCTCAACGCTTTGTACAAAAGACGAAGTTTTCCATGGAAAGCAACAAAATCAGTGCAGAAGTGCAGTCAGACAACACGACTGGATGGTTTCCTTGGACCTTCAGGACGATATCTCCACATTCTATCCACCCGGCTTCCAAGAAATACCTGAGATTCGCCTTCAGGGAACAGGTATTCAGTTTCAGTCTTTTTGCTTCGGCCCCAAACACGGCGCCCCAAATATTCACCAGACTGATGTCTAATGTGCTGGAATACGTACACCCAGAGGCATCAGGCCTCTGTATCTGGACGACTGGCTTTCAGAGCTCCTTCCTTCAATCGCTGTCTGAGTGATCTTCAAACGACAGTCTGTTTATCAGAGGAACTAGGACTTCTGCAAATATAGAATACATCTGACCCCATCTCAAGAGATCCTGTATCTAGGGATGAGGATTCAGTCTCGGGATTTTCGGGTTTTTCCGTCACCATCAAGGATGGAACAGACCTTAGTAAAATTAAAGACTTTCTGGGGGAAACGGATGTACCATGAGGAATGGATGATTCTGCTAGGACCCTTTCTCGCTAGGAACAGTTCGCTCTTAGGAAGACTAAATCCCTCGCCCACTCCAATTCCAATTTCAATCGGCATTGGAGCAGAGAAGACGTGGCTAGGAGAAAGAGAGTGTATCCCCATTTCAGAGGCTAAGAAACAGGCTTCAGTGGTGGAACGCACTGTGTCAAGCTTCAGGAGGGCCTTCATTAAAAACAGAAGAACCCAGACCTAGTAAGGTTCTTCCTCTAATGTTGCCGACCGGGTGGGGAGCAACATTGGGAAAGCAAGTATCAGGATTCTGGACCAGAGAGCAAGAGAAGCTCCATAAATCAAAAGGAGCTGACTGCACATTTTTAGCCTCAAAGAGTTACAACACTCAGTCCAAGACAAGAAACCGCATAGGTCAACTCCGACAACATCATCGCACGGGCGCTGGTCTACATCAACAAACAAGGAGGAACCTAATTCAGGTCACTGTACGAAACGGGCCGAGCAACTCCTTATCTGGGCCAAGGAGCAGGTCAGACATTGCTGGATAATGCTTCATTCAGGGGGAAAGAAATGAGGGCAGACAGTCTGAGCAGGAAAGGTCAAGTCCTGGCAACAGAATGGACTCTTCACCAAGATGTCTGCAGAGAATTGTGGCGGATTTGGGGTCGTCCATGCATAGACCTCTTTCACAGTCCCAAGAGGATGGAGACGCATCGCCTCCTGTGCCAGACCGCAGGCAATGCACAGCAGATGCCTTTAAATGGGTCCAACCGGACGTTACGCGCCTTTCCCCCCTTCAAGATCATAAACAGAGTCATTCAGAAGTTCGCGGTCCTACTCGAGAGCGCCAGGATGACTCTCTAGTGGTCCCCTTGGCCAACAAGAGAATGGTTCATGAGGTGCGGAATGGATGGTGGACACGCCGGCAGTCTGCCCTTAAGGCCAGATTCACTCAAACAACCCCACTTGAAAGGTATCACCAAAACTCCTCTGTTCACAGCTAACTGCTCAGACTATCAAAACTCGCAAGAGCTAGAGGATTTTCGGGCGAGGCAGCTAGCCGCATCGCAAGAGCCAGGGAGGGTCATCTACCATCAGGGTATACCAATCCAAGTGGGATATTTTCAGAGGTTGGTAAAACAACCCGTGTCCTCGTCCAGTACCTCTGTGACCCAGATATGATTTTCTTCTTTACCTTAAAGAGGAGACGAACTTCAGTCTCTACTATTAAGGGATACAGGAGCATGTTGGTAGCGGGGTCTTCAGACACAGAAACTTGGACTTGTTCAAGGCACAAGGATCTTCCAAGACCTTATCAGATCATTCGAGACTACCAAAGAGAAGTCAGATCTCACCAGCGTGGAAACTGGACGTGGTCCTAAAGTTCTCATGTCCGATAGGTCTTGGGTCCTTTGCAAGAGATTTCATTTAAAGATCTCACAATGAAGACTCTATTTTTGGTTTGCTTGGCCACAGCTAAAAGAGTCAGTGAAGCATATGCCTTCAATAAAACCGTGGTTTTAGGAACGGCAAAGCTATCTGCTCTACAATTGGGGTTTTTAGGCTAAGAATGAACGGCCTTCACAACCATGGCCCAAGTCCTTCGGGAGATTATGAATCTGGCAGGAGATCAGAGGTGAGGAGTTAGAGAGAGTCTCTCTGTCCGGTAAGAGCTTGAGAGCGCATCTGCAAAGGACGAAGAATCTCTACGCAGGTCAGGAGGCGCTTTGGTGTCTGGGTTAAGAAGCCTCTACTGAATGTCAAAGAATGCGTTTATCCTTTTCATTAGACAGTTGATATGGAAGCCACATTCAGAATGTAACGGCCGGACCTTAAGCTTCTCTAAAGGTTAAACCCGAGGAGGTCAGAGCGGTTGCAACCTCTGTAGCCTTGAGACAGAATAGGTCCCTACAAAGTATCATGGACTTACCTTCTGGAGAAGCAAGTCAGTGTTTGCCTCTTACACTACTTGGAAGCAGTATAACGCTATGACGCACTGCCATGGCCACTGGGACCGCTTTATAGCAGCTAACTCCAGTAGTGGGAGAGGACTACCTGCAACCTACAATTCGGATGCCCTTTGATTCTTGCCTGAATAGTTGTAATTCATGCGGTTACTAGGAGATTGGACGACTTCCGCAATCATTGATTTTAGTCAGGTAATCGTTTGTTCTTGCAGCGCCCGAACAAGGGTATTATAGGTTGTCTGTCACATAGAGGCTGGTGATACTGCTGGCAGCTCCTAGAGGTCTTCAGCCCTGAGTGGGATCGTTGGGACTTAAGGAAAGCAGACATAATGAGGGGAGTTCATTGGAAGTCAGCTTCCTTAAAACTGGTAAGAACCTGCTGGTTTATTAACCTCATGCACTCCAAAGATGTTGGCTGTCTCTGACCCTCTCCACCAAAGGTGCCAATCAGCTATATATATAACTACCAGGTAAGTCAGATGTTTAAAACGATATTTTCATAATAAAATATGAAACATACTTACTCGGTAGTTATATATGATTAAATTCTATCCTCCTCCTCTCTAGAGACTAGGGGCATGGAAGATCTGAGGAACAGTTGAATGGTTCAAGGTACCTAAGAGGGCGACTAGTGGTACACCTGACTACCCATCGGCGACAAGTCGCGAAGTTTTAAATTTGCCACAATAGGGACTTAAGCTACATATATAAATCACTTCAGGCATGTTCAAAAAATTTATTTTATTATGAAAATATCATTTCTGGTAAAGCATCAGTCCTCGCATCTCCCTTACAAGAGATTGAGGGAACCTTCCTTCGGTGGGACAGTCCAGAGCGTTTTCTCCTCTCATCAGCACCAGGAGCGAGGTTCTAGCTTGCTGCACCTCTTGGGCGAGCAGCTCCAGATTTCACCTAAGTGCCCTGTTCCCTCGGAATATCCCGTATTGGCGGAATGCTTTGATGAGCACCATGAAACAGACAGGTGCCCTGTAGCAGCCAGGTACCCTGATGCAGCCAAGCACCCTAAAGCGGTCCAAGCGCCTGAAGCAGCCAAGAGCCCTGAGGTGGTCGGATGCTCTTTTTCATCGGAGCGCCCTGAAGCTTTCGATCTTCCCCTAGCGCTCGAGCCCCCTCAAGACTCCAAGCACCCTGCAGCTTTGGATAAGCCTTCTTCTTTTGAATCTTTGCAACGTAAACTGGATAGTATCCTTCATCTTTTACAGAAACCTGCAGCACAGACAGCCCCTGAATTAGACTTGATTACGTCTCCGATCTCTTCTGGAGACGAAGAAGGGGAGCAGAATGTGTCTTCTACACTGTATGCAACACTCCTCAAGTTCCTTCTGCAGCAGTTCGCAGAATTTTTCACTCCTACCTCTCCAGCTTCATCTTTCTTGATGAGCGGTCAGCCCGTGGATTCGACGAGACTTCCTAAGATGGTTCTCTCTAAATCATTGAAGAAAGCTCTTTGCCAAGTAGAGAACTGGCTTTCCAAGAAGAGGGATCAAGGGAAGGCCTGTTTTAGTGTTCCTCCCTCTTGTCTCGCATGCACGCGGTACTTGTCATACGCAACGGGAGAAGCTTCTTCCCTGGGAGTGGCTGCCTCCTCCCAGGGGGACTTTTCTGCGCTCATTGACTCGGGGCATAGATCGGCTCTCGCTTCGGCAAAAACGTCCTTTTCAGCACAGGAGATGGATCATCTGTTGAAGAGGTTGTTTAAGTCCTTGAAGGTGTTGAGTTTTCTCGACTGGTGTTTGGGAGCAGTTGCCAAGAAGCTTCAAGAACCGGCTTTTTGGTGTGATGAAGTCGCAGACCTGTTTAATTTTCTCTCCTGCGCAGATAAAGCCGTTAGAGATGGCTCACAGGAATTAGCTGCCTTTTATCCCATGGGCATGCTTAAGAAGCATGAACTTTGGGTCTCTTTCACATCAAAGGTTGTTATGGACCCACAGAAATCGGCTCTCCTTTTTTCCCCTTTGGATGAACATCATTTGTTTCCACAGCCCACCTTAAGTGAGATTGCAGCAAGTCTACACCAGAAATCAATGCAAGATTTGTTGACCCAATTGACGAAGCGCCAGAAGGACTGGTCTGCCTTCTCAGTTAAACCTTCATCTCCTCTCAAGCAACCAAAGCCATTTTGTGGAGGAAATCAGAGATCGTGCTCCAGGTCTCGAGGATCAGTTAGATTTGCTCCCCAAGCAATCAAGAAATCATCTTCAAAGTCATCCTCTCGCAAGTGAGAATTTAGTCCTTCATGCTCCGGTAGGGGCCAGGCTTCATCTCTTCTGGGAGAGACGGAGCAAAAGAGGAGTGGATCAGTGGGTGGTGAAAGTTTTAAAGGAGGGATACTCTATCCCCTTCAAGGAGAATCTGCCATTGACCAACATTCCTGTCATATTGATAGCCTACTCCATAGGATTGGAGAGGTATTCAGCCCTATTGAAGCAAAGAAGCAATAGAATTAGTAAAAAAGGAAGACTCGAATGGATTTTACAATCGCCTTTTTGTAGTGCCCAAGGCTTCAGGGCGCTGGAGACTGGTGCTCGACATAAGTGCTTTGAACGTCTTCATAGAAAAAACAAAATTCAACGTGGAAACCATCCACTCAGTTCTTGCCTCCATCCTCCAAGGAGATTGGATGATCTCCCTGGACATGCAAGACACTTATTTCCATATTCCAATTCACCCGGATGCGAGGAAATACCTACGATTCATTTTCAAGGACCAGGTCTATCAATTTTGAGCACTTTGTTTTGGTCTCTCAGCGGCCCCACAAGTCTTCACTTGAGCGGTGGCTCCTTTGGTGGGTTGACTACATTTAGCAGGAGTGAGTATCTCACTATACCTGGACGATTGGCTAATTCGTTCACCCACGAAGAAACACTGCATGGAGGACTTACAGAAAACTCTTCTTTTAACCCAGGAATTAGGACTAATAATGAACTTTGAGAAATCACAAATGGTTCCCACTCAGAAGATTCTTTATTTTTGAGTTCTGATAAACTCTGAGTATTCAGGCTTCTCCATCACTCAGGAGAGTAGAAGACTGTCTGAGGAAGGTAGACCTCTTCCTTTCGCTTCATTCTTGCTCCGCCACCCAGTGGATGAGTCTTGGGGATGATGGCCTCTCTGGAGGTGCATCAGGACCGTCATGTCTTTCCGATAACCCCGGAAATAAAGGAGGATCTGTGGTGGTGGAGGTCCGCAGACAGACTTTTGGAAGGGAAGTCGATCGTTCCGGTGAGCCCTGACCTAGACTTCTTTTCCGATGTGTTGGACCTAGGTTGGGGAGCACTCCTCGGGAACCTGGAAGTCTTGGGGATGTGGTCTTCAGAGGAGAAAGGGCTTCATATCAACGTGAGGGAATTGAAGGCGATACATCTAGGTCTGCAACACTTTGCGACACAGGTACACAACAAGACTATAGTGGTACATGCGGACAATACCACGGCCCTAGCGTACATCATACATCAAGGGGGGACCCACTCATTTTCACTCTGCGAGGTAGCGAGAGACCTGCTATGCTTGGTGGATCAGAATCAGACTCAATTAGTCACCCGGTTCATACAGGGCAAGTGCAATGTCCTGGCAGACGAGTTGAGCCGTCACAGGCAAATTCTGCCTGTGGAATGGACACTAGATCTTCGCGTTTGTGCCAGCCTTTGGAAAGTATAGGGTCAACCAAATATAGACCTGTTTGCAACTTCCAGGAATTACTGCCTTCCTCTGTTCTGCTCCCCCTTTTCTGGACCCTCTAGCTTGGGCGACGTATGCAATGATCCTGGACTGGTCCAACCTAGATCTCTACGCTTTTTCTCCTGTTCAGGATGATTCGGGAAGTAGTAAGGAAGTTTCGCTCACATCACAATGTAAGGATGACTCTCGTGGCTCCCTACTGGCAGCAGAAGGAGTGGTTCCCAGACCTGATCAATCTCCTCGTAGACTTTCTGAGACTCCTTCCCAAGATTCCAAGTCTTCTCAGACAACCCCACATCAGGAAGTTTCATCAAGGCTTATCCTCTCTGGCCCTACAGGATTTTGACTGTCTACAGACTCGTCAGAGCAAAAGGATTTTCTAAATTGGCATCAGAGGCTGTCACCAAATATAGACGCATCTCCTCCTATAATGTCTACCAAGCTAAGTGGGCTTGCTTTAGGAGTTGGTGTAGAAGAAACAAAGTCTCTTCCTCGCAAACATCTATCGCTCAGATAACAGACTTCCTTCTCTATTTGAAATCTTCTAAAGGTTTGTCTGTCTCGACAATAAAGGGTTACAGAGTGATGCTCAGCTCTGTTTTTCAGCATAAGGATCTAGACATCTCGAACAACCAAGACTTGTCCGATCAAATTAAGTCTTTCAATATCTCGAGTCCAAGAAAGAGGAGTCCTTCTCTTGGAATCTTGATTTACTGTAGTTCTCAAGTGGCTTTCCGACCCTCGCTTTGAACCCATGCGCTCTTCCTTTCTAAGGGACCTGACTCAGAAAACTCTCTGGTTGCCTTAGCAACAGCTAAGAGAGTAAGTGAACTTCAAGCAATAGACAAAAGGATCGGTTTTTCACAAGGGAATGCGGTCTGCTCCTTTATGCTAGGATTTCTAGCGAAAAATGAAAACCTGTCACATCCCTGGCCCCGTTCCTTTTCGATTTCAAGCTTATTGGATATTCTAGGTATGGAAGAGGAAGAAAGAGAGCTGTGCCCAGTACATGCCCTCAGATATTATTTCCATTGGATGGAGAAGATTAGAGGCCAGTTTAGTAATCTCTGGTGTTCGGTTAAAAACCCCTCTAGCCCCCTATCGAAGAATGCCATTTCGTTTTTCTTGAGGGATCTCATCGTTGGGGCACTCTCTCAATTAGCAGAAACTGGCTTATCGCTCTTGAAAGTTAAAGTGCACAAGGTAAGAGCAGTTGCTACGTCAGTAGTGTTCAAACACAATCTTTCTCTCTCTGCGATCCTGGAGGCAACTCATTGGAAATGTAAGTCAACGTTCGTGATGCACTATTTGCGGGACTTCGAGACAGTTTATGGTAAATGCAGTACCCTGGAACCTGTGTCCATAGCTGGCGTAGTGATGGGTGAGGAAGTGTAGGAAGTGTCCCTTCCTTTCCTTTTCTCTTCGCCCTGAAAATGGTGTCGAGTTCTTGGGGAGCCTGGGAGGGTATGACATACCTGGAGTGCCCACCAGTTTTTAGTGTTGGGTAGTGGTCTTGTTTAATTATGGTGTAGGTGACTTTGTTGTTCTGGTATGTTATTTTTGTGGTACTGTGCCCAGGGCAGGGGCAATTATGTATGCTTTTGTTGGCCTTTGGTGTACACCTTTGTTGCAAAGCTCAATCTTATACTCTGTCAGCCTTCGGAGCACTCCTTCACTGCGAAATGTCCCACTTAAGTAGAGGTGCGTCTGGCCATGACGCCACGTCGCTACAGGTTGAGATGAGTGCCACCAGAGGTAGTATCTACCTGCAGCAGCTCTCTCACCAGGTAAGGAACAACAATTATCTCATCAATTATAATGTAAGCTTTTGTCCATGATTCCCCACCACATTTCAGTGTGGAATCAGCTAAGTAATTACTGGGTAAGTTACATATAAAAATGACATTTTTATGATAAAATTAAGTTTTATATATACTTACCCAGTGATTACAGATGGAGCCCACCCTCCTCCCTGCACATGGACTCTTTTTTGCATAAACAAATTGTTGTTTTGGCGATGTTGTTCCTCTTTTGTACCCCGAAAGTGGGCGAGGCATAGCCACCTACGCAAAAAAGAATCATTACTTCGGAATTCAGAATTCTAACTGCCATTCAAGTAGAAACTCTTAGCTAAGTAATTACTTGGTAAGTATATATAAAACTTTATCATAAAAATGGCATGTTTGTATTCATTCAACTCTTGAAAGGTTGGAAATGAGTCTCATAAGAATTAAGTTGAACATCATAGTGTTTTTTTTTTTAACGGTTCAGTAGCTGTAGTAAGATATAAAGACTCTCTCTCTCTCTCTCTCTCTCTCTCTCTCTCTCTCTCTCTCTCTCTCTCTCTCTCTCTCTCTCTCTCTCTCTCTCTCTCTCTCATATTATCTTGCTTTTTGTTGTATCTATAATTGAAATGAACTGACACAGTACATACAATACACTAGATAGGTTCCTACTATATAAAAGGACTATTAATTGCTTAATTGTTTTCCTGGATTAGGTTTAGGGAGATTATCTGTAGAATCTGTGATTGTGTTATCAGAAAAGGATGAGGATTAAATTATCCATTAAAAGTAAGTTTAGTGTACTTGAATCTTGAAGACTAAACTATGTTACTATGCATCAACATGATAAAATAAAATGCATTTATATTTCTTTCTGTATAATTTGTGGTTGTATGTACTGCAAAGTTGCAGACCCAGATTCCTAGTGAGGCAGATAAACATTGATGCTTATTTAGCATAGAAAAGTGGGTTGATTGCTATAGTGGGTGCATTATCAGTAATGCAAGTAGCCCTCAATTAAATGTCAATCATGGTCAAGTATTTTTCTGCTCCAGGTAGGATTCAAACTCAAAGCCTGTGGGTTAAATTTTTAACATTTGTGTTAAATCTACATATGCCCGTAGGTGAGAAAAGTTGATCCTTTAGTCATTCCCAGTGCACAGAATAAAGTTTTTACATATACAGTAGATAGCTGATGTATTTTATATTTAATTCTGTAAAAATGTTACATAAGTTCATCCAGACACTTAATTTTATATTAATGTTAAATTTAGGAGCTTTTTAAATGTAAACTTTATTGTTTACATTTGTTAAATTTGTAATGCTTATATGTGTAGTAGAGAGAAATGTGTATTCCAAACCTTATTCAGTATTTATTTTATGATGAAGAGATATAGACACATGGATTTAAAACTTGCAAAGTTACTGCAGTGTGTAGTTTGATACTGTAGTATGCTTATACACTGTATGTACAGGTACATATATTCCATTCCATTTATGCTTTGCCAGGGTATGAGTTTGGAGTGGTGTAAGCAGAGCGATGTAGGTCTTCCAAAGCCAGATAGAGTACTTTTCTTGGACCTTAGTGTTGAAGCAGCTCAGAGTCGTGGCCAGTATGGTAAAGAGCGGTATGAGAAGGCTGAATTTCAAAAAAGAGTTTATGAGAATTACCATTTATTGAGAGACGAATCCTGGAAGGTGAGAATCTGTCATTTCATCTAATTTTATTTAATAAATATAAAAAATCCATGTTTTATTTGCTGATCTACAGTGGATGCATATACCAGCATAATCTTTTTACTAAGCTTGTGAAATTTCATGTGCAAAACACACATCATGATAGTATCTGTACTGCATGCTTTTCCTCTGACATGTGTTTTCATGTTTTGTTTATTCAGTAAATTGACCTCATGTTGAGATTTTGTACATCATGGTCAGAAGAATTGTCTGCCTTGAAGTAAACATTTATTTTCCACGCTCTCCTAAAATGATAATGTTAATAAGAGGTAAAAGCAAATGCTGTGTACTGTTGTTGTTATAGTATTTGTAGTAGTAGTAGTAGTAGTAATATTTGAGAGTTATATCCATTTCAGAGTACTTAAACTTAACTCTTTTTCAGATAATAGATGCAAATAAAACTGTTGAAGACCTGCAGAAAGAGTTAATAGCAGAAGTTATGAAAGTCATTGACAGTGTTGATGGGGTAAAGATAGGGAAGCTTTGGTTATCCTAGTGCAGTATACTATTGGGGAACAGGAACTGTATGAAGTCTTAAAGGTTCTGTCCATCATTTCTTCAGCCTAGCTGCATATCCTTTCACTTCTTACCGCTCTTTTAAAATTCTGCGGACCAACCCTTTGGGAGTCTAAGAGATGTCAGTGGTTTTGTTGAAAGTATATTTTGATAATAGTAATACATGATAAACAGTATATTATTAGACATATTGACAAAATCATTTTAGTTTAGATGTAAAATGTAATTAATGTTATTGTACTGTAGTTTACTCATCAAAGATTTTCATTGACCTCTTGTGAGATATTTAAAGATAATTTTGTCATGTCTGTCGATTATTTGCATTGTGTAGATCATTCGAAAAGTCGTTTCAGTAGAAAATTGTGAAGATATTTGTTTATAATATTCATTAGTCAAACAAGATACACTTTTAATTAAGATATTAATTTAGATATGTAGCAGTTTTCTTTAATTTTGAAAAGCTAGGCAGTGTAAAATATTGTACTTGTGATGTTTAATGCTGAACATAGCAAAGATTCCATTTTTTTTTTAATGATATAAATTTAATATGTATTTGGACATAATTTAGTAATTTGCTGTTGGTATTTGCTGCACCCTTAATATCCTCTGAAAAGTATTAGACATTGCATCTTTGAATGGGAACTAGTTTTATTCAAGCTTACAGGCTTGATTGGAAAGAGGCTTATTACAACAGGTGAGTAATTTAATGGTTGCTTATTATCACCTCATAGCTGTTCAAAATTACCATCCTTAATAAAGGTATGAAAATGTCTTCCTTTGACCTACCCTCTTTGTATTGATCAGTGTGGGTGATTTTGAAAATGTAACTTTTTTGAATTAACGATGGCCTGAATCCTGCAATATATACATAGGAATGATAATTTGGCACCTAAGAGCACAGAATTTCACTTTAATAATTTGAGAATTAGGAAAATATGGTTAAAGAGGTAATAAGAGTAGTTATTCAAGTTTAACGGCAGCATGCTTTTTGGCAGTTATCTTCTACAGTGTTCCTTGCAGAGCACACTAAAGTTGGTACTCAGGTTTTTTTGCAGAATCATTTCATCCCTGGATTCATTGCTTTCTACCTTTTACTCTTCAGCTATTCCTTTCTGTCAGTTTTCATGTAGCTGTACAGCTTTTGTAGCATTGTCTTTGTCCAGTTTTAAAGAACAAATCCTTGGAGCAAGCCTTGTGAAAATAAAATTAATAGTGCTTTGCAATAGGTAACCTGTAAGTCTGTAGTATGTTGTAGTTATTTTCTCAGACCATTACACTGTTTAATACTGTAAGAAGAGATTAAATCTCATACAGTCATACCTTGGTTAACAGACTTAATCCATTCCAGAAGGCTGTCTCAACCAAATGAACTTGGCCAGAGACACTGTATCCTCCATAACAGGTACAGCCTTGCTGGCATATCAGCCTCCTTACGAGCCTTGATGACGTACATACAGTACAGTTACTGTACTTAGCACTCAAATATGAACACACACACACACAAAGTTTGGTTGAGATGTGTACTGAAAAGACCCACTCAGTCTGAACCCTGCCATGTGTTTCATGAAGTGTTAATCCCATGTGTTGTCTAGACCATTGTCGTTATGTGTTCTGTAACTAAGCAAACATCGGATAATGGAGCAGATTTTTCCTTAGACAAAACATACTTTTAACAGAATTGTCAGTGAAGCAAGATGTTTGTTAAACAAGGTATGACTGTACTAACTTTTTGTCATTTTTTGTACTGGAAGGTTTTGACTATCAGATTAATTAATTATATCTTTTAACAGTTTTATGAGTCATATTGGTTTTTCCATAGACATTTTTTATTTTATGGTTTCTATTTACTCTTTAAGACATTACAATATGTATAAATTAAAATTTTTTAGGTTATTTATTTGTCCATGAAATTTAATTGATGTATTTTAGTAAAAATATGTTATTCATTTTTATGAGTCTCCAAGTTTTTCTACATTTCTTTGCTCAGAAACATTTAGTTTTATGAATCCTTGATCTTTTGAAGGATGTGTACCATTTTTATGTAATAAGTACTGTAGTTGATTATTACTTTGGCATATTTTATTTAATTATATGTAATTTTATTCTGACAGTGTGCAATTGTATATTCCCAGCAAAATATGAATGAAGTTGTGTAATTAGTTTATGAAAGACCTTTAATAAATTTTCTAACTTAATTTTTTAAAATTGTTTCCTGTGGTTAATGGTGATTTGTGAAACTGAATCAGTTAATAGAAAAGGCCTGCATTTTTTTCAAAAATTATCTGATAATCATTATAGAAAAAGTAAAGGTTAATATTCAGGGGCTGCAGGGTTAATGGTGATTAACATAGTGACATATGAAACATGCATTTCTGTTTTTTCCCGGGGAGGGAAGAGGGCAGACCTGCGAACTATCCTGTAAACCAAAGTTTGGCTGCCAGGTGCAGAAGCCTCTCACAAGGCACTCAAACCATGTGCCTATAGTCACTCTTGTCATCACCACCGTCTCAAACCATGTGTCAACATCACCTGTAGCTACTCTGCAGCCCACATACCATATTAAGACAGGTCAAAGCTTGCTAATTAAGTTAGTTGATTATCTGCCTCTTCTGCATGTTTCCGTACACTTGCTACCCCCTCCCACTACTGCAGAACACAGTAGCTACAGTTGCTTCAAGTTCTAATGCACATGTGGCTTACACATTTAATGGGCTAAACTTCAGATATCTCCAATGCTTCTTCCAGGTTCAAGAATGAATTCTTGGAGGGATAAACAAACCACATTATACGGTGCTGCTATTATTCAATCCTAAACCAACAACTGCTGCAACCATTAACCCACAGTCTTCAGAGCTACACTAGAGTCACAATGGAACTACATTCCAGTGTATAACGGTACAGCCAAAAAATAAGGAAAAACAGTCTTAAGCTTTTCCATGGGTGTCCATTAAAGCTTGTTTTGTATGGGTTAATTCTGTGACTACTAATAAAAGAAAAATTTAGACGACCCGACCAGAACATTCACTTGTGCTAAAAGTCACTTAAATTAAATGGCTTAATATTACGAATACTAATCTAATAAATGTGACTTCCTATAACTAGTCTCACAAGTATGAAACAC
Source organism: Macrobrachium rosenbergii (assembly GCF_040412425.1). Taxonomy (NCBI): domain Eukaryota; kingdom Metazoa; phylum Arthropoda; class Malacostraca; order Decapoda; family Palaemonidae; genus Macrobrachium; species Macrobrachium rosenbergii. The sequence continues at coordinate 66,663,989 of NC_089744.1, read as the reverse complement.
AATACTCTCCTCGAAAATATTAAACAAGGCATTCCAAAACGGAAAAATTGTGCAATATTTCCGAGTGCATAACAACTTAAAGACAACTGAACTACAAAGGCAATTTGTCTTGACGCTATACAAGGAAAAAATTAGCTATCGATATCAGATAAAGTAAATTTAATATAAAGCAGGTTTTGACATAGGAAAAACCTATTTAAGAGCCCCGACGCTGTCTCTTCCAAACACGTGTGTGTTCGTGTGTTCGTCGATCGTCATCATCAGAGTCGACAGGACAAAACAGGAGCGTCTCGTTTTCTTTCTCTACAGGAACGCGATTTCAACCATACAATATTTCCGTCTGTTTCTCCCTAAGCATTGTTGTCTTAACGTATGTACAATCACCACTACTTGCATTGCCATGCAAGCATTCTAATCATGTACTCATAATGTTCCAACGAATCTTCTGTATCAAACTGTGTGTATGTTTCTGTTTGTGAAGACGCCAAAGGTCTCTCCATTTCACATTTATTATGCTATTGCATTGTATCCATTAATCTGTCTTGAATCTTGCAATTGGTCATATGTAGAATTTCCTGACCCTTCCACTGATGTATGTTTCATCACCATATGTTAATCATGTCTTTGATATCGCCATCTGTTTGTCTGCCGACAAACACAGATGTCTGAACCTTTTATGTCCGTTTTACCTGTCTGTGTGTAGACGCTACATTACCGCTCGCACGCGTCAATAACATCTTCCAAGATTCTGTACATTTATCTCAGTAAGGAACAACCAATAAACCAGTTAAGGTTCAGACATCTGTGTTTGTCGGCAGACAAACAGATGGCGATATCAAGAGACATGATTAACATATGGTGATGAAACATACATCAGTGGAAGGGTCAGGAAATTCTACATATGACCAATTGCATGAGATTCAAGACAGATTAATGGATACAATGCAATAGCATAATAAATGTGAAATGGAGAGACCTTTGGCGTCTTCACAAACAGAAACATACACACAGTTTGATACAGAAGATTCGTTGGAACATTATGAGTACATGATTAGAATGCTTGCATGGCAATGCAAGTAGTGGTGATTGTACATACGTTAAGACAACAATGCTTAGGAGAAACAGACGGAAATATTGTATGGTTGAAATCGCGTTCTGTAGAGAAAGAAAACGAGACTGTTTTGTCCTGTCGACTCCGATGATGACGATCGACGAACACACGAACACACACGTTCCAACCCTCTGCCCAAAATAGTAATCCCTGTGGTACCACACGGTTCCATGAGACAGACTAATGCCAAGAATTTCCTCTAAACATGGCAAGACTACAGTACAGTGATGGAATATAAATGGACTGGAAGCAGTAAAGCTTTGCTACCTACAACGCCCACCTCGAAGATCACAATACACCTTTCTTCGCAGATGTGACGCAATGGTAAAGCAGTAGTCGTGTGTCTGTGAACGGGAGAACGTCTGAGTTTACCTCCGAGTATTTTCGTGCAGTGCTTTATCGCCGAAGTGTTGCAACTATAAACTGAGGAAAGTTAAGTACTGTACATGGTTTAAGTTTCCTGGGGAACAGTGTTTTCAAACAATATTCTCATTTTTCATGTTAAAATACGGATTTTGTTTTTGGCCCTACGGTTCCCCCCGAGCGTGTAGGCTATTTCTTGTTTACATTATGCCAAGGACGGCTGTGAGGTTAAAACTTTTTATTGCGGCAAATTAAAAAAAAATTCAACATTATTTCGTAAGTTTTTTTCTGTAAACCTTTCTCCACTACTGTAATTTGCTATCCAGGGGTGCTGCTTGCCGGAAATAATGGTAGGGTAGTTAATAATAAGTTGTTTCCGGTTATTCATAGCCTAGATTAAGTGTCAGAAGCCGCATCGGTAAAAAATAAGGTAGAAAAAAAAAATACCAAGCAACTTACAGAGGGAATAAGAAGAAACATCCATTAACAATTCTAGAACCAATAAATTACCTAATTAATTATTTCAAAGCTATAAAATTAAACCAGAATTTGTAAGCGTTCGAAGTAGGCCCAACATTAAAAGCAGGTGCCCCACGTTCATATTGAATAGTTGTTTTCATTGTTATAAAGGCTCTAATATAGCTAAAATGGTAAAAGGCGTGTGCAGCTGGACATCTTAACAACCTTGTGTATTGCTGAATTAAAGTTACCTAAATTGATAAACGTTCCTTGGTTAGCGGTAGCTAAGGATGGCGAACGTAGTATAAGATATGGCTAATTTGGATAGCAACGCGTGCTTAAGGTTTTTTCTTTTATTCACGTACAGTGATATTCTGTTCACCTTTCCTGGGTTTCTCTGGGAATGCTTTCCCTAGCACCAAGCATTTCAGTAAAAACAACTGGCATCGAAGGAACGGCAAGGCTGTACTGCAACACCCTCCTAATTTTTCCATTTGGAAACTTGACCTAGGACATAGCAAAGAAATATTTAAGTTTGCTCATGTTCAGGACTGATTGCTTCTAAATCTAGATACTTCACGATACGTCTTAACTCAGTTTGTCTGATGTTCGCACAGAGGAGATGAAAATGAAAATATTAATTACGTGGTATATTTTTTTATTGCACACACAAAGAGCATGTTTATTTTTTATTGTATCAGTTATAAGGATAAGTTGTGCACGTCCTCAAGTTCAATTTTAAGAAATATCTATTATCCTAAGCTTGTATTTCCAACCTGACGAATAAACAGCGGCGTAAAAATACTGAATTTACGACGGTCGAAAAAGTCTAGAAATAGGAATTGCATTTGCCATGAGTGAACCAGTGCGAAATGCAAACCTTATCAGTTTAAACCATCGACATTCTACATATTGATGCAAATAGAAGTAGGCTTATTATCAGAAAAGCTTCCTTAAAGACGTAAAGTCATTATTTCTGACTTGCATGTCCATCCTCACGCCAGTAGAAGGATAAAAAGAGATATAGGTATCACCATACAATCAAAATTTCATAATACTCTCTGTGCAATGAAAAGTAAATAAATCCCGCGAACATTTTGGGTTAAGGAAATCACCAAAGTTAAACGATGTGTCTAGTCAGTGCATAGACGAGTGATCACACAAATACCAGACCTGGTCGGTATATAATAAGCGTCTTAACAAGGGATTTGACATAGTGATAATAGGGTTAGATCAAAAATGCTTGCTGGATTATCGATATGTTTCTCCTCAGTGAGACCCCAGTTATTTTTTTATTTATTAAAAGCCAGTCATGTCCCGGTACGGGTTCTTGCTCCTTGAGCCGCGGACTTGAAGCCTACATCCTTTGCGTATGGAATAATTATATATATGGCGGAAGCTCCTTGGGACGCCGTGTATAGTACTAGCCTCTCGAGGATCAAAGTATTATATACACCCATTTCTATGTTGTGTGGTCGACAAATTATATTAATATAAAGGATATCTTCTTGCGGCCTTCTCCTTACTTAGCATGAGTTTACCCTGGACTTTGACAAAGGTGGGTACATACCGTTACTACCTTTGCTTGTCATATACTCTATATTCTCATTAGGTGCAAGTTATTCCCAAGGTGGTACTTTGCATCTCAACTAGGAATTTTCCAGTGATTTGAAGCTAACACCCATATGTACACACATATATGTGTATACATATATATATATATATATATATATATATATATATATATATATATATATATATATATATATATATATATATATATATATATATATATATATATATATACAGTATATTAGTCCGCACGCGTGCTTAATAGCTGCAAATACCTGGTAACTTCTCAATTTCTTCACACTTTTTTGGATACGCTTGTCTTTGATCTTTGAAAAGGCTGTGTAGTGCGAAATGTATCCAGAAAGCGTGAAGAAATCGAGAAGTAAAGGTCACTGTAGTTATTTCGATCCCGATGTAAGTTAGAAATTTCTTTGATACAGACATAGCCATATTGATTATTTCCGTTATCACTGTTATTACAACACAAGATTATATATATTATATATATGTATGTATGTGTGTATGTAATTATGTATATAAATCAGCCTAATAAGCAACATAAGTTAAAACACTTAAGACACAAAGGTAAGCATGGGTCAATTCCGGCCGTAGCAAAATGCATCAAAATTCGACAGTACTGTGTACGTACTGCAGGCCGATACCCAGAGTTTTTTTTTTTTATTGTTTGGGAGGGGTCGTTTTTCCCAAAACTGGACCTTTTCTTCTCTATATGTCATTGCATATATAGGTATATACAAGATGAAATACTTGAAAATGTTATTTTAGTTACATTAAGAAGAAAAACTGGGCATGCGATCTATGCCCTTCTACCCGATTAGATGTTATTCAAAGTACTGACTTTGGTTAACAGAATTTTACTTATAATGTTGAAAGTTTGCACTGAAATTAAAATTTATAAAGTTTATGAAAGAAGACTTACCAAAAAACAAAAGATTATTTATTACTTTATAAGTACAGTTCAATGAAAAGGATAGTCACAGAAAATATGGACTTCCAGAAATTTTTGGGGGGTGGTTTTCGTTCGACCGCCCCCCCCCCACCCCCTCCTCGAAACAGGCCTGTACTGGAGGGATTAGACAATCGCTATTCTTCTTCGAGGCCGACGGCTTTAGCTTAACTTCACCCAACCCATTGTAGGAGCGTTCGATTTCCTTCATCATGTTTGAGTATTTCATTAGATCATCATTTCGGATTCAAGGTATTGTAGTGACATTTGTATCCAAAAATTGTGAACAAATCGAGAAGAGGACAGTATGGCTAGTATGATGGATCTTTCCTAGATTTCCAAGGGTTTTCGGGGGTCGTTATCTAGGACTAATATTTCTTGGGGTCATTATCTTTATGATATCTACAATCTTTTGTTTATATTTTTACGGTAATCCCCAGCGGGCTTGTACTAAACACGCCGCAAAGGTGGATACATACCTCGGGGATCACTGTTAGGAAAGATTCAGTATGACTACATACAATATAATTATATTAGGTAAAAGTGATTAGTATATGTATATGTATATATATATATATACTGTATATATATTATACATTGTATGTGTATGTATGTATGTATGTATGTATGTATGTATGTATGTATGTATTTATAATATACATGAATGAATTGTATCACATCACAGTGATTCATATACAAGCATTAAGCTAAAAATGTCCTTTAATATCCAATTCGCCTTACCTCGGAAATAATGTTTCATGTTATCCGAAGGTTTTTTTTTTAGTTGATAATAACTTCGTCGCCCCACGAGACGACGAACTTATTATCAAAAAAAAAAAAAAAAATTCCCTTCGGGTAACATGCATGAAAATATATTATTTCCGAGGTAGAGTGAATTGGATTTTAAAGAACATTTGTAGCTTAATGCATACATATGCATATATAAATTTATAATATATATTATATATATATATATATATATATATATATATATATATATATATATATATATATGCATATGTATAATGTATATATAAATATAATGTATATATATATATATATATATATATATATATATATAATATATATATATATATATATATATATATATATATATATATATATATATATATATATATATATATATATATATATATATATATATTATATATATATATATATATATATATATATATATATATATATATATATATATATATATATATATATTATATATATATATATATATTTATATATATATATATATTATATATATATATATATATATATATATATATATATATATATATATATATATTATATATATATATATATATATATATATATATATATATATATATATATATATATATATATATATATATGGCGATTGAGACAGTTGAGTTTGCTATATAAGAAGCGAGATTATTTAAGGAAAAAAGGATGAATTTTGGGCCAGATAAGTAGGTAAAGTGGTTATAGGAGTACTGGAAGAAGGACTATAACAGTAAAACAGCGAGTGATAGGATGGGGAAATGAAAGGTGTAGTGTAGTAAAAAGAAGTTTATTTGAGGTGTAGTTAAATGACAGTGAAGATCGTAGGGAAGGATAAGGTAGTCAAGGAGAAAGTGGAAATGAAAAAAGGGCAATTGATAAAAAATGATTGGGTAAAAGCGAGCAGGAACTTTGGAACTATGAAGAGGTGTTCTACACAGAAGTAAATGAAGAGAGATTGGTTGAACTATGAAGAGGTGTTCTACACAGAAGTAAATGAAGAGAGATTGGTTAACGAATAAATATCTAAAAAAAGCAAATGGAAAGATGATGTATGAGGTGAATGCAGTCCTACGTTGATGAAGTAAGTATTTTGAAGACTTGCTGAATGTAGAAAATAGAAGAGAGGAGAGATGAATGACACAAGAGTGGAAAAATTAATAGTAAGTTTGAGAATGCTTGTGGAAGTAACTGTTGGGGATGTGAGGTGACAATTCAGAGGTCAAAAAATCGAGTCATGATGACCCTGCCGGACGCTGGTACCCACTTACAGCTGAGTTGCTTTGTAAACGACAGGATAAGAGACAACTCGGTTCCAGCAATCGTCAGCTGAGTATCACACCACTCAACCATGACACTCGCTGACTCATCCATAGTAGGGCCGTATACCAGTGAAATGTATCAGACTTGAGCAAGCTTTGAACTCGGTGCAATGCATTGGAAGAAACTAGTGATGCCACAGAGCTACCACAGCTCCATGTATATATACAGTATATATATATATATATATATATATATATATATATATATATATATGTATGTGTGTGTGTGTGTGTGTATATACATGTATGTGTATATACATATATATATATATATGTATATACATATATGTATATATATATACATACATATATGTGTATATATACATATACAGTATATGTATATATATACACATACATATATATACACATATATATATATATATATATATATATATATATATATATATATATATATATATATATATACATATACATACATACATACCTGTATATATGTGTGTGTGTGTGTGTGTAATGACAGCTGTGAATGCTATGCATGTATTTATGCATGTATTGTATATATCCTAGATTCTTTAATAGTTTGGCTTAATCTGCTGAAAGTTTACCATATCTCCCTTATTTAAATTTCATATCTAAGTAATTCCCTCTTAAAAAACTGAAGCAGACGACAGCCAGAACGAGTGCCAGAAATACGTCCTTACTTCAATCCGTTGTATTTGTGGATCAGATTCTCCCCAGTAAGAATAAGGAAAGCGAGTCCGTATCCTGCAAAGGTTAGGTAGAAAATTCCTTGGAGGTGACCGATATGGAGTGGAATCTGGGTCTGATCCTGATGAAAGGAGAAAATGCGAAGAAAGAATTATCCGATATTGTTACATGGAGGGTCAGTGAAAAATAAAGTTGCAATAGCTACAGTCTCTCTCTCTCTCTCTCTCTCTCTCTCTCTCTCTCTCTCTCTCTCTCTCTCTCTCTCTCTCTCTACATGTCCGTTAAACTCTCTCTCTCTCTCTCTCTCTCTCTCTCTCTCTCTCTCATGTCCGTTAAACTCTCTCTCTCTCTCTCTCTCTCTCTCTCTCTCTCTCTCTCTCTCTGAATAGTCATTGTTCACTGGGTCTAATACAAGATTCATACACACGTGTGAAAGCGCAAACAAACAGTTAATTTGACTGTAGGTTTCTTGTTGGAAAGCTACCAAGTTACACAACACTTTAGACTTTATTTCAGGATTGTTTTACCCTTCTTCTTCTTCACAATTTCCACCTGTACTTACAGTTTCTGGGGAGAGAGACGCTGTGGTATTTTGACCCAGTAAACTCTTCCTGATCGTTTTGACCCGGTCATCCATGACTTCGTGGTTCCAGCGATTAATTATTCCAGCCTCGATCAATCTGTTCATCATCTGACTGAAACGTGCCTGGAACGGTGCACCCTTCCTGAAATGTAGGATTTTTTTTTTATACACACTGATAGATTACCTTTCACCTTTAGTTTTCTGACTCGTTTTCAGATTGATTACTATACTAATGTGCTACAATCAGTGATTGCTGTTAGTTACAAAGATAAAAATTTTATTTATAATTAAAATGTATCGTTTAGGATTAGCAAATTTACCATATCAGGATGAGGGTTCCTCTTTGTGTCATTCTTCCTAAACCAAAGTATCTCCACTTGCATGGGAGAACTCACGGAAAACTTTTTATATATATATATATATATATATATATATATATATATATATATATATATATTTATATATATATACATATTTATATATGTACATTTATATGTGTGTGTGTGTGTGTGAGTAAAGTTGTCCAAGAGCCAATTTTTCCGTAAGGTCATACGCAAATATGAATATCATCTAAGCTCTACTCTTTATTAATTTTAAATATTTTCAAATGCCATAAAACTGACAGAAATATAATTAATTCAAACTACGTCGGAAAAATTAAAGTACTCGATATAACACTTGATTTTTTTTTTTCATGGCTCCCCCAGATCTCTAGACATTCTTTTTAAAAACCATCCAGGTATAGGATTTTTTTTTCTGAATCCATTCCAAGGACTGGTTGAAACGAAGTATAGTTTAACAACAGCTTATATTGTAGGGCAGCGAAAATGCATTTTTCAAGAGAATCATGCAAATTGTGATACAAGCACAAATTTGGCACGACAATTCTGTTGCTTCAGTCTACCCATCTAAAGCCGTTCCTGCAGGGCCGAACTTGATTATCATTGCCATGAGTGAATGAAATAGAGGAGTATTTGTTGCCAAGCTCTTGTAACCCTCGCCCACTCTTTGTTTGGAAGGATTTGATTTTATCGACCAGAGGTTTTCTTTCCTCTCGTGTTGACAAGGAAAGCACTTTGCCCGGTTAATGAAAAGGCTTTTTTGTGGAACATTTTCTCTCCATAACTATTATTGATCTTCAGAGCTTACGGTTATCTTTTACTACCACAATGATCATGTTCCTGTATGGGATACACCTAGGGTCATGCTTTTTGCCTTACACCCAGTCTAATTGTTCATCACATAGGTACTATCGCGACCGTACACTCGGTGTATTAGATCAGTAGCTATTGATATGTAAATTGGTATGAGCCAGCAAGGCATGCAATCAGAACATGCAAGAAATCAGTCATAAATAAGACAAATACTGTATACCTAAATAAGACAAATACTATATACCTATCTGGGAGTATCAAAAACAGAAAACTCATCTGAGCATGCCTGAGAATGGACCAACTACAATTTTAACTAAAAACAACAAGCAGGCCCTAGGGTATGATCATGCCAAACATCATACTTGCAATACCATTTGCACAATTTTTTCATCTGCTCTACTGAGAAACCCCTCTCAAGGTTCAGAATCTTAGCAAAACTATCATAAGGCCTAATGGTTACTTCCATAGTTATGGAGAAACTTGAATCGCCCAAAAGCACCAAAAATTTGGTTTAACCAAATCCACTGTCTTTTACCTGAAGCCCCATCCAAAGTCAGTCAGCATTGGAGAGCCCCTCTTGCCAATATAGTAAGGGGACTGGCCATATTCATCTGTGTGGTAAGATTCAATTGCTGTGAAGACGTTATTTTTCCACGCTAAGTAGGAAAAACTTCCTTTCAAGATTCTTTTTAGTCCATCTTCTTGCGGGAGGATCTGAAATGATATAGCATGCATAACATTTCCACAAACAGAGGGTTGTATAATCATCTCTCAGAACTACGGGGACCGATAAGGCTACCAAATAAATACTATGAGAAAAGGAATGTTTGGTCTGGGACCAGTGAACATTCATGTAAGTTTTCCGTTGCATGAAAAGCTTCCAACTCTTACCTCCAGCTTTTCATATACTTTTTTGACAACAGGATCGGTGCTAGACTCAAAGAAATTGAGAGCTGCTCCTTGCAACATTTTTTTGTCAATAGCCCATGACCAGTCTTGCTGCTTGATCAAGTCCTGAAGGCTGTCAATAGGCGGAAATTTTGCTTGAATAGTGAGATGAGCAACGAGAGACGACCTGAAGCCCGTTGTAATCACCAGGCAGAAAACAAGCCACCATCCAACTAACATCTGGAACATCAAACACAAGATACCTCGTTAACTGACCAAAAATCCTTCTGTATTAAGTGTAGACTGATAACACAAATTTGCGTCATTCACAAGATCAGCATAAAATTATAATAGCATCTGTGTTCTAGAAAAAAAGGCCAAAAAACGTAAATTGAAATTTTAACAAATCAAATTCAAGCTTAGAGTTGAAATGTGGACACTAATACAAAAGCGTTCATAATAACCTGCATAGTAACATTGGTAGGGTAATCCGATGGCGGGTCTTCAAGTAAAAGGCCTAAGCCATAGAAAATGGAAGAAATGGGATCCTTTGTTCGTCCTCCGAACATCCGAAATAGTACTTTTTGCATCAGCCATAGTACCAGACCCCATATTATTATGGTAATCAGAAGAGGTATCCATACATCCACTGGAACAAAGAAAAATGTTGTTCAAAGATTATTTCTCCGTTATATCATGTAAATGGGAGGGAAATAAAGTTATATGTATGGAAAAGCAGGAAAGGTTTATATATATATATATATATATATATATATATATATATATATATATATATATATATATATATATATATACGAATACTATACATTTCATATATATATATATATATATATATATATATATGTATATATATATATATATTATATATAAGTATATATATATATATAATATATATATATATGTATACTATACATATATATATATATACATATATATATATATATATATATATATATATATATATATATATATATATATATATATATATATATATATATATATATATATATATATATATATATATATATATATATATACACTCGCGTGTGTGTGTTTGTATCATATTTTTTTAAAGTATTCGCAAAACTCCATGACATTCACGTCCACTGTCTAAATTTCAGTTCCATTATAAACCAGTTGTCATACGCATTACGAAGTAGGGAACAGCTTTTCTGATTACCTTCAAATGGTCTCACTACAAGCAAATACTGAGTCAGCGGTCGAGGTTTTAGAGAAGTAACAACTAGAGTATCGGCAGTGTATGCCCTTGCGTGACTCAAGACGGTAAGCCTCCCAGAATTGGGAGCCATGACTGTGCTGAAGTCTGCCTTTTCGTGCTGTAGGGTTCCAACAATCCCCGACCAATTCCCATCACCGAGGGGATTGCCCCACTGCATATCCCAAGGAGCCCGGATCTCATATCTGGAAGAAAATGCTTTTTTTTTTTTTTTTTTTTTTTTTAGTGATTTCTATGGGATCTAAAGATTAGTTTGGAGAGAAAGGGGTGAAAGTGTAGCTATAATAGTAATTAAGAGGGATGGGCTCGGTAACAAGCGTAGAGAGCATATTATGAAACATTGGATGCAAAGTTAGCTATGGGTGCAAACGCGAAGTGTGTAAAATAAAGGAATGGATAATTAACAGGGAGATTTTGTGGTTTTATGAGTGTGGAGAAAGAATGAATACGGTTAAAAGTAAGATGTGGAAATGGGTTTAGTGAAGAAAAACAGTTCATTTCAGATGCAGGTGAAAAACGTGAGGGACTATCTACAAGAGAAACCAGTTATATAGCTTTGAATACACGAAATATTTTCAACACTTCTTTTAATCCAAAGGAAGTTCTTTGTAAAGATCTTATTATGAAAAGAGAAAACTGCTGCAGTTAGCAAAAGCAAAAATTAAGAGGCTGAAACAAGAGTAAATAGTAACCACGCACGTTTCCCGTGACTGTACCATACAGAGACACGCATTTAGAATATACAGCTGATAACATTCAACTCCAAAGTATTCTGTGTGGTGTCAACATGTAACATCGTTTAAACATACGTGAAATTAAGAGCTTTGACAAACGCCTTCAGCATTCTGAAGTCCATGCAGTCTTGGGGTGTCACAGTGGAGGCTTCCTCAGTTGAGTCGACTGTATAATCCATGTAGGGAAAGAAAGTCACAGACACGATTCGAAACTGGTGTCCCCGGAAGTCTTGTAGTTGATCTGGTGGGAGGAGGGAATGAGATCTTGTGAGGGGAAGTCATCGTGGTTTTGAAGTTATGCTCGCATATGACGTATTACCTATTCTACCTTTATTTTCTTAACATTAAACCTTTCCAGAAAAAAAAAAAAAAAAAATATATATATATATATATATATATATATATATATATATATATATACATACATATATATACATATATATAATTATATATATATATAAAATGTATATGTATGTATATATATATATATATATATATATATATATATATATATTGTGTATTTAAAAAAACAAGTATGGTTGTTGTGCTAAATCTTAATAAAGTTCGCTCTAGAATAAGTTAGATCGACTTAGATAATAATAGAAATTGAACATAAATACTGAATTGTTACGAACTACAACGTTTACTATGACGTCTGAAGTGCCGTTAGATTATGGTTACGGTTAATGAAAAATTGTTGTCTAGTTTATCCCATTTGTATAAACGCATATGATCTAATTCCAGACTAAGTAAATAGGCTAGAATGAGTAATTCGTATTAAGTATCGTTTTGCAGGTTAACAGAACATTAGCAACATGTAACTCACCGGGAAAAAAATTGACTTTTTCGGGAAGGTGAGACCCAATGTACCATAGGAAGAGGAGGAGCTGTTTGGATTCACCACTGGGACAGTAGAAACACCGATTATACACGGATACGACGTCACTTGCGCCTGGAAGAAGTATAGTTCAGCTCTCAAGAACTCATTCTAATAACACATTTACATTTTTCGTTAAGTAACCCTACCATGTATGGATTTTAAAAACAGGAGGTACCAGGGTAGCGTCTAAAGGAAACATAAGTTCTCCGGGGTAAAAGTTGTCGTCGTTGATAGAAAATTGCCCAGATTACGGAGTAGCGAAAAATTATCACGATTGTTTTTATTTATGTATAACTTCTGAGGGAAGGCTGCGTTTTTTTCGCTGCATTTTTTTTCTGGTTCCAGCAGTGTTACTTTGGATTCTGGCGAAAGCAGTTTGCTCCAGTCAAGCTAAAGACAATGAGTCGTTGTTATAAGTGATCTCTGGCGGCCAATCACAGCAAAGTAGCAGGTCGACCAAGTTTCACTAGTGCAGTCATACCTCTACAAACTAGAAGTAGACGTCGGACAAGTTAGTAGTGTTGATATTATAATAGTGAGTGTAGTATTTTTTGTAGCTTAATATTTACCTGCACTACACACGTTACATCACACGATACTTTCGATATTTCCGAAATGAGGAATAAGTGTGCAGTCTGAGTGGAACGATCATGACGTACTTTGAATTAAGTGCTTTCCGAAGATCACAGCAGCCCCAAGGGACGAAGACTAGCCTAGAATCCCACAAGTGAGTACCTAAATATATTTTTTTATTCTCATATGTCTCTTGCCTTAATGCCGTTACATTCAAGATGTTTGCCATTTTACGATTACAGATCTTAAGAATGCCGGTTGTAAGTATCTGTAATAATATTGTTTCACATGAATTAATTTTATGCTTAACAGGCAAGTACGTTATGTTGGTATTTTTAGGGGTGTTTACTGGTTACATAAATATCAACACCAATCATGGATGTTTTGTCACAGTGTACAGTCGGCCGACAAAATATTTTTATTTTTCTGTAAAAGAAAAAACATATTGTCACCGCGGACAGCCTTTGTCTGTCCACCAATCATGGATGTTTTTTTTCTGTCCTTGCTTTTTAGATCTTAAAAAAACTACTGAGCTTTGTCTGTCCGTCCGGGCTCAGATCTTAAAAAATTGGCGTTTTGATCATCCACCCTCCAATCATCAAATATACCAAATTGCAGCCCTTTAGCCATAGTAGTTTTTATTTTAAGGTTAAATTTAGGCCTAATCATGCACCTGGCAACGATATAGGACAGGCCACCACCGGGCCGTGGTTAAAGTTTCATAGGCCGCGGCTCATACAGCATTATACCGAGACCACCGTAAATAGATCTATTTTCGGTAGCCTTGATTATACACTATAACGGCTGTATAGGAAACTCGAGTCCGACGAAGAAACTTCGAGGCATTTTTTACTTGTATAAGATTGTCATGCATGTACATACAAATAAATATAATGATATACATACACACCCTAAAGACTCCTGGAATTTGCTCAAGCAACAGAGACGAAGGGTCAGTGTGCGTGAGAGAGAGAGAGAGAGAGAGAGAGAGAGAGAGAGAGAGAGAGAGTACATGCATGAGAGAGGGAAGAGTTGTGTCTGGGGTACCTGAAAGGTGGAGAATTTGGGACGGTTAGCATAGTGGTAACATTTTTTTTTATATTCATTTCAGGCATATTTACCAGATAAAGATACAGGTCGAAGGAACTAATTGTTAATCAGGAAAAGATTGTGTGAAATGCTGAGTAGGTCAGTTGTATTCCAGCTTTCGTTACCCATTATTTCACCGTAAGATGACTCGATATGAAAGGACAGCAGAGTAACAATAGATAAAACCAATGACTGCAGAGCTTATGAGTGTATCCTTATGCACTGGCTAGTCTGCTATATAAAATATAATGCTCTTACCGGTAATGACGACTCAGTTTATTTACTATTGTCACTACTTACCCTTCCTCACATTTTGTCCTGACTGTGACAAATCTAATACGCTATCAGGAACAGCGTTGCCAGAACCCGTATTTATCAGAAGATCGTCTGGAATTCCGAGGTAGACAATATCCAGTGTGTTGCGTAAAGCATCTTGGTCGAAAACCTGAAGGGCATTTGCTTTGCCTCCGACTATGAGTGTTTTGGTGCTGGGCCATAGCCATAGTTGAGCCTCTTTCAAAAACCTGCGTTGTAAACGGGAAGAAGAAATTTTGGATCATGTGTTCTTGTTTGGTTAGTTTGTTTAATCTCTCTTATTACAAAGTCTGGATATTATTAGAACCATTTTGAACGTCGTGAAGTTATTACAATGTAAGTGGCATATATACATTTAGAACCTAAGTTGCGGACACCTATACTTATCAATTTGTTATAGTGCAGTTATTAGATAAAAAAAAATATATATATTTTCTCCCTCTCCGCGACGCAGTTGTTTAATCTCTGTAAAGACTTACGTGTGATATGCATATCTTGTGCCACGGATAAATGCAGAATCAAAAATTAGATTGGCGTGGGAATGCTGAGTACAGGTAAAATTAATTACAAATATTGAATATGTGAGCATGTAAATTATAAAAGCTAGTAGAACCTACATTTATGGGGAAACTTTTCGAAAATATCTAAATTTAATGTTATGGTGAGACTATTTTTTTATATCTTTTCCCAAACCTGGCTCATTTTTAATTCTAAAAACGAGTGCCTTTTTCCTTGGAACTCGGATATTATTATTATTATTATATTTTCTTTTTGCGGTGAAAAGGAAGTTTGATTAGTCCTACTCGTGAAATTTCTCCCAACATAAAACGGATTAACGTAATTCATTTTCATAACTTATAAAAACTGGCTGAAAATCTTACCGATTTACTTCACTATGTTTTTCATCCAAGAGATGGAGAAGAAGAAAACGGCAGGTAGTCAATGAGGTACCCCAGATTAGATCCTCCCGAAAGGTATCGTTTTGCCTCGACTGCTGGCTGACATCGAATACGAGGTAAGGCTGCCTGGCCACGTTGCTGAACCTGGCGAAGCAATTGTCGAATTTGTCCGGTTATGTGATTCTTGCATGAACAAAAAGCCTATCCGTACTTCTATAAAGAATCCTGCTAAAGTAACTTTCGTATTTTTATGAAATAGGACAGGTCCTATGAATGTTATTATATGAAAGAGGCATTACGTCAGATTGGCGTTACTAAAAGAAATTACTTTGAGAATAAACATCCCCCCCCAATCAGTTAATGCCGGTCATTTCAATACTGGGGTCTTTAATGAGCCCCCCCAAACCCGCCCGCCTCCCTCGCAGTACCTTTAAAATACAAGATTATATATGTCATGGCTACCATCCTATACAAACGAACGACTGTCATAGATACGTCAAAAATTGGCAAACAGACGACATGGGAGACGTTTTCAATAGGCGATTACTCGAAGGGAACAGCGAAGCCAATTACCGTTTAAAGAAGCTGTCTCGCTTACAAACGCCGTGTTAGTTACCACTTAAGTTGCCCTGTGCGGATTGCATGTGCAGTAAGGTCTTCCGTTTCTAATCATGCCATTCTCCCATAGGGGGTTAGTGCCGTCAGTGCACCTCATGCGGTGTACTGTAGGCGTTACTCAAGGTTCTTCGCAGCGTGCCTTCGGTCCCTAGCGTCAACATCTTTCGTTCCTTTTACTGTCCCTCCTTTCATATTCTTTTTCTTCCATTTTACTTTCTACGCTGGCTGAACAATTGATTCATAGTGCAACTGCGAGGTTTTCCTCCTGTTACGCCTTTTAAACCTTTTACTGTCAATTTCCGTTTCAGCGCTGAATGACCTCATAGGTCCCAGTGCTTGGCCTTGGGCCTAAATTCTATATTCAATTCAATTCAATTTAATAATCATGCGAGTGTATTATTCCCGAAAATCTTCAAAAATCAGCATTGCGGCATACGCGAGTGTTTCATAGAAAGAGAAAAAAATATAGAAATGGAATGAGTGAGATGTACGTATTTGATACCGATAAACTCAAAGGTATTACTGTCCGGTGTATGATAATATTCACTGAGCTCTAGAGGCACTTCTTAACTACCTGAAACACAATGATCCTAAGAACTAAGGTTGTGTGCGCTTGCGTCAGGTCGTTATCACGTAATCAAGAGAAATTCAGAACGAGTCTTTGCCTTACAGGCATAAAGGCAAGCCTCTCTTAAATGTCATTAATTAAATTATGATCTATTATTCTTAAAATAAGAAAAAAGACGTTGATACACTATACCTTAGGAATTATAATTTACCTCAGAAGCCGTTGAAATAAATTGTCTTTGTTCGTCGTAACCATCACTATGAGGCAGGAGGATGCATATCTTTCAATAACTTGCCAGATCATATATCCTAACGCATCAGACACGCTGGTCATCTTTGGTCGGCCTGCTCCTAATTTTCCTCCTTCATTGTCTCTGCTTTCCATCGCCCTCGTATCATTATCCTTGTTTGAAAATGTCTCTATAACGTCCCACCCATTTTCGTTACCTCCTCCAAAAGTGGCTGTTGAGTCACTTCTCTGTTGCTTTACGTTTTGTTGTGCTGAGAGAAGTTTTTGAGTAATCCAGGAACTTGCATGATGTACTTTTGGGTTCCCGATGCCGGCACTTTGTGGTTCACTTCCAACCATCACCAGAAATATCATGAGCCAAATCCTCTGAAGCATTCTGGCGGACTAGAAAGTAAAATTAGTTAGGGCTGCTGCTTTTGGTATATCAAAACCTCTTGATTAGTGTAGTTGATGCTTATGAAATGCCCCCTTTCTTTCTCCCTGATATAATGACTAAATGCACGAACTAATGGAAGCAAGAAAAAAAAAAGGACAAAAGCTAATTTAACATTATAAAGCAAGGGAGAGTTAACTACAGCAAATAAAAATCTCAGGTGCTAGTCTACATAATATCAGCAGACAAAGATTAATGACATCTGAAGGAAATAGAAGCAAAAGTTATTTTGAAATTAAGCAAAAGTTCCACAAATATCCTTTGATATCTAATTCACTATAACTTAGGAATAAATTACACCCACAGAGTGTTTATCGTTGTTTCTAAATCAAAAGTCTAGGTTCGAATCCTAGCCGGGTTGCATTTTCCAGAGATGTAACAGAGTATTGCACCAGCCCGGGACCTTTGCCTGAAAAAAGCGGGACGCCATATCTTAAAAACTAACCATAGAATTTTCTTGAAAATAATCTCATTACGTTTCCCACACCCAAGTTGCTTCAATGGTTTCACAACTGACTAACCTGACCTAAGCTAGCCTAGAGGCATGGCAAAACCGGGCCTGGTGCAATACTGCCACACATCTCAGGAATATGCGGCCGGGGCAGAAGCACTTATCATTTATAATTCCATTTGGGTGTAAATTATTCCCAAGGTATAGTGAACTGGATCTGAAACGGTATATGTGGCCTAATATTTGCGAATAAGAAGAAATTCATGCATGTATCAGTGACGAAAATTCATAATTAGCTTAGTCTAACTAGTTCCCAGTAATATTTAAGCAGAGAAACGCCTTGACATAGTCGCAATTCAGACAATGAATAAACGAACTCATGCTTGAATCTAATGCGTCATGAACCGTCTATGCGAGTTATGATGTTTAGTTTCGTAGTTCCTTTTCCGCCTCTTATAATATCGACCCAGACCACGCCCTTTGTAAAATGTTCTCGTAACTGCTACCATTAGCACCGGATAAGTTATTACGTCATTTTTCATCCTTTTATCGGCCAGCGGTAATAGCTAAACCGTATTGAATGACGATTGCCAGTAATTTTTTCTACACCCAGACTCAACGTAGGTCGTGAGCATGAAACGCGAATAAATATGGCTATAAATGCTCTCATGAAATGATTTTTGTGATGTTTCGTTTCAGATATCCTGATCAGTAACAAATTGTTTTTGAAAGTAAGTTGTTGACCCTTTATGAATAAAAGTATAATCATGGAAAGCTCTCTTAAAAAAAAAACTACCGGAATAGTAAAGACCCTACAAAAAACAGTAATATTCTTAAAAAAGCTGTTGGAAGAAGGGTGTGATTGCTGAAAGGCAAGGGAGTTCGCGAAATGGTCTTAACTGACCATTCGTGACCAATGAATGACCTCTTACAAATAGAAATGAATGAATGATTATATGCGCCAGCTCCTCAGGCGACACAGCCATAAGTTATTGTCTAAATCCTTATGTATACGTAGACAATTATTTTAGTAATACATTGTGTCGTCATCGACAAGATATAATGAGTAAAGAGATATTTGGGCTCTAAATTTTACCCTTTTTATGAATCCTTTACGTCGTTCACTTTCGGTATTTAAAATTCCCTTCGTTATTTAGCATTTCGAGGATCAATTAACTTGGCTGTTTTTAAGTGCACCTGTATTGTCCTGAGACCAGGCTCGTTTTCGGCAGCCTTTCCTGTCTCGGACTCTAACAAAATGTGAAACTTGTGAACTAAGTCTTGTTATGAAGTAACTCATAATCACCTTCAAAATAAATTGTTCTCCAGGGACAAAGAGTGGATTTGGAAAATTATGTAATGGACAGGTACCCAAGGACGGTGCGTGATAGCTGCCGTGCAACGTACTTTGGAAGTGTTCCTGACACATAATCCTTTCCCCATATTGACGATTATGACCAGTAACCAAAATCAGGCAACTGTCTTGTCTTGTTACTTTTGTTGAGAAAGCTAGGAGATTGTGTTTTCATTTCTGTTATTGTTGGTAGGCAGGATATTCTAAGAATGGATGAACAGAATGTTAAAGAAAATTTCCGGATATTTTAATTGTATGACTTCGAGGTAATAGCTTATTTCCTTGGAAATTACCTCATCTTAAAATTTAATTACCTCGAACGTCACCCAATAAAAATATCTAGCAAGTTACATCAAATCATGATTACCCGTTCATGAGATAAACTGTTTACTCACATGGGAACTTTCATAACTTGGAACGGTTAGCTTAGCTGTCTGAATCCCAACGAATCCTGATCTTGTTAAACGTTTGTACAGTATATGGCATTCATACTGCATATATATATATATATATATATATATATATATATATATATATATATATATATATATATATATATATATATATATATATATATATATATATATATATATATATATATATGTGTGTGTGTGTGTGTGTGTTATATATATATATATATATATATATATATATATATATATATATATATATATACAGTTAAAATATCCGGAAAGTTTCTTCAAAATTCTGTTCATCCATTCCTGCCTACCAGCAAAAACAGAAATGAAAACATAATCTTCCAGCTCTCTCAACAAAAATAACACGACAGTTGCCTGATTTTGGTTATTTGCAAATATATATATATATATATATATATATATATATATATATATATATATATATATATATATATATATATATATATATATATATATATTCTCTCTCTCCTAACACCCCCTCTACTCTCTCTCTCTCACTTCCTCTCCCTCTCACTCTCTCCTTGACCTGTTAAGATAGTTGCTTCAGTTACATTGCCCAGAATTTTTGACATTTATATTTCACCCCCTCTCACCCCCCATTCCTATCGAGGCTGAAATTGGACTTAAAGGGCATCGGGAGTGTCATTACTTAACTCAGTGACCTCGAAAACTATGGACTAGACACTAATATCTGTCATTTTTTACATTTTATTTTTCACCCCTTCTCATCACCCCTTCCTATCGGGGATGAACCTGGACTTAAAGAGCATCGGGTGTCACTATTCATCTCAGCAACCTCGAAAACTATGGATTAGACACTAATATCTGTCGTTTTCGGTTATTTTTTACATGTCACTACCTTCCCACCCCACCCCTTTGGCACCAGTGATGTCTTACCCCCACAGTACTCTTTTCCAGATAGTAAGTGGTATGTGTACCAAAAGGAGCTATGATAAACCCGTAGAGTTTATTTAGTTACTAAGTCTGTGGGCAGAACCAGCCTCAATTTCTGTGAAGCCCATCCCACCTCCACCCCCTTTGGTGTTAATGATGTCTTACCCCCACAGTTTTTTTTTTTTTTTTTAGATAGTAAGTCATATGTATACCAAGTTTTGTTGAAATTGTTCAGTGCGTTTCAGTTATGCTGGAACATATACACACACACATATATGTATCCATCCATTTATATATATATATATATATATATTATATATATATATATATATATATATATATATATATATATATATATATATATATATATATATAATAAAAGTCCCTCTCCCAGTATCGTTTAAGAATTTTCTTCTTTCTCCTTACGAACCCCTTTTATAGCAATTTCAGTTAATTTATATTGTTCGTTGGATTTATGGTATTTTTATTTATTTTTACTCTGTGGCTTTTTCATTTTCATATTAATTTTTTTCGTTTTTCTCAAAGTTATTTGTCCTATTTATAAACGATAAGACTTCGGATCCTATAAATTTATGTTATTTTATTTTTATGATTTCTGATGTATCACTGCAACATTTCTTGAGTATTTTTTTTTTTTTTAACATTTGCACATGTCTCTAGCTGACACTAAGCACATTCCCGTCCTACTTGTGATACAGGCTTTTGTTTCCGTAGAACAAATTTGTTGCAGCTTTTCTTCGTGACTCGAGCTTACAGTCCACTCGTAACGCAGGTGAAATCACTCAGTCGGGTATTAGTCATAGGCTAAAATGTCCAATTTCTGGCCTGGCTTTCAGGTGAACCTAAAGCTGTTGGGTGTTGTTTGGGTCTGTATCACCAGGAGGCTACGTGGTGGAATTCCGCAACCTAACACTGACGATTCTTTTCCTCTCAGGCTACAGTAAGTGCGTCTTTTCTTGGTTCTTTATCGGGAGGTACGGCTTTCTCGGTTGTTTTATGAAGTGTTGATGTATGGAGACATACTTTTCCGTGATCGACCATAGCTTTTGTTGTTGTTGTGTTGTATTTGGGTTGTTTATTTTTGAAAGGCAAGAGAATTTTGTTAAATCCTTCTTCAGTTTTTCATTTTGATATGAAATACTACCTCATCCTTTAACTTTTTTTTCCTATCTCACAGTGGTGTGCGAATTTTCTCATATTTGGGCGTAGTTTTGATTGGCGAATACTTATTATGCAAAAGGTGATTCTTTAAGGTAGTCAGAAGCCAGAGCTGCCTTTAAACGGCTTGTGTGTGTGTGTGTGTGTGTGAGAGAGAGAGAGAGAGAGAGAGAGAGAGAGAGAGAGAGAGAGAGAGAGAGAGAGAGAGATTTTGTAAATTTTCTGAGCTTTTTGCGGAGTTTCTCTTGATGTATGACCTACGGATGAAATGAAAATCCGTCTTTCGACTGTGTTTCCATATTTATTTTTCGCTTATAATCGCCCAAAATAAATTCATGTGGAAAACTACTGTATATACTGAAGATACCTTTTGGGAAGGGTAATGCATTTTAGGAATGAACATTATCTGTAGATTGCTTTGTATTCGTCTTTCCAATTTGTATAGGTGTTACGGATTAGAGACGGCGGTTGGGGATTCCCTCCTTCCCCTCTGGGCATGCCATAAATTATTTTTCATTTACATGTTCAAATTCGTCTTTTGGTTATTTACGCATTTATTAAATTGTTTTTTACGTGTAATTATTTGTTATTTGTAGATTCAAAAACGTCTTTCTGTTATGTTGATTAATGAAAGTATTTGTTTTTTATGTAATATTTTTTAATTGTAAATCTAGCCTAATTGAGTGGTTTTATGAAATTCTATGTCTCTTAGTGTTGCCTGTCATTAGTGACGATATTCCCCGTAGTGAATTCTTGCTGTCAGTGCACCTCACGTGGTGCACTGTAGGCATTACTCATGTTTTTACTTTACCTCCCTTCCCGCTTCTTTCCCTCTCTTGCTGTCCAACCACTCAAACTACCTCTTTTCACTGTCGTAAGCGTTGAACGGCTGAAAGGACCCCAGTGTGTGGCTTTGCAGCCATGTTTTTCATGAATAAATGTTAATATATATTTTTTTTTAATTTCTTAATATTACTTTACCTATGCGTCTTCGATAACGTGTTTATGATAACACTTTACATGTTACTCATGCATTCTGGAGAGTTACGTTTGAACCGATTATTTTCTTCTTTCTTTCATTATTTTGCTTATGTTGTTAACATGATTGTCAATGCAATGAAGAGTATTTCTTGTATCATCACGATTATTATTATTATTTAGAATGTGCGCACCAACTTACAGATTTAACCAAACTGCTGCCACTTAATTTACTAGAAGGCTTCCACAGAAGCATAGCTTCCTGACACAAATGAATTAAAAAATGAACAAAAATGAAAGTTCCCTAGATTGCCCTTTTAGTTACTCAAACTCATAACTGGAAGACAAAAACAAGAGCCATAGAACTTCATTCAAACTCTCACTGGGTAACGTATATACTACCATTAAAGAAAATAAGTGTGTTATTCAGATGAATTTATCGATAACACATTGTAAAAGAAAAAATAAATGAACACGTAAACATTAACTTCCTCTGTCCACTTTGTGTCTAATACAGCGAGCGACTTTATAACGCTTACACACCACCCACTTGTCTTCAAAGAATGGAGTATTATGAGGAAATGGTGTACAACAGAGCTACCTCTCATTTCTCAAAAAATAGCCTGAAATTGAAGAGAAATTATGTGAATTAGGTAGTGAATCTACTGTCTTTTTAATGTGGTCATATAATACGGTTAACAAAGTTATTTTTTTGCTGGGCAGATATCGGAAATATGGGTCACTCTTCATTAGTTCTCACGTAACGAATAATTGTCATTGGAATAAATTAGTTTGAAAAGTGCTAATAGGGTATTGAGTTACAAATACTTTCGTCAGTCATAATGCAGTGAAAATGTTAAGGGTAACTGAAATATTGCCATATTACAATGCGCTCTGTGAAGCTAGTTAATCTCCGCAAGACTTAATACTTACCAGAAAGGAGCAGGACCTAAGTAACTCACTCTTACTGGCGGTTAACGGTGAAATGAGAAGTGATCAGCCATATGCAGTAGCTCTCGAGCTCTCGCGCCATAATCGTGACGTGTAACTTGAATGATAAATTAGAATTCGACAATGTAGGGAAACGAAGTCGCTTTTCTCGACAATTGATGGCCTTGCCTATATTTCTTTATTTCCCATTTTTAAATCTGATGACATTTGTTTCCAGTTATCGTTTTAGAAAGGAATGATTAATAGTAACATTTTTTTTCTTTGTTTTACGTAATAACAAAATAAGCTGCTCGGATTGGCTGCAAGCTGCGATAAAACCCGCCTTCTTGACTGACGTTCTCTCTTTGATTGGTTGACATTTGATATCGCCTTTCTGTCGATGCTGATCGGCTGACAATAAATAGAGTTCTTACTTAGAAACTTGTCAATAACTAATGTATAAACATTGCCTTTTAAGATAATCATTTAACGTGTATTGGCTCTGTCGGGTACTCAAACGTTATGACATCCATGTTATCTGAATATTGCAGTATACAAAGGCCAATGACATGGGAAATCCAGTGCCGTTATTTAGCACAGGCACGACAAAAACAAAAACAACTGAAAAACTGGGTCTTAACCGCGAGGGAAGCCACATAAAAGCCTCTTTAACACAGGATGAGTGTAAGGAGGAGTGAAATGGAGTGTAGGGAAGAATTCCACAGCCTTGGAGTAGAGGGACGATATCCCAGGTCTTCAGAGAATCAATCACCGGGGTGGTGTTTTGGCGGATGCTACGAGGCTGACCGAAATGAGTATGGCAAAGCTTCTTCATTTACACCGAATAGTGAGGCCAACACATCTTACTGTAGGGGGAAAAAGTTATTTTAGACAGTGTTAGGGTCATTGGTTTAATGAAATTCTCATTCAGTATTTTTAAGAAGGGACGCAGAGAAAGGCGCATCCGAAATATTAGAACAGTATTCCAAACAAAAATAGATCTTGCCCGATTAAACCAAAAATAGATCTTGCCCGATTAAACCTTTCATAATTATTGACGGAACAGGGAGATTAAATTTTGGCCTTTCAGAATGAATATAAGGAAAAATATCTGGATTGGGAAGTAAATTGTCTCAAGATGAATTCATAAAAGATGAAAGTGGTATTTAATATTTATTGATCTGTAAACAACAGAGGAAAGGAAGACAGTCAATGGCTTGAAGTGGTGGAAATGGTTAAACAGAAGTAGCAGCAGCTTGGAGAGTATCATTAAGAAAGGAAGGTAAAAAAGCAAGTGAGAGAACGGACCACTGAAGGACGTCACTAGTTTTGGAGAGAGTCCATATATGCAGCAATTGGATGTAAAGAAAGGACTAAAAATGAAATCGTATGGAAGAATTTAGCAGTCTTGTGTTAGACCACGCAACCTGTTTCAGATATATGAAGGCCGAGAGCTAAAGGTTTTCACAAGTCCATTAGAGATATCGTCACCTGTAAGATTTCCAAAAGGTTTCAAGCTAATCTTTAACTTCATCTCGTAAATTTATATAATTTTGCTATTCGTTTAATTTGTGTACTTAGGCCTAGTGTCTAAATCCTTTGGATAAAAACAAATGTTGGGTAAGCTACAACGAATTCTCATGACCCTAGATTTCATTCTTCAGATAAACTCATGATCCTGATATTATTTTTCATTGTCGTGCTGCTTACGGACATGGAATGGTAATACCGTGAATGGCAACGAGGATGTTCTTGGCAGCTAATGCAACCCAAAAGCGACGACTGTATTGATTACCTGTTAGAGAATTAACGTGCTATGTTTGATGTGGAATTCAGCCGATCTTCCTATAATAAAGAGGAAACATACCCATATTTTTAGTAATGTACTGGTTCTAGTTCTTGACCTAGGACTAAGTTTACTGGCTTTAGTCATGAATATCTTGGTAAATCAAATGTTCCTAATGACGTGGACCTGCCAACAGGGAAATATTAAAGAAGTACAGGATATAATTCTCCTACTTCTTTATCAGAGTTTAAATCTTCCATCTCTGGATCCAGCACCAGTGCTGTCTCGCACTTGTTGGCTAAAAATGGACAATGCAAAATGTTTACTTTCTAAGAGCCTCAGAGGTTAAATAATATTTGGTTCATATTTCTCTCCTCCTCCTTGTCAACCTGAAGCCACTTAAAGATCCTTAGCAACCTGCCACCTAGACATTTAAAGTGGAAAAGATCCAGATGGATTTATCCCTTATTTCTAAGAATGACGTTTGGGACCATTCTTCATAAACCTGGTGTATTTTGTCAGTTTAATTTAAAACAAGGACCTTTCACCAAGTTTACTAAAATTATTGCAAAGGGAATGTAAGTGTTGATTTAATTAATCATAGGGCCACTCGTCAACCTTCCAATATTCGCTAAGGTCTCCCCACATGGAAAGTTTAAAAACTGACATTTCAGACTGATCAGGCCGAATGTTGTGAGGGTGAGGTGCTGGGGAGGTGGTTGTTAAAATAGCAGATGGATCAGCCTTAAGTAAGAGATTTTTTGGATTCAGTTCAGACATAAAGCTGAACTGTCCGAGATTGGGAAAAGTCTCTGTTCAATTCTTAGCTTATCACTGTGGATGAATCACAACGAAGTGAGTGTTGAACTGCTGTGTGTATGGGGAGCGGGGGACGGGGAGTGCATTTTGCTTGACAAAATGGTTGTTTTTAAGCCGCTGGACCGATATTTTCAATATGGACAGCCAGTATACTTACAGAAAACAATAAATGATAAAGTATCACCGATTTTTATCTACTTAATTATGTTTAAGAGAACTTAAAATATTCAAACAGATTTTAGTACTGTCGTAACTTGGCTGTTACTAATGGCCTACCTTGCGAAGTTAATGTTACAATTTCTATAACATTAACTTCGCAAGGTAGGCACTTGAATTGTTTTATTATATTTTAAGTGAATGGCCTTAGAGAGTGGTGGTCAATGGTGTTTCTAGCGATCTTAGGCACCTCGTATTTGGTGGGCCACCGCCCCCACAGTCTCTGGCTGTAAGATAAGGGTTATAGACGATGAGGCATTCTGATCTAACTGGTAGGCTTTTTCAGAAACCATACGTTTACGAAGTAAAATTGTATTAATCCTTTGAATATAATTTAGAAGATTCAGTTTTGTTCACGTCTCAGTGTTATCAAAACATTTCTACATCCAACATGATTATGTTTTTGGTTCGGTTCTGTTTGTTTGTTGAATATAGGATACTACAGTCTACAAATAATGCAAGTCTTGTAGCAATTCCGGTTATGAAGTGAAGATTCTCCTAGCCTAAACAAATAGCAGGAGCAAATAAATAGGAAGTGAGGCCGAACTTTAGCAACACCAAGAGTAGTGATTGTTCATGCTGTTCAGCTGGTCCCGTTTCTTGCCGGTACTTCATAATTTATTGTGCATTGAAAGGAGCACGGTAGCTAATTTTAGTGAATTTTGGACAGTGCTCAGTGTTCCTCTCATTCAGACATTTATTTTTTAGCACTTAATTACTGTACAGGAGACTTTCTAGCTTCAGAATGTCGAGTGTTTGAGCTGTGATGTTCTGTCACTGATATCGTCCTCCTTTGGATGTCAGCAGTGTCACAGGTTTTATATTTTGGATACAGGTACTTAAAATGGTGGTGTCACTTTTCCCAGCAATGACAGTTATGATTTAGGCCATCTCTGGAGATGGCCTGCGTAACTATGTTCATGAACTTTATGACAGTAGGGAACTTTGACTATCGCCTTTATTTCAGTTGTAAGGGCGTCAAATCGCCTCTCCATTCTTGTGTTTCGCTCCTCATAAGTACATTAATCACGTCATATATGTTACTTGTTATTATTTCGGATTCTTTATGTGTCTCACTGTATGCATCATTGTACGGCCTTTCCGCCGATATACTGTATATATATCTGCCTTTTACATGTTCTGTAACGCATTATATATGTCTTTTTATGCCTGTTAAAAGTCAAGTATACCTTAGTTTAACCAGACCACTGAGCAGATGAACAGCTCTCCTAGGGCTGGCCCGAAGGATTAGATTTATTATACTTTGCTAAGAACCAATTGGTTACATAGCAACGGGACCCTACAGCTTATTGTGGAATCCGAACCACATTATAGCAAGAAATGAATTTCTATCACCAGAAGTAAATTCCTCTAATTCTTCATTGGCCGGTCGGAGAATCGAATGTGGGACCAGCAGAGTGCTAGCTGAGAATGGTACCCACCTGTCCAATGAAGAAAAGTCTTATGCCTGTTAACAAACAATTTCTGTATGGACACAGCAGGGGCCCTCAGGTCGCCCGCTACCTTTCCGTCTGCTTTCCACATTATAAACACCTGTCGATAATAATAAAGAATCAGTCTTTCACTTCTGACATTTCTTGAACCTCACACTGGTGACCCCGGAGTGACAGGTAGCGCAGTTTTGGCCCAGCCATCAATGGACTAAAAACGGCCACAGCCTGCCATCAGAGAGCCTTTAGCAGACTAATTACGGAGTCAAAGTTTAGGCCTCTGATAGCTCCCTCCATGGTGGAAACCATGCCATTAATGGACTAAATATGGCGTACCCAAAAAAGGCATGTTTTGGCACTTTGTTCGACCACTCGAACAATTGGCACCATTAACGGACTCAATACGGCACATTTTCCCGCGTTTTGGTGTGTGAGTAGTAAAGATGTCGGAAGCTGAACTTCAATGTGAACCTGCGAGCATCGTCTGTATGCCCCTCTCACCAACAAAGCCAGATGCGGGAAAACTTCCTCCGTTTTGGTGGCAGAACACGGCATCATGGTTCCTGTGTGCAGATGTGCACTTTAGCGTGGCAAGCATCTCAGATGATGCTATCAAATCCGACTTCACCATGACGGCACTCCCAGAAGAGGTGTTCAACAGAATCTCCCACATCCAAACTTACTCCATGCCCGTGACCGAGAGAACGCAGCGCGCACTTGACCTATTATCCCAGCCCCTCAGAGAAGCATCACCCAGGGAAGCCTGGGACGAACTACGGGGGTTGGTAACACTGCCAGGCCGCGACGAAAACGGGAAGAGGAAGGCAAACTTAACGAGAGCGATCTTCCTTCGGTGCCTCACACAGGAAGTTAGGGGCCAGATGAAAGACGCAGACGCCCTCGACATGGTAGCCTTAGTCGACATCACCCAGAAAATACACGAGGTCACCAAGGCCTCGAAACACGCCACTGCCCTGGGAGCCTGCAGCCTGATGGAGGAGAATGACGACAGCGAGGAAGACAGCAACCCCGTTTACAGGAAAAAGACACCATTCAGGGAACACAGGACATGGTTAAACCCGGCGTGGTGCTTCTTCCATAGAAAATTTGGCACCAACGCCAGAAACTGCAGACCTCCCTGTTCCTTTAAGAAAAACAACAAAAGTGGCCGCGTAACCAACTCCCCCCGATTAGCAGGCTTCTTCATCAGAGACAAAATTTCGAAACGGCGCCTGCTGGTAGATGCGGGAGCAATGCAGTTGGTCTTCCTGCCATCCGAGGAAGATTTAGAAAAGATACCTGACTCAACACATGCCCTCATAGCAGCAAACAGAACTCCCATCTGCACGTATGGCACGATGACCTCGACTATCTCAATTCTGGGCCGCAGACACCATTGGCCCTTCATCATCACGGAGGTCAAGTTCCCCCTGCTGGGCGCAGACTTCTTAGGGCACTATGGACTTCTAGTCGACATCCGAAGACAACGCCTCCTCAACACAGGAACCTGCCACTCCCGTCAGCTGCTCCACAGCCCCCAACGGCCACACGTCCTTCCTACAGGAGTTCCCAGACGTATTCAAACCAGAGCCATACCAGTTACCAGGGGCTTCAGCAAAGCACGGCATCTTCATCATATCACCATGATGGGCCCACCAACCCATGCCAAGTTCCAACAACTGTCCCCCACAAAAGTTACAAGATGCCAAATGGGCCTTCGCAGAGATGGAACGGATGGGTGTCTGTAAAAAAGTATCAAGCCCATGGGCGTCTCCCCTCCACATTGTAAAGAAGTCTGATGGTTCATGGAGCCCTGCGGGGGCTATCAGTGCTTGAATTTACTGACAACACCAGACCATTAACCCCCTCCCTAACATGCAAGACCTGGCGGGCACCCTCCATGGCGCAAAGATTTTCTCCAAGACGGACCTGCTGAAGTCATACTTCCAAGTCCCTGTGCATCCCGACGACGTTCCAAAGACCGCCATCATCACACCCTTCGGAACTTATACATTTTCCTATTCCACCTTCAGTCTCAGGAATGCAGGTGCCACATTCCAGCGCCTGATGGACACCATCTTGCGGGATCTGCTTCTCTGCATCTGCTACATCGACAACATCCTCATCTTCTCCAGGTCCCCAGAGGAACACCTTTCCCATGTCCACGCCGTCCTGAAACATCTGCAGGACAGCAGACTAGTCGTCAGGTTGGACAAATGCATTTTTGGAACAGAGAAAGTAGACTTCCTCAGGCATTTGATTTCCCCAGCAGGGGTGCACCCCATGGCCTCTAAAGTAAAAGCTATAGAGAATTTACCGAAACCACAAACCATCAAGGCCCTACAGAACAGCAGTGATGGCTCTTAAGTGGGTAGATGTGCCCTTAGGAAACTCGAACACAACTCTCCTCTGCGACACCAGCAAAGGCCGCCCCAGCCCCCTAGTACCCGCCTCGAGGAGGACGACATAGTCCACGGTCTCTCCTATCCATCAGGGTGCACAATGGCGCGCCTCATGACTGACAAGTTCATCTAGCATGGCATCAACAAGGATGTCCGACAGTGGGCAAGGAGCTGCATCCCATGCCAGGCAAGCAAATCATCCCGGCACACAGAATCCGGGGTCGACGACTTCCCCCAGCCTTGTTGGGGCTTCAGCCACATCCACATCAACGTCGTCGGGCCTCTTCTGCAGTCAGGAGGAGCCAGATACCTCCTGACGATCATAGACCACTCCACCCGCTGGCCCGAGGCAACCCCCACGGAGGAGGCATCAACAGCGTCATGCTCAGAGGCCCTCATCTCCAGTTGGATCAGCCATTTCAGAGTGCCAGACAGCATCACTACAGACAGGGTCCAGCCTTCCTGTCAGAGCTCTGGGTCTCCTTGGCACGCCTGATGGGTACAACACTACACAGTACAACGCCCTACAACCCCGCAGTGGATGGCATGGTCGAGAGGGGGCACCGCTCTCTTAAGGCAGCTCTCATGGCATGTTGCACCAACGAGAGGTGGAAGGAACAGTTGTCCTGGGTCCCGCTGGGTCTCCGCACCACACTGAAAGCAAATAGCGATGGCGCTGACACCCCCCTCCCAAGGTTGAGGGAACTCGCTTAGAAGTTTGCGCCCTGCCATAAGACCTTCACCGACAGAACCACCACCTACAGCCCACCCACCATAGACTCCTGCGCCTACGTCTTCGTCAGGGTGAACACCCGTCAACCGCCCTTAACCAGGCCCTACAGGGGACCCCACCAAGTATTCAGGTGGGCCGCCAAGGCATACCTCCTTGACATCCACGGGCATGAAGACTGGGTCACCATCGACAGACTGAAGCCGGCATTCCTGTTGGACAGCGAAGTACGCGAGGAGGCAGGCAGGTGCCCCAGAGTTCCCCCTCAGTACCTCCCCACAGACACACCCCCACCAGGGTCCGGGGCAGCCCAGGGGACACATCGAGCCAACCCCAGATGTCGGTTCCAACCCATGCCCGCAGTTCTCCAGAGTAGGGGCCCACTCTAACTACCTCAGCGATTGCGTGATTAATGTTGTTTCATCCAATAATTGCTCCTCTAATTATTGTCTTGGGTGGGGGGCCAGTATTTGTGAGGGCGTCAGATCGCCTCTCCATTCTTGTGTTTCGCTCCTCATATGTACATTAATCATGTCATATATGTTACTTGTTATTGTTCCAGATTCTTTATGTATCTCATTGTATGCATCATTGTACGGCCTTTCTGCAGATATATACATCTGCCTTTTACATGTTCTGCAATGCATTATATATGTCTTCTTATGCCTGTTAACAAACACAATTTCTGTGTGGACGCAGCGGGGAGCCTCAGGTCGCCCACTACCTTTCCGTCCACTTTCCGCATTATAAACATCTGTCAAGAATAATAAAGAATCAGTCTTTCACCTCTGACATTTCTTGAACCTCACACTGTCCTTCAAACAGTGCAAATGCATGTTACTCGCCTCACAGGTGTAGCACTCCCCAGTACAAGTGATTTCAATTCAAGTCACTATAACACTTTGGATGATGTTTCCAAGTTAAAGTTTGGCTCTGATGCTTTTTAAAGCACCACATTTCTTAGCAGTAAATTTTCTGACGTTCCTCAAATGTATATTTCTATGTTTTGTTTGCTTATTTGTTTATGTATACACAATTGTTATTGCTATGGGGGAAGCCCTTCGTTGGCTGAGTCGATTGAGCTTCGGACTGTCAGCCGATGGGTCGGAGTTCAGTCCCCCGGCCGGCTGATGAAGAGTTAGAGGAATTTATTTCTGGTGATAGAAATTCATTTCTCGCTGTAATGTGGTTCGGATTCCACAATAAGCTGTAGGTCCCGTTGCTAAGTAACCAGTTGGTTCTTAGCCACGTAAAATAAAGTTTGATCTTTCGGGCCAGCCCTAGGAGAGCTGTTAATCAGCTCAGTGGTCTGGTAAAACTAAGGTATACTTAACTTTTTTGTGTCCTCTGGTGTTCCGTTTTTTAGATCTCTTTGCTTTTACGTGTGTGTATTTGAGTCTGTGTATGTTTGAAAAGGTTATGAGATTAATGTGTTTCCATTTTTACTTCTGTCTTTATGAATGCATATTAAGAACAATACTGAAAAAATAATCATAACAGACATTCGTCCATTTGCAGTCGTCAAAACGAAGACCTCCTTTGTCCGCAAACCGAGATAATTGGTGTGTCCAACTTTCTTTTGTCATCTTTTCGTCACATAAATAACACTTGTGTTTATTATTTTATTATCGACAACTTTTTGTTCGTTGACGTGAAACTTTTGAACGTGATAGGTCACGTGTCACCGACCCATGAAAGACATTTAAGTTTTTTATATATTTAATATTTAAGAAGTAATAGAAGATGCGTCACAAAAAATCTTTAATAATAAAAATACTAAACAATTCACAAACTTACCTTTTCTCTAGCGATGTACAGCCCGAAATTAGATATATCCAGTTTTTATAAATGTTCCCTTTGATAATCTGTTCGCTATAAACACCTAGATATCTGAGAAGTGTTATTAGAGCTTATCGCCCACTCATTCGCTCAAGACTGTTTCGGTTTTAGTGAGGGTTTTATCGTAAAATTTTTAATTTCTCCAAGAAATTTCTTTATTCATCTGGTTAATTTTGTTGTTGAGGGAGTTAGTATAGCATGTCTGGAAGGTAAAGAAAAAGTGAGTTGCTCATTAATCAGGGAAAGACCAGAGGAAATTCATCTCATTAACATAGAAAAATAATAAAAATAAATATTTGTAGTGGAATATACATTAAATTGGCTAGACTTTCTTCAAGCATTGAGAAAGTTTGTATGTAAATTATGTATTTCCTCATTAAGTTACTCAAGTTAAAATATCTGATGTAATGGGAAGGTCTTATGTGTTTATTTCCTAGGTGACAATTCTTTGTTGAATATATTACAGTGATTTAAACTTACTCCTGTCCCCTCCTTGCATTTTTTCTACGTTTCATCGTATAATCTTTTTGAGTTCTTGGCTTATTTTATAAGACGGAGAGCTCATACGAAATGCTGACGGACATATTTTACATTTCCTGTGTTTTTGTAAGTACAGGTAATTGTATATTTACAATAGTAAAATGAAAACGTGTCTGAGTGTCCATACCTTCCCTTCGATGAAATGAGTATTGGACAATTATTACGTGACCTTTTATTTACAGAGAACAGAATTACTAGAAAAATAGAGTAACATTATTATAAATTAGACTCCTCTGATGCACCCATAATTTTTAATGAGGCATGTTCACTAGCGGGTCTCTTTCCTAAAAAGTTAATAATAATGATGAAAGAAAAACTCATTATTATTATTATTATTATTAGTGATAATGATATTAATATTACTGCTGATAACAGCAACGCAACCTGGCAGCTTACTCTCTTCCATCCCTTACATGAAAAAGGAGGAAATAACATCTAACTGGATCATAAATTCAGCTCTCTCTCTCTCTCTCTCTCTCTCTCTCTCTCTCTCTCTCTCTCTCTCTCTCTCTCTCTCTCTCAGGTTACATCACGAAACGTTTGCATTTATGAATTTGTTTTCCACAACGTTAAGTTTCCATTACTACTCAAGTTTCTATGCATCAGGTGAATTATTGGTTTGTTATGACTGTAGTAGTAATACTGATACTTTTAAAAGATGGCCATTTTTGTATACAGTATGCATTATTTTTTTCTGAACCGCAGAGATAAAATTTAGTAATCATTCCCACAAGATCATTAGAAAAGTCATTAAACTCATAAAACTAAATACACAAAATAGTCATTAGTATATCGCGTGTGATTGACATCTTTTTGATTCTGTCACCATCTACATTTGCAGAAGAAAAAAGAAGTTTGTGTAGTATACAAGAGAATGCGATGAAGGGCAACGACAGATGGGAAATGTAGGAAATTTTGAGAAGTTAAGGATAAATCCAGGCAATTACTTTAGACAGAAAGAATCTTGAGGAGAATATTAAATCCAAAGATCGAGTATTTTGAAGAGTTACTGAAGGTAAAAGATGGGGGATTGTAAATGGTAAATGTGAATTGGAAAATTATGAATTGACTGCAGAGAATATAAGGTATGTGTAGATGAGCGAAAGTTTCGAAATTGATTGGAGGAGGCAGGATGGTTCTAATTAATGCAGAATGTGTGTTGATCAAGTGAGAGGGTGAATGAGCAGTATTTCTGTGTAATGATGGACACGCTTCCTGTGATTTGGTGTCATTCTTTGCACGCTCGAAATTTTGAGAGCAAAAAAGTACTGCTGTATGTGGTATAAAAGTGCCCAGGAAAAGCTTGTGCTAGAAATTATAGACTTTGTGTGAAGGATGATGAGGATATATGGGTTAGGTAATCTTCAGTCTGGAATTTTATTGAAGTCAAACCTGAATTAGTGTAAGTGGGCTTTAATATACAATGTGTGTTGTTGCCATATCCTATTTTTGTATTTCATTGGGTGTGAAGTACAGCTGTATATGTATAGTATCTCACTTGTTAGTGTGATTATAATTATTTGAAAATCCTGTGATGGATGTACACAAACACACACACATATATATATATACATATGACCATATATATATATATATATATATATATATATATATATATATTATGCGTTTGTATGTATGTATGTATACTTATATACAAATGGTTTGACTGTAGCCTCTTTACATCCACCAAAGTAAGAAAAAATCTATTTAAAATTAATTGTAAAAGATATCTATAAATAAGTATTACTTGGTGTCTTTTTTTATTTTTTAAACTCTTATTATGGATTAGTGAAATGCTGTGAATGTCACCTGCATGAACATGTGATGCGGTGATCGAGATTTACACGATTTTTTTTTTTTTTTTTTTTTTTAGAAAAGCTTCACATCATCACCTCATTTACCGAAGTTTCATTCTCAATTGCTTTTGGTGATTGGATGACTAGATAAACTGACAGTCCTCGGAGAATCTCCTAAATGTCATCCACGCAATTACTAACATAATTCCCTACGGCTGTAATTCGTCGTTACGGATCGCTTGGCAAGGGGGTACTCGCCTAAACATGGAATGCTTAATCCTAATTAAGTCAGAAGGTTTTCAGCTTCGTGGAAAATCATTTTTGCTTATGTTCTCTGCTCACACGAGGAAAAGCGATGAGATCTCTTTCAGCTGCTGGAATCTGCTAATGAGGGCGAGTACAAATGCAATTTTCTTACATTCTCATTCAAAATAGGAAAAATTACTTTTGTACCTTACTTGTATAAATGCTTTTTCAGGAAGGCGCGTCTTCTGTAATTTATACTTCGTTATCCCGGCAATTTCAACCCGGGATTCTGGCTTCAACTGGGGAATGGAAAAAGAAAATAGCATCTTTCTCGAGAGGTTCCCCTCTTAGGATACAAAGAACTAAGACTGACTTAAAGTTCATTGGAGGTTTGTCACCTCTTGACCCTCCGCGAATATCTATTGGTTGATAAAGTTCATTGGAGGTTTGTCACCTCTTGACCCTCCGCGAATGATGATGCTTAAAAGTTTTCGGAAGAGACAAAAGGTTTAGTACAAATTTATCTTTTCTCTCCATTTTCCTCATTAAACAGTAACTTTTCACAGTATTTTACTTTGCCTTTCCCATATTCCAATGTCAACCAAAATTAGCATTTTCCTCCGTTTTCAAAAAATTATGGACAAAAAAATCTTCTTTGCAGAAACTCGTACTCCAATCTGTATATTTGCTCACTCAACTGAAAGGTTTTTGGAATGGCTCTGAACGATATCATTGATCATGTATTTTTGCGGCCCTGGTTTCCTGTACTGTTCAGCACTTTATTTTGTCTTTAAATTTATTAGTATCTTATTATCTTATCTTCACATTGATATCCACCTTTGACATTCCATACCTCTCTCATTCTTATATTCCCCAGTTGTGTATCTGTTTATTGTCTTTCACTTTTCATTCTTCTTGGTGCATTTCTAGAATTACTTATTTTCAGCATTGCTTTTTAAACGACGATCCAGTTTATAGGTGCAGTTTCGTACCCATTTGATTTCAGAGATGATGCCTCAATCTTTCCCCACAGGTAACTCAAGTTGTAAATTTCGTTGTTCTAAAATCTCGGGAACAGTAGGCCTTAGGACTTGGGAAACAAGAGATTACGTGCAGGACCAAGGCGAATTTCACTGTGTGTGTGTGTGTGTGTGTGTGTGTGTGTGTGTGGAGGTGGGAGCGTCGTTAACGTTGGTGGTCCACCATTTTAAGTGTATGACGTGTTTCATATAGAAGTTTCAGCAGCGGGGAGGGGTTCATATCCCAGTTCGTCAGCAAAGGTATAAAATTGCAATGATCATTTTCTATGAAACGGCTTATTATTTAGCATATATATATATATATATATATATATATATATATATATATATATATATATATATATATATATATATATATATATATATATATATATATATATATATATATATATATATTGTCACGATGCGTATCAAGTACCTGGTTATTACACAACTAATCTCAAAATTCAAAAATATACCTCACTTCAGCCAGATACCTGAACTGTCATAACATTAATTATTACGACTGAGTACTCTAAAGGTAACAGTGATCCCTTAAGAAAAAACTTATTTATTACTTGAAAAATCAAACTAAGTCTATCAGAATATGTGTGAGGTATCAAAAATTAAACTAGAAATATTCTAGAGTAGAAGGGCATCACTCCATCAAAAAACTCTTAACTGTTTCCCTGGTCTTAATTCACTTTAGCAAAACTAAAGAACAAAACATGTTTATCACTTTGCCTTGTGCACACACAATCAGTCCTATTCACTGGTGATCAATAAATGAAACACTTTTTCTAAAAATGTTAAGTACAAAAAATTTAATTTATTTTTAAATTCAAAGTTTATAATTAGAATTCACAATTAATCAGAATTCACAATCTGAAAAATTTACCATTACTTGAAAATAACACAGCACTTAATTAATTCTTGAATTCAGTTATGAAATAAAACTAATTCACAAAAACTGCATCAGGAATTTAAATTAATCAAGCAAAATTTAAACTATCAAGAATTACTCAAGATTTAAAAAGAAATTCTTAATAAATGAAATCAAGTATGCAATGTTAAATTAAGTATGCAATGTTAAATTACCAAGAAATATTTACAATGCTATGTAAACAAATGTTACATCACAAACGTAAAAAATGTGAAAATATAAAGAGATTGTAAATAGAAAAACACACAAAAATACACATAAGACTTATCAATAATGATTTCACTTGGTAAAAATTTCCTAACTTAACATACCATGGTATTAATAAGTAAAATTCACATTACCTTACACAAACTTGTGAAAACCTCTGTAAATCACTTGCTGCAGCTGCATTACCACAATACACACTTTTTTACTAGGCGCCGTTATGAAATAAATAACTTTGCTAAATTCAGATCTCAAAAGTTAATGCTAATATGTGACCATAAAACACTACGTTAAAATAATCTCTTTTCTAAGAACGAGAGAGAGAGAGGGAACCATATCAACTGGTCTCAGAAATCAGAATGAAACAAATTTTAGAATTCCAGTAACACGTGAAACAATTACATGATGTCATTAAAGCATTTTGGGTACGAGATACAAAAGTTCTAGAAGCAGGGAGGTGACATCATTAAAGTGTTTTGGGTGCGAGATACAATGGAGAAGCTTCTAGAAGGAAAATGACATCCCAGCAAAACGTTTTGAACGCATCTTACAAAACATGACGTAATTGATCAAGACACGTATTCTTTCTCTCAAAGTGGTGTACGTGACTCAAATAACGCATGTAACAACATGAAATCACTCATCTTGAGCCCGTATGGTACGAATCGGTATTTGTTTTCGCAACCTGTCATCACTAACCCAAAACAAAGCGCTCCCTCTTATCTCAACTGATGATAATTGAAATGAAACAAGCCCTTACTGGACACACACACACACGTGTTCAAATACTATGCTTTTATCAAGAAAGATTCTAAACTACGTTACTATTAAAATTGTATTAACAATTCTAAATTACGCTATCAAGTTATTCAATCATTAGTTCTTTTGAGATCTGATGTCAAACTAAATATAACACTTCAACAATCATTATCATTACACATAAACATGGAAAAGAAGTAAATATGTCAAAATTATAGGAGGATATACGCATTACAAGGCAACATCATGAAATTAATATATATATATATATATATATATATATATATATATATATATATATATATATATATATATATATATATATATATATATATATATATATATATATATATATATATGGTGTCCATAAAGTCTCTTTACAATTTAAAAATATATTGCAAAAGCAAGTGATTAGACAAATATGTGGAAATTATTACAAAATGAGGAGTAGATTTGACGTTTTTTCCGTTATTTAATACACCTCTATATGGACACCGTTAGTTGCACGAACATCAAGACGGTACTCGATTTCTTACTAAGTTTGCTGTATCATAGCCTCATCAGTGGTGGCAGTGACATCAGTGATCTTTTGGTTGGGATCAGTGATTTTCCGTATCTTTGTTTGATACATGATATCTTTAACATAACCCCAAAGAAAGAAGTCCAGGGGAGTGATATCTGGTGAACAAGGTGGCCAGGGAATTGGGCCATCCCTTCCAGTCCTCCGGTCTGGAATGTTTGATTTGGGAACCCACGAACATGCAGTCCCCAATGTGGTGATGCACCATCTTGCTGGAAAATGATGGTTGGTTGAAGGTCATCTAGTTGTGGTGCTACATGTTCAGTCAAAAGGTCAAGGTAAACGTCTGCGGTAATTGATGTCTCGAAGAAAAATGGACCAATGATTCGATTGCACATGATCCCACACCACACATTCATCTTTGGACTATCTCGGTGAAGTTTCCTAGTCACATGGAGATGTTCTGATCCCCAGATTCTCACATTGTGTGTGTTCAGTTTCCCTGAAACATGAAAGGTTGCCTCATCACTAAAACAAATTCGGTTGAGGAACGTTTCAGCCTCAGAAATTCGTTCCAGCATGTTAACTGCAAACTCTTTTTCGTCTTGGTTTATCATTTGTCTCAAGTGCCTGTATGAGTTGCACTTTGTAAGCGTACAATTGCAAGTTCTTGTGTAGGACTTTGTGCACTGTTGAACATAGTAGCTGTAAGTGTCTGGCAGCAGTATGGATGGACTTTGTAGGAGAACGATCAAAGGACTGAATTACACAATCAGTGTTTTCCTCAGATGTTCTTGGTCATCCACTCCTCCCTTCATCCAACACTGTCCTTGTCTCCATAATTTCTTGTGCCATGCACAAATTGACGGACATGACGGTGGATCTCTTCCATACTTACAGTAGTTCTGTAGATTTGCTGAGTCTGCGTATCCGATTTTGTTTCAGTAAATCATGACACACATTGTGCCTTTCTTGAGGAGTAGCCATTTTTTAGTGGCTCATTTAACAGTACCTCTTTCATCAACAGTAGAATAAATCTCATTAAGATATCTCATCAGTGGCTTTTGTAATATATTTCTTAAATTTAAAGAGACTTTATGGACACCCTGTATATATAGTATATATTTATATTTATTATATAATATACCTGTATATATATATATATATATATATATATATATATAT
Organism: Macrobrachium rosenbergii; assembly: GCF_040412425.1. NCBI lineage: Eukaryota > Metazoa > Arthropoda > Malacostraca > Decapoda > Palaemonidae > Macrobrachium > Macrobrachium rosenbergii. The sequence continues at coordinate 66,623,830 of NC_089744.1, read as the reverse complement.
ATATATATATATATATATATATATATAGTGTGTGTGTGTGTGTATTATATATATATATATATATATATATATATATATATATATATATATATATATATATATATATATACATATATATATATATGCTTCAGAAAAAACGATAAAACGGTCTGTCAAAATTTAACTGCTAATTCAAGGAGCCCCTGTGCAGTTAAACTTCCACAACAAAAGTCAAGGTAACTCAGCTGGTTTTGCTTCGACTTGATAGTGTGGTGGTCCCGAATTCAGGCACTGTTCATGTCATAATGGATTTCACTGGCAGATCACCTTCTTACTGCCTTTGAGAGTTAGGGATAGGGGTTTTGAGAGAGCTCAGAGGTCTATTTGCTGAGTCTTCAGCAGCCACTGCCCCGCCTGGTTCTCCCTAGTCGAGCTTGAGTGGAGAGGGAGCTTTAGAACTTAACTTGTGAGTGTATATTTGGTCTTCAGACTTGGAGTATCAGTGCAATGGTTAGCCCTTTGCCTGTGCCATTTATGAGTAATATTTCAATTTTAGCTTGTAAGCAGTAAGTCAAAACCTCCTACACATATTGCACCATTCACTATCTTGCACACACTTCTTGGATAGCAATGCCATTTCTTTCCATTATCTCTTTCACACCATCTATCCAACCCTTTCTAGACGACTTTCTCCTCCTTTCATCTAACTTTTCTGAGGTTAACACTATACCATCCTCTTGTAGTCCATTCTGTCTGCATGACCAAGCCATCTCGGAATATGCATATCCATTTACAGACTTATCTTAACCTTCTTACCACTTCCTTTACTTCTTTATAATTCTTGCCCTTTCTGTCTTCCTAACAGCTTCAACCTTTCTCTGATTTCATGCTTATTCCACATCTGCACTTTATTTTCATATAGGTTAGTTGGCTTACCAGTTTCATTACACTCTCATCATGGCTTCCACAGATTTTTAAATTCTCTTTCCAGTCTTTTACCCATTCCTTGCTCTACCTCTTCTGTGACGCCCTTCTTCTCCTCTCTTACCATTATCTGTTATATTTGCAGCCAAATACTTGTACGAATCACAACTCTCATTATCCATATTAGCATTCATTGCCTTTGTCTTCCTGGTCTCCCTTTACCATCATAACCTTGGTCTTGCTCATATTTACTTTCAGCTCTTTCCTCTTGTAATTAGTTTACATTCTTTTTCTGGTTTTTGCCACTTTTTCTTCACTTTAGAGGAAGTCTCTGTAGCCAGTGAAAATGCAAATACAGTATGTAGTATAAGTGACTAGTATTTATACTTTCAGCCTATAAAGCAATAATAACTGATAAAACACTGTTAGTGGTGCAGATGAATCTTGTCAACTGTAGTATTTAAATACAAGTATTCCTGAATTTTGGAAACAGACGAATGCATGTATTTATTTCTGTCTTTGTAGCATAGTGCGTAAATGAGTTCCCACTGGAACCTCTTTTCATTAGTTTGAGTCCTGTCACCGTAGGTGTTAATCTCTCTCTTTATTTTCCTCTCGGACATGTAGGCTTGTGGTGATAATCATATCCAAAAAAGGGCGAGGAAGTCGAAAAGATAAGAGGTTGCTTTGGTTTTAGAGAAAGACTAAAAGAGGCAACTCTTTGGTATCTTTTGGATGAAGTGGTGCGAAAAGACTGAGAAAGAACATTAAGTGTATGTGCAAAGTTAAGGGACATTATTGGACAATGGCTGATATTTGCAAAATACAGTACTGATTGGGGATAGTAAAGACAAAAGTGCAGAGACTAATGGAAGAGTTTGAAATTGTTTGCAGGAGAAAGTTGGAGAGAAAATATGTTATGAGGGTAGATGGAAAACTGGAAAATTAGATAGTAAATGTTACTATGAATGATAAAGAATGGAAGTGGTTAATATGTACTGATATTTGGTAGTAAATACAATGGATAATGGTAGAAGTGCAAAAGAAACGAGCAGGTAAAAGTTACTGCTGATTTATTCAAGGTCCAGGCGGTTTATATAGCGGTCGACTGGCGTCGGGCCGCGGAAGACAATGGAAGCAAGGGTGACCTGAGGTCGATAACAATTAATAAATAAATACAGCGAACGAGTACAATATACAATGTAACAATAGACAGAATTAAAGTTGAGTATAATCTTGACGCCTGCGAAAGAAGAAATACACGGTACACAGTTGATGAACAGATAAATAATTTCATACGCAGTTTAAACAATTAAATTTTTACGTGACCTGGCCCGACAGCGTGACGAATCGTAGGTACAAAGGAAATGGGCTGTCATCAAAGAAAACTTGCTTAGCGAGGACTTTACAAACAACATGATCAGCATAGACTGTACAACATGACTTTACAGGAGGAGGGAAGGGGTAATTCACAGAATAGGCAAGGCAATGAAAGTAGAAGGATGTCTGCAAAAGATTATAACATATGAAGGGACCATTGAGCCAACTTTTTTTTTTTAGATAAATAATTGAGTAGGGTATTTAACATATGAATAATTGACTGTGAGAAAAATTGGAAAATATGCAGAATTGGTAAAAAAAATTACTGCAGACAAAATGATCAGTCAGTGTTTCGAGATGGTATATTTCACTTGGAAGGAATGAAGGACAATAGGTTAGTGATGAGTATTACGTTTGTGAGGTCAAATAAGACAGAACTGGGTACTGATTGATTTATTACCTGGGCATAAGGTATACATAGCAGTGTGAGGAAAGAAACGTGGTGCCCGACCCCAGGTCTCCGTGACCCACACGCTGAGTGACAGCAATTTGTGCTTTTTAACAGTCAGTCAAATAACAATAACAAGAGACATAATGTACATACAGTGATAAAATATATATTGGCGAAAAGGCCAGGAAATTCTACATAAAAATATGTCTATGAGATTCTTGCTGCGTTGATAGATGCGATACATGATCGTAATTAATGGGTAAAGAAGACGTCTGCACGAGTACTCCCCCCCAAGACAATTATTATGAAATAATGATTGGAAGATCTGATGAATGTTAACCACGGTATCTTCTTGGGAGCTGGAGCAGACCCCGAGTTCTTGATATCTGCGGTTGTGGGGCGGTTTCGACTGCTGAGTCGTCCAGCGGATGTGCGGACGTGGTCCTCCCCCAACGGCGGATATACCGACTGCATAGCCCCTGTGTCCAAGGTCTAGAGAATACAGCCCGTGTCTATCAGCATCCGTCATCCCGATATGGCATCGGGGATGCAGAATCCTACTGGCTGGGATTCTCTAAGGTTTGTGGCCACTGCTGCTATGGGTGGCCGCCTTCCTAGTTTTTTTTTGTGAAAGAACAGGGGGTTCTGCAATTCTTAGCGTCCTTTCTGAACCTCCGATGGAAGTAACACCAGGCTGGATATGTCCTCGTCTTCTGCTGCTGCGGCGGCACCTTCTTCCTGTATACCGCGTTTGGGTCCCCCTCTTTGGCTTCTTCTGCTACCAGGCTGCAGGCTGCAGGTGTTGCGGCGTGCTTGGAGGCCATGGTGGTCTTGTGGAGTTTGTGTGCGAGGCTCACCAATTCGTCCATCGAGAGTGCGTCAGCTTCCACGATTTGTGCCCTCACCTCCTGCGGAAGGCGCCGCAAGAATATTTCCCGCAACAAGCTGATCTCCCTCCTCCGTCCGTCTGAGTCAAAGCCCGGCAACATCAAGAGACCTCGTAGTTTGTCTCAGGCGTCCTTGGGTGATGCTTCCCCAAGGGGCTGGTTCATCAGGTCAAGGGCGCGTTGGGCTCTTTCTGGGACGGGCATGGAGTACGTGTCAATGAGTTTCTTCCGTAGCTCTTCGTACTTGACTTTGCCCAGCTGCGAGTCCAACCATGGAGTGATTCTGTTGAAGACCTCCTCCGGCAGCATTGTCATGGTGACGTCCACTTTGGTTTCCTCGTCTGTGATTTTAGCTACGCGGAAATGGACGTCTGCCTGGAGGAACCAGGATGTGGTGTTTTGCTGTGAGAACGGTGGCAGTTTCATTGCCTGGGTTATTGCTGCCTTTAAAGGCAAGAGGGGGATGCAGAGGATGTGTGTGTCCTCGGACGTCTTTCTACCTCAGTGTCCAACATTTTGACTCACATGAAAACGCGAAATAAGCAGTGTGGTTCTGTTAATGACTTCTGAATACGGTCAACGTGAATCGTAAATGGCAGGGCCAAACCGTTCGAGAACGCCAGAATGTACCTGAAGAAGGTACACCGTAATTAGTCTGTTATAGTGGCGTGGGTGTTCTCCGAGGAAGGAGCTTTCAGAGGCCTAGACTTTGTCGCCGTATGGTTCCATTAAAGGCTCTCTGAAGGTAAAGCGACCGGAGTGAGTCTGTTAATGGCGAAGCCAAAACCGCTGTGTTTACCATCAGTCTGGGGTCACCAGTTGTGAGGTCAAAGAAGACAGAACTGGGTACTGATTGATTTCTTATGTTGTTTCAGATTTAGCTGGCCTTGTGCCAGCATGGGCTCTTGCTCCTAGAGCAGCCCGTAGCTTTATGTTGATGAGTCTGTGAGATGGTTAGGTTACAAGAAGACTTTATTATGATGCATGAAAGTGATTTTGGTGGGGGTGATTTTGAAGTGAAAAGATTTAACAGGCAAGGTTGCAACCTCTTTGAACCCTAAGGTACCCCTGAGATGTGGACAAAAGTATGATAGCAGTAAGTGTTGGCTAGTGGAAGAGGCCAACAGATGGGAAAAAAGAAGAATTTGAATAGTAGTGGGCACAGGTAGCTAGTATGCTAGCTCATGATGGTCTAAAGCCATATTCCTTGCCTGGTCCTATTCCTTGTGTGTGTGTGTGTTTTTTGCATGTGTTAGGTGTTGATTGTGGTGGATAAAAGGTGATTTTAATAGGGGAGAGAGTGATTTCTAAAGAGTGAGCCTTTGTTGTAGCGGGTGGAGATGTGATGGAGTGGTTTTTGAATTTTGCTGTTTGGTTTACAGTAGGGGTCGTGTCTGTTGTGTCTGTTTTAAGGTGATTGGTTGGGAAGGAGAGCGGGTAGGTAAAGGTAAGGATTCTTTAGAGTTACCATGGTGATGGGTAGGAGTATAGGAAGCCTGCAAGTTCGTGAATGTTTGCCAGTATGTGCTTTGTTATTTGGGTAGCTGTTCTTTCATTTCCTTCATATCTTGTTCTTAATTGTTCTGTGTCTGTACAGTCAAGAAATTAGTGTTCCAGGGGTTCTTCAGGGATTGTTTCACAGTGCTTGCATGGTTGGGGGTTGTTTCCTATTTTTTGGCATGTGCATTGGTATCCTAGCTTTAGCCGATGGATTATGACTGCTAGGGCCCGTGACATGTCTTTGGTTATATTGTGTGGTTTTAGGTTTGCAGTGTCTGTGTACCATTTGGCAGTTTTTGAGCCACCAAAAACAGCTCTTCTAACTTTGCTTTCTTCCTGCAGTTGGCAGTGTGCTACTGCTTTGTTTTCAGTTGTGTGAGCAATGGGGTGATTTTGATGCTAATGTTGCTGTGTAGTAACCCACTTTTTGCCAAAGAATCTGCTTCTTCATTTCCTTGGATTCCCAAATGGCTCAGAATCCAGTTTAGTATTATTTGCCTGTTTCTGTTTTGATGGAGGCTTGCGATTGCCCATATGCTTGATAGAAGTCTGATGTTTTCTTTTGCTTTTTCTTTTGTTATAGCTTGTATTGCTCCTTTCGAGTCAGTATGAATTGTTGTGTTTCCCTGCCTGTGCTGAAAGTCTTCCAGAGCCTTTGCAATGGCAATTAGATCAGTTTGTAGAGTGGAGGCTTTGTCAGAGAGCCTCCAGCATCCTTTGAGGGTTGCTGAGTGGACCCCAGCTGCTGCTGCTGGGATGCTGAGATCTACTGATCCATCTGTGAAATATTAATTTGTGGCTGCAGTTTTCCTGATTGCAAATTGGGCTGGTAGCCTTAGCTGTTGAGCAGTGCATGCTTCTTTGCTTGCAGGGAGGATCGTAAAGTTTATTTTGAATAGTTCAGGCTCCCAGGGTGCTTGTTCCTTGTACTCTGTGATTGGCCTGTCTTCCTTGATTGCGGCAGCATGATTTTGCATGTCTACTCTCCTTAAAGCTGCTAGGAGGTCACCAGCATATGTCTTGGGGGGTCTAGTTCCTCGTGAAGCTCAATGTTTTTCTTGATTTCTCTTTTGAGTGGGCAGTTCCAGTTACATTTCAAGGTTTTTAGCAGTATGGATAAGTTTCTCTGATCCATTCTGTAAATTAAAGACTGTAAATTTGTCTCGTTTCTCAAGACACACAAGTTAGTCCACATGGGTGCACCTGTGATGAGTCTTAGGGCATTGTTCTGGATTACCTCGAAGCTTTTTTGTTCTGTGTTTGTAAGGCGAGTAAGGACAGGTGCCGCGTACTCAATGGTTAACCTTATTGTCTGTATGTAGAAAGTTCTGAGGGCATGTTATACTGCTCCTTGTTTTAGAGAGGTGATTCTTCTCATGGCATTTTGCCTGCATTTGGTTTTTTGCATGAGTACTTCTATTTCTTTACGTGGAGAGAGTTGTTTGTTGATATTTACTCCTAGGTACACAAAGTTTTCTACCCATTCAATGGGTTCACCCATGAGTTGTATTCGTTTGGGTTTAGATCGTGTTTAATCACCATTGCTTTGGTTTTTGCTGTATTGATTTTTAGACCTAGATCTGTACAGCTATTTTCAATATGTGTTACTGCATTCTGCATATTCTGGTAGGATCTGTATCTGTCTGTGATCACTAAGCAAACATTGTCTGCATATATGAAAATTTCAACTCCCTTTGGGAGGGTGATTGTGGCTACATTTTCCATCAGTACATTGAAGAGGAAGGGTCTAAGTATTCCTCCCTGTGGTGTTCTGTTTTCTAAACTGAGAAAGTCTGAGCTTGCTCCTTGGAAGGTGACTCTGGCTTGTCTGTTTTGCATGTATCCTTTGGCCCATGCTAACAGGTTACCCTTAACTCTTTTGTCCCCCAAGGTTGCAAGGATGACTGCTGTGCTGGCTAGAACATAGGCTTTTTCTAGGTCGAGGAAAACTACAATTGTTTTTCTGTTGTTAATTGTTGACATTACATCTTCTAGGCATTCTTGTGTGCCTATGCCTTCTTTGTAGCCATATATTGATGATGTAGCAGTCCTGTTTTCCATAGGAGTCTGTTTAGTACCATTCTCTCTGCGGTCTTTTCTGTGCAGCTGATGAGAGAGATGGACCTGAAGGAGTTTGGTTCCTTGGGTTTGGGAATTGGCTGTGTTTTGTTGATTCCATTGTGTGGGTCTGACTTGCTCAGTGTATGTTCTGTTGATTATGTGGAGATGTACTTCCTTGCCTGCTGTGCCCATATTTTTCAGCATGCTGTATGTGATCATGTCTGATTCCTGGGGCTGTGTTCTTTCCTTTTTGGAGGGCTTTGTTAAGCTCATTCATTGTGAATGGGGTGTCAGTGTCGTCAGGCTCATTGCACGCCGTATTGATAACTAGCCATCTCCCTGGATCTACTGTCACCTGCCTTTCCCTTGTGGCTGGCGGCAGATGTGCTATTTTGGTCCTGTCGGCAAAATGTTGCGCAAGTCTGTTTGCTTCTGCCTGTGGGTTGGGATGATGTGCTTGTACTGGTCTGATCTTTCTTGATACCTTGTTGAACCACCACCATATTTTTGCAAGATCTATTACCTGGGCATAAGATATACACAGCAGTGTGCAGACGGAAACGTGGTGCCCTACTCCAGGTCTCTGTGACCCACACGCTGAGTGAGAGCAATTTGTGTTTGTTAACAGTCAATCAAATAATAAGAGACATAATGTACACACAGTGATAAAATATATATTGGCGAAAAGGCCAGAAAATTCTACATACAAATATATACATGAGATTCTTGCTGCGTTGATAGATGCGATACATGATTGTAATTAATGGGTAAAGAAGACATCTTTACAAGTTTACCATTGTTAATAGGAAGGAGGAGGAAGACCTAGAAAAGGTAGATGGAGTGGAAGAGGCAATGGGAAGGTAGAGCCTTAATAGCTAGGAAATTCGAGAATGTGCGCAAGTAGAGGTGTATGACAATGTGTGTGTGTGTGTGTGTGACACACAGCTGATGAGCTTTCTAAGTAGATGAAAGAAGCCATTAAGGTTGTGAGAGATTTCTGTACATGGGATTCATCCCAGATTCAGCTGTGACCATTACCTTATTTTTTTCTGGTTCCACTATTGTGGCTTGTTATTTAAAAAATCATTCAAATTTCATGGAACTGACTTTGTTCAGTTTTCTGGGAGAGTCCCAATCCTAGGGACGTTAGGTACTATTTTGAAGATAGACCAAGGCAGCACCTTCATTCTGCTTTCTTATAAGAGGGTAGTGGTGTGAGACACTGATCCAAGAATGGGTGATGGCCAGAGTTTAAACGTGGAGTTTGTTGCCTATAGGATCTTGTTACACAGAGGAAAATAATAAATATGCATATGCACATCTCATTTTTTATTCTTACAGTTTTCACCAGCACTGTTTTCAGAGCATGAATTTGGGCTTTTGTTTAAAAATCTTTTATATTCTAAACTGAAATGGTGATGGGTGTAAATGGGATGCATTGTCTATAACAGAGTACAGCACCACCGTATGTCTTATGTTTAAAGTTCCCTTTAAGTTGTGGACAAGTGCATCCGTTACTTATATGATTACAGGGTTTTGAACTGTGCCGTTTTTCCCAAGCTTATTATCCAATCACTCAAGAATGCCATTTAGTATCTCTTTTTATTCTCTCTTCATAAAGAGGAAAAGGATCACACCACTAAATTACAGTGCTTTGTATGGTAAGGTGTGGCCATATTAAGAAAATATAACAAGCTGCTGAGATAATGATGATGTAAAGAATTCATAGCCATGTTTTTCCATTAGGCTGGGATGAAATCATTTATAATTCAAGCTGGTTTCGTTCTACAGATGATTACATCCAGTATGATCGTAATGAATTATCAACATGCAGCAATCATCACTGTAGCCTATAGATCAGGGTTCTTCAAACTACGGGTCGTGACCCATTACGGGGCCGCCAAGTCCTCCAAACTTGGTCGCAGGCTCACAAAAAGAAATACATAAATAAAATAAAAACTATTATGTACGTGCAAGATAAATATGAATTCATACGTGGATCCACCTAGTCCTAAAGAATATCCGAGTCTAATCATAATGATCAGAACTACTATTTTCGTGAGAGAGAGAGAGAGAGAGAGAGAGAGAGAGATATGCTGGGTGACGCAGAGGCGGTGTGGGTGGCGAACATGAATGGAACGTGTAAGCTGTGAGCCTGCGACGCGTACCTCCACATTTGAAACAGAACATGATTAGTTACATTAAGTTTTAGGGAGTCTCCTTTAGTTATATAACAGTTCATGCAACCACACTCGTATAAAATGGATCGATTTATTATCAGAAAGGGTGTCATTGCTACTCAGGCACCAAAGCCTTTTTGTTCAGGCGAGAAAGGCAAACAGACGAACCCAATGACAGAGAAGCCTGCTATGTCTCGTACCGGTATGGGCGAGGCATCATCGCCGCCTTATGCCCTGTTCTGTTCTGAGCCTTCTGCTAAGAAGAAATTATGGCTAAGGCAATATAATGAAAAATTCTTGAAGTATGGATTTATTAAGTATGATAAAGATAAACAAGAACCTCGGCCACAGTGTGTCGTTTGCAATGAAATTCTTGCAAATGAAAGTATGAAGCCTTCAAAATTAAAGAGGCACTTTGAATCGAAACATGTTGAACTAGTTGGAAAATCAGTAGATTTTTTCAAAGAAAAAAAAATTTAATTTATCATTGAAAATCCTTAGTAATTGCAACTGGCTTCTTACGTAGTTGCTTATCGAATAGCAAAAGAGAAAGTGCCATATACTTACGGTGAACAACTTATCCTTCCAGCTACATTAGATATAGTAACTACAGTGCTTGATGAGAAATCAGCAGAGAAGATTAAATGTGTCCCTGTCAGTGACACAACAGTATCTCGGAGGATTAGGCATATTGCAGAAAACTTGGAATTTCAGTTGGTTTCACGCCTCCAGGCTGTTGAAGAATATGCTATCCAGCGGGATGAAAGTACCGATATAGCTAATTGTGCAACACTCCAGGTTTATGTGAGATATCCATAGGAAGATGACTTCTTGGAGGACATATTGTGCTGCTTGACCTTACCTACACACAACAGGGTCAGAGATCTTCAGAGTTTTGAATGACTGTGTAACTGGAAAATACAAATTCAACTGGGCAAACTACAAGGGTGTCACTACAAATGGAACAGCAAATATGACAGGAAAAAATATTCGTATTGTGAGCAAGATATCAGAGGCTGCAGTTATTTATGTAACTTGGAATCATTGCTTCATTCATCTTGAAGCTTTGGCTACAAAAGAAATCCCTGCCAGCTTAAAAAATGTTCTAAATGAAGCTGTAAAACTTGTCAATCTTATCAAGGGAAGTTCATTGAATAGCCGTTTGTTTGAACAACTTTGCTGTGAAATGGGAGCTGATCACTCATACTTGTTGTACCATACTGAAGTTAGCTGGCTATCTCAAGAAAGAGTTCTAACCAGGATATATGAATTAAGGATGGAAATACATATATTCCTTCTTGAAAAGAAGTCTCCAATGGCAGAGCTATTTATCAAGGATGAATGGCTTGCACAGCAATTATATTTAGCAGACATTTTCTCAAAGCTCAATGAACTTAATCTAAAACTACAAGGAAAAGAGAATGGCATATTCAAACACACCGAGGAAGCACAGGCATTTAAGAAATCACTAAAGATTTGACAAGCAAGGGTTAAAACAAACCAACCTGTTTACTACATGTTCCCCACACTTCTACAACATATTGAGGAAAACCTTTTAAATCAAGAAAGTATGCAGAAAAAAAAAGATATAGACCTACACCTTCAGTCACTGTCAGCCAGCTTTGAACAGTATTTTTCAGAAGAAAAAACTATCCATTTAAAAGAAAAATACTGGGTAAAAGATCCGTTTGTATTTGGGAACCCAGATTCAGTTGTGGAATTAAACTTAACACTTTGTAAGGAAGAAGAGTTTGTCCGGCTAACTAGTAATAACTCATTAAGAATGAGGCACAAGACATCAACATTGTCTTCTTTTTGGCTAGGCCTTTCCAAGGACTATCCCAACTTGATTAAAGAAAGTGTCATTTTGTTGCTACCTTTTACAACCACGTATATGTGTGAGGCTGGTTTCTCAGTCGTAACCGAGTGAAAGTCAAAGGAAAGAAATCGCCTTGATGCCACCATTGGTATGCGTGTCGCCCTATCTTCCTGTAAGCCAAATTAGTCCAGGATAACAACAAATAAGCAAGCCTAATTGCCAATGAGTGGAAATTATTCTATGTTTGCATACACACACGCACACTATATATATATATATATATATATATATATATATATATACACATACACGTATACAGTATATATGTATGTATATATATATATATATATATATATATATATATATATATATATATATATATATATATATATATATATATATATATATATATATATATATACACATATACAGTATATATATATGTATGTATATATATATATATATATATATATATATATATATATATATATATATATATATATATATATATATATATATATATATATATACACATATACAGTATATATGTATGTATATATATATATATATATATATATATATATATATATATATATATATATATATATATATATATATATATACACACACATATACAGTATATATGTATGTATATATATATATATATATATATATATATATATATATATATATATATATATATATATATATATATATATATATATATATATATATATATATATATATATATATAACATGTTTATAATTCTGATTATAATGCCTTTTTAACAGTTATTATGTTTCAGTTTTTATCCTTGTATTCATTGATATTTCTGGTCATATGTACAATATTTTTCTGTATGGGTCGCGGGAATGATGTCATAGCAAAAGCTGGGTCACGGCTGAAAAAGTTTGAAGAACCCTGGTATAGATCATGGGATAGGTTATGTTTGTGTCTGATTATATGAAGGCACTGTGGATATTTCTACAAATGACCTATTATGTACTGTATATGAAAGGTAATTACCTGTTGATGAAACAAATATTTACTTTGGAAGCTATGAGGTTTATTGAAATAAATTATGGTTCTGTTGCCATTTATTTTATTACAATTTTAATTTCTTATTAGTTTGTGCATATTACAGCAAGCTTTGATATAGCAAGATTTGATATAGCAAGCGTGTAAACAAGCTTGCTATATCAAATATTTCAAATGCCACAATATTCTTTTCTTGATTGCCTTACACTTTTTGGATGCATTTATTACTGTAAGCCTTGAAGTGACATCCCTTCAAATTACCTTTAGGTGTAAGCTTAATATATAATTATTATGAAAAGGGAAGTCAACCAAAGGCTGTTTTGTCTCAGAGGTCCCATGCAGCAGATATGCCTATTTCTCAGAATAGTTTAAGTCTATCATTATCATTGTATGCAAGTAATGGACGAACAGTTATCAGGATTACTCAAGCTATGGGATTATCAACTTAGTGTAGTTTATTTTTGCAAAATTTGAACATTTGAACTAAAAATATCAAGCCAGTGGTGTCCACTATGATCATAATAATACTTAAAAGTGGCAAATGCTTCTTCAGGGACTCGCAATGATGCTAGGAGATCAACAGTTGGAATATAAGCTATCCATATCTGGAAAGAGTTGCGTATATTGTCAAGAACACTGCAAAACTATAAAAAATAAACTTAACGGCAAGTTTTTAGTCTTTTAATAAATTGGAAATTTCAATTTTTAAATATAGTTATACATCCAAACTATTTATAGATGTCTAGCTGTGGAATTGGTTGTGATTTCTATTGCTAAATGTAACATTTATATCATTAATCCCTCTTAATTCCTTCAGCACCTTGACCCACCACTGTCAAAAAACTGACAACCTAAAACAACCAACCAATCTACGTGAATGTGTCTGGTTTGGTAAGTACTGTAATGGCAAATATATTTATTTATTGTATCTCCTAATTATTTTGTAAAGACGTCAGACATCTCTTCATTTCGCACCAATCCCGTTCAAGCATCATGCTTATTAACATGTCAAGAATCTCATGTAAATATTCATGTGTAGAGTTTCCTGGCCTTTCCGCCGATATATATTTTATCATTGTATGTATTTTATGTCTCTTAATATTGCCATTTGTTTGACTGTCAACAAACACAAATTGCTCAGAGTGTGGGTCACGGCAATCGGAGGTCGGGCGCTACGTTTCCGTCCGCACTCTGCTATGTATACCTGAGCCCAGGTAAATAAATCAGTTAATACCCAGTTTGACCTTTTTGTCCTCACAACTGGTGACCCGAGGAGTGACGGTAAACACAGCAGTTTTGGCTTCGCCATTAACGGACTCACTACAGCCGCTTTACCTTCAGGGAGCCTTTAACAGAACCACACAGCAACAAAAGTCTAGGCCTCTGAAAGCTCCTTCCTTGGAGAACACCCACGCCACTAATGGACTAATTACGGCGTACCCCTCCAGGTATGTTCTGGCATGCTCGAACGGTTTGGCCTCACCATTTATGATTCACGTTGACCGTACTCAGAAGTCATTAATGGAACCACACAGCGTATAGTATTGACTTCTGACGAGCCCCAAACACCATTAACAGACAAAATACGGCGTGTATTTTGCGTTTTGGTGTGAGGAAAAATGTCAGACACTGAAGTAGAAAGTCATTCCAAGGACTCGCAGATCCTCTGCATCCCTCTCTCGTCTGCGAAGGCAGCAATAAGCCAGGCGATAAAACTCCCTCCGTTCTCGCGACAAAACACCGCATCCTGGTTTCTGTGGGCAGATGTCCATTTCCGAGTGGCGAAAATTACAGACAAGGAGACCAAGGCAGACATAACCATGACAATGCTACTGGAGGAGGTCTTCAACAAAATCACCCCATGGTTGGACTTGCAGCTGGGCAAAGTCAAGTACAGAGACCTGCGAGATGAGCTCATTGACACATACTCCATGCCTGTCCCAGACAGAGCCCAACACGCCCTCAACCTGAAGACCCAGCCCCTGGGGGACGCATCACCCAGGGACGTCTGGGACAAACTACGAGGTCTCCTGATGCTGCCGGGTGTCGACGTAGACAGTCGGAGGAAGGAAGTCAGCTTGTTGTGAGAAATATTCCTGCGATGCCTTCCGCAGGAGATGAGGGGGGCAAATCACGGATGCAGACGCCCTTTCAATGGACGAATTGGTGAACGTTGCACACAAACTCCACGAGGCCACCAAGGCCTCCGAACATGCCTCAACACCCGCAGCCTGTAACCTGGTAACAGAAGAAGCCGAGGCAGAGGACACGAACACGGTATACAGAAAGAAGGTGCCACCACAGCAGCAGAGGGTGTGGACAAATCCTGCCTGGTGTTACTTCCATCAGAGGTTCGGAAGCAGCGCCAGATATTGCAGAGCCCCCCCTGTTCTTTCACAAAAAACGAGAAAGGTGGCCACAAATAACAGCAGTGGCCGCAAACCTTAAGGAGCCCTGGCCAATAAGATTCTTCATCCACGACGCCATATCGAAACGATGGATGCTGGTAGACACCAGGGCTATGCAATTGGTGTTTCTGCTGTCGAGGGAGGACCACGACCGCACGTCCAGCACCGCAACTGCACTGTTGGCCGCAAATGGAAGCCCCATCTGCTGCTACGGAACTTTGACCCACAGAATATGCATTCTGGGCCGTAAATATAATTGGCCTTTTGTCCTTGCGGACATCAGGTTTCCTCTCCTGGGCGCCGATTTCCTCGCACACCACAGACTTCTGGTAAACGTCGGCCGAAAATGCCTGCTGGATACCAGAACCTGCCACTCCCGACCGCTCTCCACTGGGCTGGGGATTCCCGCCGTCTGCTCCATCTCTTCGAACAAATACAGCGCCCTCCTCCATGAGTTCCCAGATGTCTTCAAGCCAGAGCTGCGTCGGTTGCCGGGAGCCCAGGCCAAGCACGGCATCCATCACCATATCACCACGACAGGCCCACCAACACACGCCAAATTCTGCCACTTGCCACCCAAATAACTCCAAGATGGTAAACTAGCCTTCGCTGAGATGGAACGGATGGGCATCTGCAGGAAGGCATCGAGTGAAATATTCCCCCTCCACATGGTAAGGAAACCAGATGGCCCCTGGAGGCCCTGTGGGGACTATCATCGGCTGAACCTAACAACACTGGACCACTATCCCTTGCCGAACATGCAGGACCTAACAGGCGCCCTGCACGGGGCCAAAGTATTTACAAAAATGAATTTGCTCAAGTCTTATTTTCAGGTACCAGTGCACCCCGATGACATTCCGAAGACAGCCATCATCATGCCGTTTGGAACATATACCTTCTCCTACTCCACTTTCGGCCTCAGGAACGCCGGGGCCACATTCCAACGGCTTATGGACACCATCTTGGTGGACCTAACTTTCTGCATTTGCTACATAGACGACATGCTGATCTTCTCCAGGTCCCCGGAGGAACACCTGCTCCACGTCCAGGCTGTGCTGAAGCAGGTGCAGGAGAACAGTTTGGTTGTCAGGTTTGACAAGTGTACCTTCGGAGTGGAAAAGGTAGACTTCCTGGGAACACGAGATCTCTCCGGCAGGTGTCCGCCCCATGGCCTCCAAAGTGGATGCAGTGAAGAAGTTTCCAACACCAAAATCCATTAAGTCCCCGCAGGAGTTCCTCAGCATGGTCAACTACTACCGTCACTTTGTACCGGACATCGCCTGCATCATGTATCCCTTAACAGGAGTACTGAAGGGGAAGCCGAAAGCTCTGACGTGGGCAGCTCCATAGCAGCAGGCGTTTGAACAGACGAAGGCAGCCCTCGCCAAAGCCACCACCTTAACACATCACAACCCCCCCACCCCCCTGAGACTTACCACCGACGCCAGCAACATTGCTTGCGGAGCAGTGCCAGAGCAGGTAGTAGGCGGTTCCCCCCGCCCTCTGGCCTCCTTCAGCCACAAGTTAAAGCCTCTCCTTCAGCCGCAAGTTAAAGCCACTGGAGACCCGCTACAGTGCATTCGACAGGGAGCTGCTGGCAATCTACCAAGCTGGCCAGCACTTCAGTACCTCTTGGACAGCAGCACTTTCGCCATCCTGACAGACCACAAGCTGTTGGTGCAGGCATTCACGAGGGCGGGAGACACAAGGTTGGCAAGACAGCAGTGGCACCTGGCCACTATCTCCGAGTTTGGCTGCACCATTAGCTATGTCCCCAGCAAGAACCCGGTGGCCAACACCCTATCAAGAGTCGAGATAAATTCAGTCCACCTGGGCATAAACCATGAGGACCTGGCGAAGGAACAAGCTGTGGACCCGGAAACAGCAGCCTACCACACGGCAATCACTGCACTAAGGTGGGAAGACGTGCCAATACGTGGGTCCAGTTCAACACTTCTCTGCGACACCAGCTCTGGCTGCCCACGCCCCCTGATACACGTATCGAGGAGAAAGCAGACATTCGACATCATCCACGGGCTGTCCTATCCATCAGGACAAACAACAGCGTGCCTGATGACAGAAAAGTTCGTGTGGCACAGTATCAGGAAGGATGTTCAGGAGTGGGCAAAGAACTGCATACCATGCCAGACGAGTAAAATCACCCAGCACACGGAATCAGGTGTCGGAGATTTCCCTCAACCACGTCGGCATTTCGGGCACATCCATGTAGACGTTGTAGGGCCTCTGCCGAAATCAGGGGGCGCCAGATACCTCCTGGCGGTCATAGACCGTTCCACAAGATGGCTGGAAGCAACCCCGATGACGGAAGCATCAATGAGTGCCTGCACAGAAGCCCTCTTGTCAAGTTGGATAAGCCATCCGGTGTGCCCGACAGCATCACTAGAGACAGAGGCCCGGCATTCTTATCGGAGCTCTGGGTCTCCCTGGCACGCCTGATGGGGACAACTCTCCACAGTATGATGGCATATAACCCTGCGGCCAACGGTGTGGTGGAAAGGACCCACCGTTCATTGAAGGCAGCCCTAATGGCACATTGCACCGATGACAATGGGAAGGCGCAGCTCCCCTAGGTCCTGCTGGGTCTCCGCACCGCACCAAGGGCAAATGGCGATGAATCTCCCGCAGAGAAATTCTACGGCGAAACACTGGCCATGCCGGGAGAGTTCTTCCCCACGGAACTGGACGTCTCAGATACGCCCCTTCCAAGGCTGAGGGAAATAGCAAAGAGGTTCGCTCCTTGCCGAAAGACTTTCGCTGACAGGACCCAAGTCTACAGCCCAGGAGGCCTGGATTCCTGCACGCACATCTTCATCAGGATCGACGCCCACCGCCCACCCTTGGCTAGACCATACAGAGGCCCATACCATGTTGTCAGTAGGGCATCCAAGGCCTACCTCGCCAACATCCACGGGCGGGAAGACTGGGTTTCTGTCGACAGGCTAAAGCCTGCCTTCCTGATGGACAGCGGAACTCAGGAGGAAACCGGCAGGCATCCCAGAATTCCTCCACAAAACAAGGCTTCGGATGAACCCATCGGCACCCCGAAACGCGGTCGAGGACGTCCCAAGGGCCACACTAAGGAATTCATCCACTCGACAAAACCGCCGGGCAATTTAGCAGTCGAAGCCGCCCCATGTCTGCAGGTATCAAGAACTTGGGGCTGGCTCCTGCTCCCAAAGAGGTTCCGTGATTGATTTCAAGAAATCTTCCAATCATTATTTCATAATAATTGTCTTTTGGGGGGAAGTACTTGTAAAGACGTCAGATGTCTCTTCATTTTGCATCAATCACGTTCATGCATCACACTTGTTAACATGTCAAGAATCTCATGTAAAGATTCATATGAAGAGTTTCCTGGCCTTTCTGCCAATATATATTTTATCATTGTATGTATATTATGTCTCTTAATATTGCCATTTGTTTGACTGTCAACAAACACAAATTGCTCAGAGTGCGAGTCAAGGCAATCAGAGGTCGGGCACTACTTTTCCATCTGCACTCTGCAATGTATACCTGAACCCAGGTAAATAAATCAGTTAATACCCAATTCGACCTTTTTGTCCTCACAATTTGTATCACAATTTGTATAGCTTTGCAAAGCTTTAGCATATACAGTGTTCACCAAGCAGTTGCAATATCCATGCCTCAACAAGTATTCAGTGTTGTGAAAGATATAATTTTCATGTACTAACCATGAAATCATCAAGGTTATTGCAAGTGTGAGGTTCAAGAAATGTCAGAAGTGAAAGACATCCTTTATTATTCTCAACAAGTGTTTATAATGCAGAAAGCAGATGGAAAGGTAGCAGGAGACCTGAGGCTCCCCGCTGCATCCATACAGAAATTGTTTGTTAACAGGCATAAGAAGACATATATAATGCATTACAGAACATGTAAAAGGCAGATATATCTACCGGCGGAAAGGCCATACAATGATGTATACAATGAGATGCATAAAGAATCTGAAATAACAACAAGTAACATATATGACGTGATTAATGTACATATGAGGAATGAAACATAAGAATGGAGAGGCGATTTGATGTCCTTACCAATACTCCCCGAAGACAGTAATTAGAGGAACAATTATTGGATGAAACAACATTACTGTAATCACACAAACGCTGAGGCAGTTGGAGTGGGCCCCTACTCCTGGAGAACCTGGGGGCTGGGTAGGAACCAACATCTGGAGTTGGCTCAATGTGTTTACTGGGCCACCCCGGACCCCACTTTGGTGGGGGAGGCGGGTGTATCTGCGGGGAGGTGCTGAGGGGGAGCTCTGGGGCGCTTGCCTGCCTCCTCGCGTACTTCATTGTCCAACGGGAATGACGGCTTCAGTCTGTTGATGGTGACCCAGTCTTCACGCCTGTGGATGTCAAGGAGGTATGCCTTGGCGGCCCGCCTGATGACTCAGTGGGGCTCCCTGTAGGGCCTGGTTAAGGGCAGACGACAGGTGTCCACCCTGACGAAGACGTAGGCGCAGGAGTCTAAGGCGGGTGGGCTGTAGGTGGTGGGTCTGTCAATGAAGGTCTTATGGCAGGGCGCGAACTTCTGTGTGAGTTCCCTCAACCTCGGGAGGGGGGTGTCGGCGCCATCGGCCAACGGCATGAAGAAATCTCTGGGAACGGCCAGTGTCTCCCCGTACACTTTCTCAGCAGGGGAGGCATCGCCATTTGTTTTCGGTGCAGTGCGGAGACCCAGCAGGACCCAGGGGAGCTGTTCCTTCCACCTCTTGTTGGTGCAACATGCCATGAGGGCTGCCTTAAGAGAGCGGTGCACCCTCTCGACCATGCTGTTCACTGTGGGGTTGTAGGCCATTGTGCTGTGTAGTGTTGTACCCATCAGGCGTGCCAAGGAGACCCAGAGCTCTGACAGGAAGGCTGGACCCCTGTCTGTAGTGATGCTGTCTGGCACTGCGAAACGGCTGATCCAACTGGAGAGGAGGGCCTCTGCGCATGATGCTGTTGATGCCTCCTTCATGGGGGTTGCCTCGGGCCAGCGGGTGGAGCGGTCTATGATCATCAGGAGGTATCTGGCTCCTCCCGACTGCAGAAGAGGCCCAATGACGTCGATGTGGATGTGGCCGAAGCGCCGACGAGGCTAGGGGAAGTTGCCGACCCCGGATTCTGTGTGCTGGGATGTTTTGCTTGCCTGGCATGGGATGCAGCTCCTTGCCCACTGTCGGACGTCCTTGTTGATGCCATGCCAGACGAACTTGTCAGTCATGAGGCGCACTGTTGTGCGCCCTGATGGATGGGAGAGACCGTGGATTATGTCGAACGCCTGCTTCCTCCTCGAGGTGGGTACTAGGGGGTGGGGGTGGCCTGTGCTGGTGTCGCAGAGAAGAGTTGTGTTCGAGTTTCCTAAGGACACATCTGCCCACTTAAGAGCCATCACTGCCGTTCTGTAGTCTGCCATCTCTGGGTCTGCTGCTTTTTCTTTTGCCAGGTCTTCGTAGTCGATGCCGAGGTGAAGGGAATTGATTTCTACTCTCGACAGGGCGTCGGCTACTGGGTTCTTCCTGCCAGGGACGTAGTTGATGGTGCGCCCGAATTCAGAGATGGCGATCAGGTGTTGCTGTTGCTTTGCAGACCACGCGTCTCCTGGCTTTGCAGGTGCGTGCACCAAGGGTTTGTGATTTGTTAGGATCATGAATTCGGTGCCCTCCAGCAGGTACTTGAAGTGTCTCATGGCCAGGTAGATAGACAGCAGCTCCCTGTCGAAGGCGCTGTGGCGGGTCTCTGCTGGCGAAAACTTGTGGCTGAAGAAGGCCAAGGGTTGGGGGGCGCAGTTCACCAGTTGCTCGAGTATTGCGCCGCAGGCGATGTTGCTGGCATCCCTTGTCAGTCTGAGGGCGGCTGCAGGGTTGTGGTGAGTCAAGGTAGTGGCATTGGCGAGGGCTGTCTTTGTTTCTATGAATGCCTGCTGTTGCAGAGCCTCCCAGGTCAGTGTTTTTGGCTTGCCCTTCAGGATTGATGTCAGGGGGTACATAGTGTGGGCGACGTCTGGGATGAAATGTTGGTAGTAGTTTATCATCCCGAGAAACTCCTGAAGGGCCTTGATGGTTTGTGGTTTCGGGAAATTCTCTGTAGCTTTTACTTTAGAGGCCGTGGGCCGCATTCCTGCTGGTGAAATCTCGTGCCTGAGGAAGTCTACTTTCTCTGTTCTGAAAATGATTTGTCCTGCAGGCATTTCAGGATGGTGCGGACGTGGGGAAGGTGTTCCTCTGGGGACCTGGAGAAGATGAGAATGTCGTCGACGTAGCAGATGCAAAAAGGCAGATCCCACAAGATGGTGTGCATCAGGCGCTGGAATGTGGCACCTGCGTTCCTGAGACCGAAGGTGGAATGGGAGAATGTATAAGTCCTGAAGGGCCTGATGATGGCAGTTTTTGGGATGTCGTCAGGATGCACAGGGACTTGGAAGTATGACTTCAGCAGGTCCATCTTGGAGAAAATCTTCACGCTGTGGAGGGCGCCCGTCAGGTCTTGAATGTTAGGGAGGGGGTAGTGGTCTGGTGTTGTCAGTAAATTCAAGTGCCGATAGTCCCCGCAGGGCCTCCATGAACCATCGGACTTCTTTACCATGTGGAGGGGAGACACCCTCGGGCTTGATGCTTTTTTTACAGATGCCCATAAGTTCCATCTCTGCGAAGGCCTGTTTGGCGTCTTGTAACTTTTGTGGGGGACAGTCGTTGGAACTTGGCATGGGTCGGTGGGCCCATCATGGTGATATGATGGAAGATGCCGTGCTTTGCTGAAGCCCCTGGTGACTAGTGTAGCTCCTGGACATACCGGGAACTCCTGTAGGAGGGACGTGTAACTGTTGGGGGCTGTGGGGCAGATGGCGGGCATTCCAGGTCCGGTGGAGAGCTGATGGGAGTGGCAGGTTCCTGTGTCGAGGAGGTGCTGTCTTCTGACGTCGACCAGAAGTCCGTGGTGCCCTAGGAAGTCTGCGCCCAGCATGGGGAACTTGACCTCCGTGATGACGAAGGGCCAGTGGTATCTGTGGCCCAGAATTGAGATAGTCCAGGTCGTTGTACCATATGTGCGGATGGGAGATCCGTTTGCTGCTATGAGGGTGTGTATTGAGTCAGGTATCTTTTCTAAATCTTCCTCGGATGGTGGGAAGACCGACTGCATTGCTCCCGTATCTACCAGCAGGTGTCGTTCCGGAATTTCGTCTTTGATAAAGAAGCGTGCTGGTTGGGGGAAGCTGGATTTCATGGCCACTGGTGTTAATTGTGGCCGCTTTTGTTGTTTTTTGTAAAGGAACAGGGAGGTTTGCAGTTTCTGGCGTTGGTACCGAATTTTCTATGGAAGAAGCACCACGCCGGGTTTGACCATGTCCTGTGTTCCCTGAATGGTGTCTTCTTCCCGTAAATGTCATTGATGTCTCCGCTGTTGTCTTTGTCCTCCATCAGGCTGCAGGCTCCCAGGGCGGCAGCGTGTTTCGAGGCCTTGGTGGCCTCGTATATTTTCTGGGCAACGTCGACTAAGTCGTCCCTGTCGAGGGCGTCTGCGTCTTTTATCTGACCCCTAACTTCCTGTGTGAGGCGCCGAAGGAAGATCGCTCTCGTTAAGTCTACCTTCCTCTTCCTCCCATTTTTGTCACGGCCTGGCAGTGTTACCAACCCCCGAAGTTCGTCCCAGGCTTCCTTGGGTGATGCTTCTCCTAGGGACTGGGATAATAGGTAGAGTGCGCGTGCTGCACTCTCTCGATCACAGGCATGGAGTAAGTTTGGATGAGTTTATCCTTTAAGGCCGCATATGTAACGTTGTCAGGCTGCGTGTCGAGCCAGGGGGAGTTTCTGTTGAACACCTCTTCTGGGAGCGCCGTCAAGGTGACATCGGATTTGATAGCATCGTCTGAGATGCGCGCCACGTGAAAGTGCACATCTGCGCGCAGGAACCATAATGCCGTGTTCTGCCGCAAAAACGGAGGAAGTTTTACCGCGTCTGGCTTTGTTGGTGAGAGGGGCTAACAGACAATGCTTGCGGGTTCGCATTGAAGTTCAGCTTCTGACATCTTTACTACTCATGCACCAAACGCGGGAAAGTGCGCTGTATTGAGTCCGTTAATGGTGCTGATTGTTCGAGTGGTCGAACAAAGTGCCAAAACATGCCCTTTTTGGGTACGCTGTATTTAGTCCATTAATGGCACGGTTTCCACCAGGGAGGGAGCTGTCAAAGGCCTAAACTTTGACGCCGTAATTAGTCCGCTAGTCTCTCTGATGGTAGGCTGCAGCCGTTTTTAGTCCGCTAGTGGCTGGGCCAAAACCGCGCTACCTGTCACTCCAGGGTCACTAGAGTGGGGTTCAAGAAATGTCAGAAGTGAAAGACTGATCCTTTATTATTCTCGACAGGTGTTTATAATGCGAAAAGCGGACGGAAAGGTAGCGGGCGACCTGAGGCCCCCCACTGCGTCCATACAGAAATTGTGTTTGTTAACAAGCATAAGAAGACATATATAATCCATTACAGAACCCGTAAAAGGCAGAGATATATATACCGGCGGAAAGGCCGTACAATGATGCATACAGTGAGATATATAAAGAATCTGAAATAATAACAAGTAACATATATGACATGATTAATGTACATAGGAGGAATGAAACACAAGAATGGAAGACGATTTGATGTCCTTACACAAGTTTTTTTTTACTTGGAATAGATTTAAAATACCTTGATTTAAATGTAAAGGTCGTGAAGGCTGCTTCTGTGAATTAAGATCTTATTATTTCTATCAGCAACTTTATGTGCTTGTACTTCATGTTTTCCTACTCACATAAAAAACTAGTGTGAACACTGAATTTCTTTAGCATGGATCAGATCTGATTTTTGAAGCTGATACAATTGCTGTTCAATAGCCAAACTCCATAATTTAAAAGTTGATTTTATTAGTGTTATTCTGTTTGTACCGGTGTTCATAGTAGATTTCCATTAATTTGATACATTTTTACATCTACCTTTTACATGAGTTTGTGGGTTTTTCAAATAGTATGCATGCCATAAATGAAACCTCTTTTTATGTTCTAACCATTTTGTATCCTTGTGGCATATTTATAGAACGAAGCACTCCAGCCTTAATCATTTCAAGAAAGTATAGGAATTTTAATGAAGAAGCTTATGCATCTAGTTTTTAGACAGAAAGGAAAATGGAAAAGAGTTAAGCATTTAACATTACCATATTTATTTGAAAGCAGCTTGAACATGCCATATCAACTCTGAAAAGAAAAGCAGACAGAATATTTTTGTGGTATATTGCATTTGACATGTGAGCCAATTAGTCAAAAATCCACTCACTTTGTCTTGAGCTACCACTTATAAATCATTCCATACACTTGATAAGATAAGATTACTCGATTACTCTGACACCTACAAGATAATGGGGTAACAATGGATTACATTGATGCTGACATTTTAACTAAAAACATTTTTCTGCTAGAGTGTAACTTTTTCAACATGAGGAAATGTTAAGGAAATGCAAAAAAAAAATTTTTTTATAACTCATGTAAAATATGGTATAATGAGCGCAAACACCACATGAATGTACTGAACATAGCATATTTACTATTTGTCCATATTTCTGATCGTGTTCACAGAACTGGTATTTTTGATGCCATGAATAGTAACTACCTGGCAGTTTACATATTTAAATCTGCTTTCTTTACAATTTGAGGAAAAGTGTCAGCTGTCCTTTGCTATCTCAGATAATACAGTGGAATACAGTAACTGCAAGACAGTTGCACACAGCCACAGATACAATGGGTTTCTGAATAGAGAAAAAAATGGACATCTACATCAGCATTTCATTCCTACTTCCGTGTTTGAGTCAAGCGAAGAAATAAATTGATAGAGTATTACACTATAGTTATTTTCCTGAATCAGGGGACAGGGGACAGTACTCGAAATACCTCTCGGAGCATACACAGCACAGTATTCACTTTAATAATATATGCAGTAAGCAAATGAATTGCAAGTTGTACTTTGTTAGTACACTATACTGCATCTATAATCTGTAGTAAATGAAACAATTCAGCGTTTCTGTCCTATAATGGCTGCCAAGTACTGACAGGCACAGAAAAAAATTTCTTCTAGAACAAATCCTAGTCACATCAGTGGTCTCCTGTGGGTTTAATGTAATACATCTCGCTTACTAGCAACAGGCTAACCTCACTGATCAAAGTATTATACACGTTCATGTTATCCATAAAAGTTTAAAAATAACGTATGAGAAGCCCTTTGTTTTAATAAGGCTGCTATGAGTGGCACTGTAATAACTGCTGTAGTCTGTATTCAGCTAGCATACAAGGACTATTAAAATCATATAAACTATATTGCCATTGTGTTAGCAGAGCTGGAAAATATAAGAAAACTTGATTAGCATGTTTTAGATTTTTTAATATCTTTAATTTTGTTTTTACCTTTTATATCACTTTAGATCCATAAAGAACCAAGTTACAAATTATATATTACTGTACTTCTTAAAATGTTTCTAACTTGAAATCAAGTCATCATTTTCCAGTCCTGGTTACATCATTAAAACCAAAATTTAGGCATCACAATTGTTGCAAGCAAACTTCCATGTTGCTTAAGACTAGTAAAGAATTGTGTGCTTTCAGTAGTGTATTTCTCATTCTGTTTGTTAATCTTTTCCAGAATATTTGAAAACATGAATAATGGTGGCTTCAGGAACCATTTGCAAAAATATATATTACATTTGAGTGTAAACATGTTTTTTGAGGAAGGAAGAGAAGGACTTTATCAATCATTCAAGGTCTTCTATTTACAACTAATGCCATCACATACTGTGTTCAGTAATGCACTCAACTATCAGTCTTAAACTAATAACACTAAACTCTCATTTATATATGAATGTGAACCCTAATGTTGCCCTCAGTCAGAATGATATACAAAACCATACAATTTATGCTAAAGGCTATGGAAGTATACGTTTACATTCAACAGCAATTTCATAATAATTAGGTTCACTATACTATAATTTACAAACAACTGGTCTTGTACCTGTCAACACCCTTCTGGATAGTCTGTATCTTAACTGTGAGGCCTGAAGTATAACTTTTTTTTTCTTCTAGATACTGTGCATCCAGAAAGAAGAATCATGCAGTTCTGTTGCTACATCAGAATTAGAGCAGCATTGATAAATTTGTTCTTCATCAGCATGGTAAAGTGATTTGCAAATTTTATATTAAGAAACAAGGTTAGCGTGAATTTTTTCTCCAGCGTTGGTATCCAGTACTTTTTGCAAAACTGAATTCATCAAAATATTTCAGCAAATATTTTATACAAAACTTACAATAATTGTATTAAGTATATTTGAACCTTTTTGGTAGACTTTTCAATACCAAAGAGTATTTTTTTCATTTTCATTTGCAGTTCAACATGGATCGGTCTTTTGTTAGGCAAACAAATTAGTCACAAGGCAGCCTAATATAGACAGTCTATTGTAGGAATAATTTCAAGCCACTTGGGTTAAGAACTTATTTTAAAAATGCAAAAAGAACATATACAAGAGATGTACAGTACTATCCTTTTACAAATTTAACAAACTTTCAGAAATATAACTTGTTTGGTATATCATGAACTCACTGTGTTTTCTCAAACCATCCCATTTTTTAGGCAATTGGAACTTAGATTTAGCAACAATTATCCAAAAATTAACCACTGGACCATACAGTCGGGCAACAAAGAACTGTCACGGCCGTTGGCTGACTTTTATATTACAGTATTTACTTACTGGTAATTCTGCTTTTACAGTTAAGTGAATATGGAACCAGAAGAAGTCATGCAAAAGATTATTATGAAGTCTCTACTTTAAGTTTGGAACAAGAAAAAATGTTGACTTACAAAAAGTCTGTGAAGTATTGTAGATTACACGCAAACCTAAGTACAAAAAACAACCTACATGCATAACATAGAATAGAAGTTACCATATGATCGCAGATTTTTTACAATGATTGCAAAAACAGATTGATGAATTCAAGAGGAAAAAAAGGTTCCAGGCTCCCCTGCAACAAAATTAAGATTCTGGCAGTGTTGTCACGAGATCCTTAGCTTGACATTGCCATCATCACAAGAAGAAAGAGGATAAAAGATGGTGAGTATCCAGTATATTTTTCTTCATTTATTTTTGTAAATATCTTCATAATAGAGGTATGGCAAATTTGTAGTTTTAGTTATATCTTCCTTCTCACTGTATATATACAGTAAATGTAATGCATGCAGCTGTTGCTATATGAGTTTTGCCAGGCCCTTCTGCAAGGCATATACAGTAGTCATTTTATAAATTTATAGCAATATCAAAGTTAGCTGAAGGCCTGCATTGAGTCCTAACTTTTGACTGAGATATGATCAGTGGCCAGTAAAGTATTGGTAAATGACATTATTATCATTTATGTAGTAATATCATCATCTCTATCCCTATTGGGTTTACCTCTTGAAAAACATTGAGTGGACACCTTTAAATACAGTTTTAATTTTAACCCACGAAAATACCGTAATGTAAGAAAACTTGTACAAAAGTACATGTCTGTCTGTCTGTCTGTCTGTCTGTCTGTCTGTCTGTCTGTCTGTCTGTCTGTCTGTCTGTCTGTCTGTCTGTCTGTCTGTCTGTCTGTCTGTCTGTCTGTCTGTCTGTCTGTCTGTCTGTCTGTCTGTCTGTCTATACAAGCTCCTCAATGAGCCATACCTTGGCATAATTTTTAGTTTTCTTATTTCCCAGCCTTAGGAACTATTAAAGGAAAACAGTTTTTCTTGTGACCTCAGAAATAACCTAACGTGTCTTCTTCAAGGAATTAGAATTTTTGTGTTTCGGGAACACATGGATATTAGACTGGAGTGCTTTGGAAAACTAAAATACACCTCCAAAGTTATCAGGTGTGCCACTGGGCAGTACTGACTGGACACTGACGGTTGTACTAATGAGAGCAACTCTTTCTAGGACTCCAGGAAAGTTACTTGTACTATTAAATAGTCTGAAAAGGTATGGAACACATAAGTTTTTTTTCCAATATTACACATAAGTTCAGTTATAAAGTTGCAAAAACCAGAATTTATCATTCTTACTAGGCCTCGCAATGAACAAGGTATGTAAGTCTTAGTAAAAATTATAATTTGCAAATTTTAACTTCATTGCACTATTTTGGAGAATTTTTCTCATAATTTGTTTTGTTTCCTTTAAGATGCATAAACAGGCCATGGTCCTTTGGCTTTTCAGTTATCAGTATAATACATCAATCTTCCACTTATTCATTATACAGTACAGTATTACTTGTCATCTAGAGGCTATCACGCCATAATGTCCTATTTCACTATAACATCACCTATGATAAATTTCATTAATGTACTCAGCATCTAAACAACACATTAAGAAAACTGTAGAAATTCTCATTTGCAAGGTGGAACTCTTACTTAACAAAAACAATGTTTATGTTTATGTGAAGGTGCAAGAAGTTCAGGACTGAAGTCCTAGCAAAGATCTGGTCCCAAGAGTATTACAGAACACTGTTACTATTGTAATTAAAAGAAGTGACCAGATGACTTGCCGTTTTGATGCTAGTCCCATTATTTGACATATTTTGAACTACAGTACATTAGTAAGTTCATCTTTCTTTAAGCTTACCGGTATGTTGAATATATATTCAATAAAATTTAAAAATGATCCATTTTGGCATGGTAAAACTGAAAAGTACCTCGAAAGTTACTGATTACATTGGTTTTGATTGTTTTGGGAATTTATAATTAAGGTATTCCCTTATGTGAAGTACAGCTAGAGCTGAAATAAACCATTAAATAAGGAGAAACAGACTTGATGATCAGCATCCAAATGGAACTCAAGCAATGAAAACCAACAGTCGAAAGAAATGTGCTAGCCACTCAATTTTCACATTGAGATATTTTCAGGGTTGATATTAGAAACTCCAAAGTATTTCTTAACCAAGTAAATAAAGGCCAGTTTTCATTCAAGTCTGGAAAGAAAAATCCTAAAATTGTTGATGTACAATATGCAGTTCAGCAAGACAGTTGTACAATGGTTTAAATTATAGTAAGAAAATTCACTCATATATACTGAATTAATTATTGGAACTTGGGAAGACCTAATCTGGAACATGTACAATTCCTATTTTGATCTGGAGACCTATTCATTTGATTGTTTCATTGCAGAACATAGTAATACAATTGCTGTATCATGTCAACAAAGTCTGCAATAAACTAAAGACAAAGAGCTTAATTTGTGTCAGCAGCTAAAATCTAATAGTCTGTGAACCTCAATCTGCCTCTGCAGAGGGCCTCAAAAACCCCTTTTTACGGGCACATTGGTTCACTGCCCATAAGATAAAGGAGGATGTGCCAGGTGGCCCTGTTAACATGTTCTGCTGCTGAAGGGTGTTGTCTGTGCTTAAGAGGCTTTGATCTTCAGGTGTTGTGTTCACCTTAAATCTTGGTAAGGGATGTTAAACTTCAAATAATGGCTTAGCACAGTCTGTTCTCTGCTGATCCTCATTCACTCCACCCGTATCTTGGCCAGGGTCATGAGCCCAGGAGGCAATAGGTGCAATGACTAACAGAAGAGGTGGACATGGACACAGTGCCAGGCAGGCAACTTAGTACAGGTCACAAGCTCCTCTTACCAAGGTTGAATGCACAGTATGAGTTCTGCCACCTAACCATATGACCAGCCTAGTACAGTCCCAACTGCTACACACTCTCCTTGCCCAGGGATTGTCAGACTCCACACTGGGTCAGGCCTGCTTCCTGCCATGCCCACTTCTTGTCATCAATAGTGGATCAACAGGCTGCTCATCTCTCCAACTATTCTACCTGTGTGCAACCATACCCACTCCATACTCATTTGTGTTTGCACCTGGAGTGACAGGCAAGAACAATTATCAGCTGTAGTCAATGGACTGCACCTGTAGAAACATACAACTGACAATCCAACTGGCTTCAAGAGTCTGTGAAAAAGACTAGCTCTTTGTTGGTCCTTGGTCATACTTGCTTTAGGTTACCAGCCAACTAAAAGCATGTGAATAGGCAGGACAAGGGCCACAGTTGTCTCCTTTCTGGATGACCTTCCTTCTTGGTAGACTGTGCTGATGATTGTTCCTCTCAATTTCTTCTGGCTACAGCCAAGTGTTTGCTAATCTTCACCATGGATCTATACCTATCACAAGCTACAGGCAGATGAAAATTCTCCCTACTTATTAGATGCTCCTAGACACCTACTGAGAAGGGTATTTTGTCTCATTAAAGAACAACCTTGGCTTTACAGTTTCAATTTTATCTTTTACCTAATAAGAAACTACTAGAGGCTTGTTTCCTAATTCCTTAAGTCCCATGTACTCTGCTGGACCCTAGAGACTTACGCAAACACAGAGACCTTCAGCATCTTGGCTTCCAGTGTAATATGATTCTGGAGTATAATGAATGGGGTTAATACATAACTGAAGGTCCAGATTGAGCATAAATTTTGAGAATACCTCCTGTCTGATGGACAAAAGACCTGTGATAGAAGAATTGTGATCCTAGGAACATCGTGGGTTTGTAATGTAGCCTTATACATTAAGTATATGATTAATGGATTTATATGAAGAAACTTGTTTTGCCATGCAAAAAGTATTCATTTCAGAGCAAAATCTGTACTGTATATACCAAATATCTATCACAGTCATGAAAAAGAATCTTGATTTTAGAAGATGATAAAAGTGGAAAGATGTAAAAGAATCAGTAAGATGGTTGATTTCTTTCTTTGTTGGCTAGTTGTTTAATCAAACAATTTAAGTTAAAATTCTTATCCAAGACTTGGTATTACCTATTGTTTGACTTTGGACATTCCCCTGAAATATTTTCAACTGTTAGTACCTGCATTTTCTACATACAAGGTTTAGACCCTGTTGGCTAATATCTAATAACCTTGGTTCAAACAAGTGTAACCAACTTGAAGACAAGATTAAATTGTTTAAGTGTATAGTGCTATTTTTGTATGAAGAAAGCCATAATCCAACAATAATTGGATTTATTTCAATATTTCCAGATTCATTAGTCCATAAAGGTGATAGATTTTGAGAAATTTGAAATAATTAATAACTAGAACGGTGACACTGGACCTATGTCACAATACAGTAGTTGCAGCTATGACTGCTTCATTGCCATTTCCCTTTGGCCTGATACCTAAATGAGGAATCTACAGTGCTACATTTCAGTGTATGCTCGTTTTAAATAATTTCAGCAAATGTTACTTGAATATCATTATGGAAGACTGTTTGCTTTACGTGACAGAAGCAAACATTTAAGACAATTATCTGGGATGAATCTTACCTAACGTTAAAGGTAGCTTCATCTTGGTGCCAACCTTTGCCAAGATACAGCTATCCTTAAGAGTAGGTCAGTATCCAAATTAATTTTACTATAAAAATTTATATTTCTACATGTATACATGGTTTCTTATATTTCTAACCTCTCTCAGTACTTCTTGTAGTGTAGGTGGTGTAACATTTGAGCCTAACTGAATCTTTTTTGACAGATATATATTAAGCTGGAGGGGATCAAGAAACTTAGACAGTTCTGGGGAGATAAAAAAGTCATCTGAAAGCTATGCTGTCATGACACCTTAACAGCCTTGTCATGGTAGGAGGCATAACCAAAAAGGTTTTGTCATCCCAAAGATCAAGAAAAGCATCTACTTTGATGAAGCTATAAGTTTAACAGTCTCACCACAGTAGGAGGCATAGCCAAAAAGGTTTTGTCATCCCAAAGACAAGGAAAGCATCTAGTACTTTGAAGAAGTTATAAGAAGAAATCATCCTCGAAAGCTAACACATCTGGATAGAAAGAACATTCCTCTAAGAGGACTTTGTGCAGGTTAGTGTCTTTTTGTTCAGTAACACCTCAGAACTGGAATACTGGTGACAAACCACAAGCTTATGTTTTCTCTGCACACCATCTGTTATTTAGTGCCTTTTTCATTTTTATGTAATGGTGGATTTAAATTGAATTTTGATTTTGATACTTTGAAATTAATTTTCTGTTCTTATGGGCTGGTTTGCATACATTACATCATAGCATGTGTATCAGGTAACAAATATGTATCAATTGTAAGTCTAAAATTTATCATTGGTGCATACGGCAAGTGCCACACTTGGTAGCAGAACATGGGCACCAAGGAAAATTGTGATTTTTTAAAAAGTGACCATAGAATTCTTATGATTCATAGTCAGAGTATAGTGGGGGAATCATGTTATGGATGAGGAACTGGGGAAGAGATTTGGAATCAAGAAGCTGGAATAGAGGTTGTGTTGAGAGGGGATGAGTAGCAGTTGATTTGAAAAGCAATAGTTATAGAAGTAGCAGGATGAAGACCTAGGAAATCATAGAAAAATAGGATTAAAATTGACCTAGACCTGATGGGCATTCAGAACATAAGACAGAGAAGAATGTAGGGAATTCATTTTGTGTCCGTCCAAGCCCATGCAGGGAAAAGCCGATGTAAAAATGATGATGATGATGAGTAGGCAAGCAAGGAGTTGGTGCTAATTATCACCGAGTAACTCATATCTAATACTCTCATCATTAAAAATGAGTCTGCTATGGCAAAAATTATCTCAAGGATTACCATTTTGTTTTCGGGCTTAATACAGATAAACCTGCACTTTTATAAAGACTAATGAAGGTCTTCAGTGTTTTTGAACACAAAGAGAGATTTCTTAAAAGTAAAATATGGGGTTAAGTTAGAACACAAAATGCAAAGTAAGCAGTTTGTTTTTGCTTTCAGATGACTAAAACTAACAAGAGGCAGTCTTTTGTTTTCAATGTTATACAACTACAGTATCTGCCTTATTCCAAAGAAACATGAAAAAGTTAGTGAAGTGAAAGGAAATATGTAAAGTTATTCTTCCAAAGTAACAGAAGAGATTTTATCTTGGTATCTTCAAAAGAAACATTTATTAACCCTTAAACGCCGAGCCTCTATTTACAAAAGTGTCTGTCGTATGCCGGTGGCGTTCGGGAGTTAGCACCGAAGCGGAAAAAAAGTTTTTTTGTTAAAAATCACAGCACGCTTAGTTTTCAAGATTAAGAGTTCATTTTTGGCTCCTTTTTTGTCATTGCTTGAAGTTTAGTATGCAACCATCAGAAATGAAAAAATATTATCATATATAAATATTGGAATATATGACAGCGCAAAAAAAAATTTCATATATAATTGTATACAAATCGCGCTGTGAGCAAAACAGTTAAAGCTAAAGAGTTATTTTTTTTTCGTTGTATTGTACACTAAATTGCGATGATTTTGGTATATAACAAATTGTACAATGATCAAAGCAACACAGAGAAAATATTATCACAAAATGATGCATGAATTTGTAACGCGTGGACGTAAAAACAAGTTTTTTCTAAAATTCACCATAAATCGAAATATTGTGCTAGAGATTTCCTGTTTGTTGCAAAATGAAGGTAATTGATTGAATATTACTAGACTGTAAGACTTTTAGCTTACAATTGCAGTTTTCGACCATTTCAGTCGAGTTAAAGTTGACCGAAGGTCGAATTTTTTCTATTTACCGTGATTTATATGAAAATATTTCAAAACTGATAAAAGCTACAACCATGAGTTATTTTTTGCTGTGTTCTACATGATATTGCACACATTTTCATGTATAATTCTTTATGTAAGGCCTAATATAAAATGGTGCGAAAATTACGACAAGGTGACTAAGAAATTCTGAGATTTTCAGCAGAGTTACCGCTCGCGGAGGAAAGGAAAAAATTTTTTCCAAAAATTCACCATAAATCGAAATATTGTGCTAGAGACTTCCTGTTTGTTGCAAAATGAAGGTAAATGATTGAATGTTACTAGAATGTAAGAGTTTTAGCTTACAATTGCATTTTTCGACCATTTCGGTTGAGTAAGTTGACTGTAGGTTTAAATTTTGGCACTTATCGTGATTTATATGAAAATATTTCAAAACTGATAAAAGCTACAACCATGAGTTATTTTTTGTTGTATTCTACATGAAATTGCGCACATTTTCATGTATAACACTTTATGTAATGCCTAATATAAAACTGTGCAAACATTACGACAAAGTGACGAAAGAATTTCTGAGATTTTCGGCCGAGTTACCGCACGTAGACGTAAGGAAAAAGTTTTTTCAAAAATTCACCATAAATCGAAATATTGTGCTAGAGATTTCCAATTTGCTGCAAAATGAAGGTAAATGATTGAATATTACTAGAATGTAAGAGTTTTAGCTTACAATTGCGTTTTTCGACCATTTCAGTTGAGTCAAAGTTGACCGAAGGTTGAAATTTTGGCACTTATCGTGATTTATATGAAAATATTTCAAAACTGATCAAAGCTACAACCATGAGTTGTTTTTTGTTGTAGTCAAAGTTGACCGAAGGTTGAAATTTTGGCACTTATCGTGATTTATATGAAAATATTTCAAAACTGATCAAAGCTACAACCATGAGTTGTTTTTTGTTGTATTTTACATGAAATTGCACACATTTTCATATATAAAACTTTATGTAACGGCTAATATAAAACAGTGCAAAAATTACAACAAAGTGACAAAAGAATTTCTGAAATTTTCGGCAGTTACCGCGCGGAGGTAAGGAAAATTTTTTTTCAAAAATTCACCATAAATCAAAATATTGTGCTAGAGACTTCCAATTTGTTGCAAAATGAAGGTAAATGATTGAATATTACTAGAATGTAAGAGTTTTAGCTAACAATTGCGTTTTTCAACCATCTCGGTCGAGTCAAAGTTGACCAAAGGTTGAAATTTTGGCACTTATCGTGATTTATATGAAAATATTTCAAAACTTATAAAAGCTACAACCATGGGTTTTTTTTGTTTTATTCTACATGAAATTGCGCACATTTTCATATATAAAAATTTATATAACGGCTAATATAAAACGGTGCAAAAATTACGACAGTGGCGAAAGAATTTCTGAGATGCATCGCTGATGCTCTGTAGTGCGAGAAGAAAGAAATTCGCGCATGCGCGGCTGGGTAACGCTTGTAAGCAAAACAACAGCGTGATCCGTGAACTCCCAGCATCCCTCAAGGCGTGATTTAAATAAAATTTCGCAAACTAGGCCTATAACTATTTTTCCGTGAATATTTAAAAAAATTTTTTGTAGTCGACGTACCGTACGTCCACTCGGCACCCGACAGACGATTTTAGTCGACGTACGATACGTCCAGTCGGCATTTAAGGGTTAAACATCCTTCATTAGTTTTAAAATACAGGGACAAATCCGTTTTCATGAAGTTTCACAGTACACTACTGCAATTCCCATAACAGATTTCACACTAAACTGCCTTGAAATGGAGATATTCTACTCGGATGTGACAGAGAACATCAGAACTTCATTCCACTAAGGACAAGCTTTTAGGCTAAAGTAACATGTAGTAATAAAGTTGTAGGGTTAATGAAGTGAAATCCCCAAATGACTGTGTATGCTCCTACAGTTCTTAAAACTCATTAAATTTTGGTTAAGTGCTCATAACTTGAAAAGAGGATGGTTAGTTCTTATACTCACCCATGTACATGATTTGGTATATTTCATCTCTTGTCTGTGCTAACCTTATTTGGTAGCAGCTATTAATCGGTGCATTCTTTATATGTATTCCAATCCTAACAATTCTTGAGTTTGGCATGAAGTGCATAGTATTTTGACTACATGATATAGTAATATATTTTCTCATGCTGGCTTGCAGACAAATTCTCAGACACTTAATGCTCTATTAAATTACAATAGCATGACATATATTATATATGTTTTGGTCTAATATTTTTCAAATCATTATTCATTCCAGTTCACCTTGAAGATTTTACATTTTCATTGCTAGTTACTAAAATTTTACCTGCATACAGCAACAGCTGATCATTTGATGAGATAAAGCACATGGAACCTGACAACTACTATGCAGAGATTAAGGTTACAAGTAAGAATCATCAGTGTGCAGTAATTTGTTTGCCAATAAAGTACTCCAAGGGCTTTGAAATATTGAAGTACAAAAATGGCTGAATTCTTATACTAGGAAAAGAACACAAATAGGATATAATGAAAATATGTTATTAAATTCTATACACGGAAAAATGGTAAACACACTGACAAGCTCTTGACACTATACATATCCATTCACTAATTTCAGTTCTATCTTTCTCAAATATGTTACTACAAAGCATACAAAATTTTTTTTAAGCAGTTTGTATTTTTCCTAGGTATACAACCCAGAGCCTTTCACATGTGAAGTATCCTTCAGTGAGAGCTGGAACAATCATTGACTCTTGGTAAATAAGGCAGTTACAAGGTTGAAATGGTGCTACAAAGTCCAGGATGAAAGAGAACAAGGGGATCCCTACCCTTTCACTTGCCAAATGAGAGAAAACAAAACATGCAATTCTCCCACTCTTGCCAAGGCTAAAGCCACAGGGAAAATATTTTCAGTGTTAGATCTCTCTCTCCACAAAGCAAGACAGAGGTTTGTATGGAGGTCCCATAAGCATGGATAACTCCACTGAGGTAGAGAGATCCAATCCCTTCAGTTTAAAACCCCTATGATAAAGCCAAGTGATAGCCCTTTACCACGGAAACCGAGAGGTTACTGATCTACTGAACAAATACTTGGACCAGAGAGCAACCCCTTCTCCAGCACCAATCGCAGAAGACAGCCTACCTTCCTTGATACATCCTCACTGAGGAACAATGGAAGTATCCAGACATTTCCCTGCGAAAACAGCCTCTCTCTTGCACGAGACACCAGATGACCTCTACCTGTGAAGGTGTAAAGTCTGAACTGCATGAGGATACCTGCAAATATGTGACTGACTTGGGGGGGTTAGCCAAGGGGGCCAACTCCTGAGAGGGACCACCATTTACAGTATCCAAAGACCTTGGGTGATAACTCTTGATCATCCAGCGGAGAAGACTGAACAGTGGAAAGGTGCATGCTTTCCAGATTGTCCCAAGGACGTACAGGGTCTAGGACTGGGGAAAAGAAGATGGGAACTTTCCTTTTCAGTTGGGGTGCAAACAGAGTCAGTTTCAGTTGGCAAACAGATTCAATTTCAGTTGGGGTGCAAACAGATTCGTCATGGGAGATCCCCGTAGATCAAATAACCTCTTCTACTTGGGGGTGTAGACTATGAGGCTGCACTCTGATGCATCTGCAACACCTTCTGGCACAAAGTCCGGGATACCATCACCCATTTGTTGACATAAGTAACTACATCTTGTTACTCAACACCACTAAGTGTTCTTGCAGGCTGTTCTGGAATTCCTGCAGCACCAGCCAGGCCACTTGCATTTCCAATACGTTGAGATAAATAGGTAAACAGTCCTGTGCCCACACACCTGAATGGAATTTGCCTCTCAGGTGTTTGCCCAAGCCTCTTTTTGATGCATTGGAGAGCAGAAGCAACTCTGCAGGAGAGCTCAGTGGTGCTCCTCGTTAGAGACTTCTGTCATCCAGCCACCAGGTGAGATTTTCTCTCAATTATTCAAAGGGATAAATTGGGCGGGAAGATCCTGACAGGAAGACCAGTTCTGCTTCAGCTGCAAGCCACTGAAGAGACTATAGGAGGCTCTGCCCAGAAAAATGAGCTTTCCCAATGATGACAAATGGCCCAGAACTACTTGCCACCACCAAGTGGGTTGTTCCTGCCACCAGGAAGGCTTTTACCAATACAGTGTCCAGATGTATGCCCAAATACTTTATCTGCTGCTTGGGTATATGTTTCAGATTTCTGCCAGTTGATCATGATCTCTAGGTCATGGCAGAAGGCCAGCAGCAAGGGAAAGCCTAGACCTGTGGATCAAGGCATTCATCTTTGTCAGATCATCACTAAATAATGAGGAGCATGGCAACCTGACTGACAGTCATGCCTCTAGAATAGATTCCAAAATCCACTCTGAAGTCAAGATCATAGGGAAGGCAGAAGCTGAAGTTGCCTTCCAGAGATTAGTGCACTCACTAATGAGCAAAATAACCTCCTGAAAATGTTGTTTCAACTCAGGTCAGCCTTCTGCTCCCCCTCACACCCCTGCAGTCAAGCCTCTTGATGGAGAAGGCAGACAGAAACCAACAGGATCTCTGTATTAATGTGCTTTTACCTCGACTGAGATTCGGCTGCAACTGAGTAGGAAGACTGGGAGAGGAGTGAGAGGTTACAACATTCCTCTCTCTACTCACACCGATGCAGTTCACCATCTGTGAGAGGTGGAAGAAATGGTATATCTCTCCCATGAGCAAGAGCACCTGTGCTGTGGTTGCACCAGTGAGCACAAGCATGCCAAGTGACAAGGTGTTGTAGGATCCCACCTACATACACCCGAAGGTGAACCATGGGGAGACCTGGATCTGCTGCTCATTTGTGCACAGTACAGGGCAGAGAAGAGGGAGGCTGCACAGGCCTGCTCCATAGCAGCTCAACCAAGATGTGAAAAGCAGTGTTACCCTGCAACAAGGAAAGACAGGGCTTCTGAATGCCATCCTTATGAGAGCCAGAGAACTCATGGTGGGAGATGAGAGACTGGTCCTCACATCAGAGTGGGTGTGAGCCGCAGCACTAACTCTACCTGAGGGACAGCATTAATCTGAAGGTGAACTGACCTCTGTTCCACTGCTTAGAGGAGTGATAGGAAGAGAGTCTGAGGATAAGGATGAGGAAGAAGATTACCACGAGTGGCGGACAACAATGACGAGGAAGTACAACAGAAAGTTCTTTTCACCAACTTATCTGGCGGACAACAATGATGAGGAAGTACAACAGAAAGCTTTCTTTTCACCAACTTATCTAACTCCTTAGCTTGCTCAGCTAAAGGCATCACTGCACCCACTGGGGGATCACCTGTAGCAGTAGCAGAAGCAAAAGCAGCAGGTGACAGATGGACATTAGAGTCTTCTTCAAATGTTAAGTTGAAAACCCATATGGACAGTCAGCAGACAAACCCAAGGAGAGCTCCATCCCTCTCTCCCCTACACCTGGCTCCTCCCTGTCAATGAGGAAGTAAGCCACCCATTCATTCCTCATCTGATGATGAGGAAGCCACAGAATTATCCTCCTTTGATTGCATATGTAAAATGTGGCCATC
Organism: Macrobrachium rosenbergii; assembly: GCF_040412425.1. NCBI lineage: Eukaryota > Metazoa > Arthropoda > Malacostraca > Decapoda > Palaemonidae > Macrobrachium > Macrobrachium rosenbergii. The sequence goes on along the minus strand of NC_089744.1, from coordinate 66,585,110 downwards.
CTTAAATGTTCCATCTGGGTCTTTCCCTGACCCAACTGTGTTTGTTTGCAACACTAGACAAGCTGCTGCTGCTGCAAACAGTGCGTTGTTTTCTAGTGTCTGGTTTAATACTACTCGGTTTTTTAGGAGTTCATTTGGCTACAACTAAAATAGTTTACTTAGTGCAGTTGTGGTGTCTTCTGACCTCCAATTGTTTAAAAGAATAGCAAATTCATTCCTGCTTTTTTGCTGATGTCTCCTGAATTCAGGTGTATTGATTTTAATTTCCATTCCCTCTATCACCTTTTTCTATAACTTGTCTCTCCTTGAAGCCTGCAAGAAGAAACAAGTTATAGGAAAAGGTGATAAACAGAGGGAATATAAAATAAAAACAATACACCTGAATTCAGGAGACATCAGCAAAAAGCAGGAATGAATTTTTCCTTTCAAACATTTGGAGATCAGAAGACACCACAACTGCACTAAGCAAACTATTCCACATTTTAGTTGTAGCCAAATGAACTCCTAACAAACTGAGTAGTATTAAATCCAATACTAGAAAACATCTCACTGTTTGCAGCAGCAGCTTGTCTTGTGTTATAAGCAAACACAGCTGGGTCAGGGAAAGACCCCGGTGGAATATTCAAGGATGGCCACATTTTACATACGCAGTTGAAGGAAGATCATTCCTTCCCTTATCCTCTGATGAGGGATGAACAGGTTTGTTAGTGGGTGGCTTATCCCTCATAGAGAGGGAGGAGCCAGGGGTAGAGGGGAGAGGGATGGTTGCCAGAGGCAAGAAGGTTCCAGGACTGCTTCATTTCCGGTGGAGTGATAACCTCATGAGAATATGATGATCTCTTCTTGTACTTCCTCCACTTCTTGCTACTCATCTCACTCAGGTGATGGCCAGGAGGAACATTCATCACAAGAAAGGGAATGATTAGGTTTCCTTCCCCAATAAGTATTAAAACTGTCTCTCTACCTCTACTGAGGGACATGAAACGATTACGTGGCTGTCCATGACCTCCACAACAGCGTTGATCTTATTCTCCACATCAGAGAAAACAAGGCCACAAGGCGAAATACACAAGTAAAAGGTAATCACAAAGGACAGGACATGGGATAAACAAATAGGAATATGGAAATTTGGATACTCATCTAAATTTCAATGTCACAAAGAAAAAAAAGAGCAGGTGCATCCAATTGCTGTGGCCAATAAAGAAAGAATGGAATGGTGAGCATTAGGAAAACAAAGGTAGCCCTACTCTTCCCAAATCACCATTTTAACTACCTTGTTAACCAAGATTCAACAATAATTCCAGCTCACACTGAAGGATACTCCATACATGAAAGGTGAATGGTTGTATCACTGTAGGAACAAATCTTATTACCAAAAACTATTTTTTGTATCCATACTTACCATTCAGTCTCAAAATTTACTAATATCTTCCTCCAGTATGAAGAAAAGTGTAACAAACCGAGTGTAATTTACAAAAGGATAAATGCCACTGTATTAGATATGGAAAATGCTCATACAACATACATGAAATATTAGGCATTGTCTGCTTTTTTAAATTTTATAGTCTCTACTATCTCCATTCACAGAAATTTTACAAATATTCAGATGTGCCATATTCTGGTATATATGACTACAACTTTACAATAAATAAGGTAAAAGCAAGATCAGTGAGAAATAATTAATAATGTACTATTGTAAGACTAACATTGCCACTTATAACTTGAGGAATATAACAAATACTCATTTTACTTCCAACATGTACCATTTAAGTGCCAGAAAAATTAATTGGGCATGAGACGTGATGGTGTATGGACAGTGTTTCTTCATTCACTAGGGCTCTAAAAAGCTTCTGAACATTTATATTAACATAAAATGTCCAGTCACTTAATTTGTATATGCTTTCTGCCTCTTCCAGAACTATCATGTAGATAATAAGCATAACAATTACAGTGGAGTGCTTTTACATTACATTTGAATTTAAAGCTGTAATCTTACAAACATTTCCATACAAAATGCAAAACTACTCACAATGGAAGCCGTATTGACACATTACCAGTAGAGTAAGAATGACTACACATCATAAACCTATTTATGTAGAGCATGACTTAGCCAATAACAACAGTCTATTGATAATACTAAAAGTGTCTTGTATACTAGAACAAACTGCATTGAGTTTATATTTGGATGCAACAGCAACAAAAAGATTTATGCCAATGTGAATTTTTCCAAAACATTCTAAACCTACTAGTACTGTCTATGAGATTTAAAATAAAAGTGTAAAATTATAGGGTACATGTTCTTATGTCTTTCCAAAGTTCCACTTGAGCTGCCTCAAAGGGAAGAAAACATTATTCAAGTCTGTGATTCTGATTTACATAAAGAATTATATTCTTGGGACTAGTTCAAACTTCAATTTCTGTTGCATAAATTACCAAATTACAGATCATTATACACCTGAACTATTCTTAATCTTACAAAATGAATATCATAATACATATGTGTTCTTTCCTTGTGTTTAGCTTTTATCTTAATATGTTATGGGCATCATGAAATGAAATATGATAGTAATAGCTGCCTCAAAATTACAATTAATGGTGAACAATTTAGGAGTACTCTTTACCATGCTGATCACAACTGTTAATGCTACTTTTCCAACCATTAATTTTCATCTATGTTGAATACTTCCACTTGAGAATACTTGAAAATGACATGTTAATGCCCAGAAATATAAACAGAATAATGTAATGAATCTTGATATATAACAATACCTACTACATTACATAAAGATAACTGGACACTATAAATAGCTATCATCTTTACTTTCCACCTTTTAAAAATAATTTTAAAATAATTTAAAATTGTATATACTCCATACATAAAACTTGTTATAGCCAGTGTCTGAAAAGGTAAGAGCACAATGTGACCTTTAACAACTTAATACTGAAAAATAGAGGAGTCTCCAATCATGGTAATATTTCCTGCCAATATAGAGAATTCTCAGTCTTAATACATTTGCACTTCATTACTGATTCGGCAAACTATAAGAGTTTCCCCAAGTGTTTATAAGATGATGACACCCCCAGTAAAAATGAGGTATGTAATAAAGAAATATGTAGGAAGTGGTTTAATTTTGTCATAAATCTGATAAACCTCTTTACCTGAGTTCATGTAAAAACTCTAGATAGCCTAGAGCTATCTTGAGTGTTGGCAATAAGGAATAACAAGAAGTGCTTCAAAGCTGTATGTTTTACATGTTTAAAATAAGTATTTTACAGATTTTATGAACACATTGTAAAGTACCCAACCCACAATCTGGTCCTAAGTCCTGGTCTGCATGCATTTATCAAAAACACCTTTGTATGCTTCTCAGTTATCTATCTGATGTACTGTAATTACAGTGCTATGAAAAAAATAGTTTCTTGATCCTTTTTGTCTTTCCTTGCTTAAATTTTCTACTTACCTGTACTTTGTAAAGAAAATTATCTTTCACTTAATAAATTAGTTTTGCACAACCTTTATAACCCAATAGGCTGAAAATGATAGTCAAATATTTGAGTCACATGTTCAATACATGAGATTTGCTGTTGAAGCTTTATTGTATTTCATACAGGTGGGAATAGTTACGAGAAGTGGCCATTTACTTAAACAGGAGTGGTTAATTCTCAGACGGCCTAATAATACCTTTACCCTTTTTTATTTGTATTGATAAAAAAAAATATACCTTAGTTTTACCACACCACTGAGCTGATTAACAGCTCTCCTAGGGCTGGCCCGAAGGATTAGACTTATTTTACGTGGCTAAGAACCAATTGGTTACTTAGCAACGGAACCTACAGCTTATTGTGGAATCCGAACCACATTATAGCGAGAATGAATTCCTATCACCAGAAATAAATTCCTCTAACTCTTCATCAGCCGGCCGGGGAATTGAACTCCGGCCCATCGAGTGACAGTCCGAAGATCTACCGATTCACCCAACGAAGGGCTTATTTGTATTGATGACTGCCTTAATCCTGTCATGAGTTTAATTTGCCTTATTACCCATCACATCACATCAAAAATCTTGCCAAGTACTTGGTGTAAAGGACTTTATTATTACAAAATTTTTTATTGGATTTTTTCAGTGATGTTGCATATTTGTTCATTAGAATTTTTGTTTGATTTCATAATAAAGGCAGCAAACTTGGGTGCTTTATCACTTCATTCAACACCTACTTATGCATGGATCCACAGTAGTTCAAGTTATACCAGCTTCATGGAGTTTATGGAGGAAGCATCTGCTCTGCTGAACAAGGAAAATTTTTGAGAGTTTTGAGTGCTTCTATCAGACTCTGAATTCAGTGAAAATAACACCCTTTTGTGCAAGTGTAAATTTCATAATCTGATCAACAGATAAGATTGTGGACAATTCTATGAAAACAGAAGCCATATACAATATTAAGAGTTGAGTTTCCCTATCTGAAAATAAGGCAGTGAATTTACTGCTAAAAGGAGATTGATCTATCAGGGTACAGTAGTGTGGATTTTTTGCCTTACATGTTCCACTGTTTGTTGCTTAAACATAAATTTTGTTAATTAACATAAATAGCTCACCATCTAAGGAGATGGAGGTTCTATTATTGACGTATGATTACATTTAGATTCCAAGCCTCTGATTCTAGACTTCTGACTTTGGTATGGTTAAAGTACTCTATAACAAGAATGATATTACTTTTGTTAATATTATACCCTGAAAAGCAATATTCTTCATTTAATGCATGCCATCTCACTAAACTGTCGCTTTATCAAGGTCAACCCTATCTCCATTCAATAAGTAAGCCTAGCTTGTAACAAAATGCAAAATTAGCTAAGACTGAGAATCCCTTTGCTGTTAGGTCTTACCTGCACTGGACACCACTTTTCATATAAGAGGTGGAATTCAGCAACAAGTGCCATAAAATTTATGCTTCAAATATTTCTCTACAAATATTCAGAACAACAACACAAACATGGAATATCAAATACAGCAATTGCTAAATGTTCAATAGGATATTAATCTAAAATGTCTTAAAACAAGCAATGACAAAAGGGCTAAAAATTTACCATTTCTTCCACTGAAAAATCCCCATTAGAGAGCATATTCTCCATTATAATACTGGTAATTAATAATCACAAATATACAAAAATTTCAGAGATATAACTCTTTATAAATTCATAGCGCAAACATCACTGCATGACCCCTTGCAGTATTACAAGTTAACAACAGAATAGCACAGCAAACCAAATTGAAGAAAAGTTACTGAGCTTGACATAAAAACCATGGGATGTAAAACTGCAACCATTTCTCAAGTATGCATTCAATAATATTTGCATTTCTGTGCAACTAAACAGCCTTTTATCTTAAATACAAATCTCTCAACAGATGCCATACTGCAAAATAACAAGCATTTTCTATTTCTCGTGTGAGATACTCCTATCAAAGACTTGTAAAAAACATTTTCTATCTTGTGATGGTTTTCAAATTATGCTCCCTGTAAAAACATGCATTTCTCTTATCTTAATAACTACAGTATAGTGCAAGCCTAGTGTAGTTAATAGTTCAAAAGCTCGATATAAAGGCTAACTGAGGATGGCTTTGATGCAAGTATGGATATAAAAGCAAGTGTAAAAATATATACACAAAATTGAGTGTAATTATAAAACAAGCTGCATGAACATTGTGTAAAATTTTGAGAAAGAATAACACTGGTTTGCCATTAATAGCCAAGCATTCTAAAACATAAATAATCAGACATATTAATTCCACAACTATTTTGAAGGAACAGCTTAATATTGGCAACTTCATTTGTGATGGCTGCTAAAGAACCTGGGGCAGGTTTCTATGTTACATGAAATAAAGTTTTAAGAATTAGTAACAACAATGTCAAAACCTCTACTGCAAGTACAGTGACATCTAATCTCCAAATGTTCAATAAATCTTTAAATACTAAATAACCACATACATCCAACACTTATAGCCTTTTCTTAACTTTGCAAAATACAATAATGTAGTTAAAAGTTCCCAAGTGTCAGCAATATGCTGTGCAATTTCATATACTACCAACACTCAATTCCACTTGAAGGGTTATCTTTCTGTGAACTGTATTCAAGCTCAGTGTTTCAATAAATATCAGAATAACTCCATAGAAGTTGTAACAGAAATCAAGGTTTCTATACATTTTTATGTTATGAAGTAAAACCACTATACAGTAAATAGAAACAAATGTTCTACTCAAAGGGGGTATTCTTTAAGGGTAATAGTACCAAACTAAATCATTCAAAACAACACAACTTGAATTTAGTGCATTAAGTTTAGATGTAAATCACTCAGTAAAAGTGATGTACTTAACTTGTAATTACCAAATGATACAGAAACACTATTCCACATCTTTGTGATAAAAATATTCTTGAATCTCTCAGACAGTGAACATCATTATTACATATCAATTACAAAGAAACATTTATAAAAATAAGAAGTATGGTCAAAGGAAAACTTACATAATGACAGGGAAGGAGACAGACTTTAAACAGCAATGAATTACTTCAACCCAAGGTCTCCAAAGAGAGGAAAAAAAAAAGTTTATAGTTATTAGAAAATGTTTTGAGTATGGCATTTTTATTAAAAACCAATAGATTTAAGGACGGTGACTAATTCAATATAATCTGGTGCCGAAAAAATCCAAGATTATTCACATTAATTCATGGCAATTGTAACTTTTTATTCAAAATGTAACAATTACCAATGAAAGAGAACATTAAATTACACATATCCCCCAAAATTTAAGTAGTATATGGTCTGTATCAAAGACACAAAACAGCAATTCCTCATTTGCTAAAATGCATTGTAAGAGAGTATTATTACTTTAAATATAGGCACACATAAACATTCATTATAATGTGCTCAGAACGATTTTATCTATCTGTCTGATGTAAAACAAACTCAAATCTGTCTGCACAAAAACACTGTACTTCAGCATTTTTTTTCATACAATGCAGATATCTGTCAATACACAGGTTAACATGTACTTGGTAAGAACATTTCACCTATCATAAAAATACATAAAAATATTTAAGAACTATGGGTTATGAATTGTGCATGGGTATATACTGCTTCCTTGGCAATCAGCAAGTACTTAAATCAATGGACTGATAAGGGAATAGCAGAAATATGTTAGAGAATGGTGGGAAATCACAAAAGAACTTTGAGAACTAGTTGTATTAACTGGCAAGAAACAAAGAAGTCTTTCAGTACTACAGCTTGATACACAAATCTAGTGCGCAACAAAGTTGGCAGGCATCTAATTCAACAATTTGCATCTCTAATGCTGAAAATTTTTTAAGTGTCTTCATTATCAGTGCTATTACTTCCAATCTTACTATGTGGATTAGGAAAGTTTTGTTTATTATTCATTTTAACAGGATGTTTATTTTTTTAAAGTTCTGTATTCTATGCCTACAAACATAAAGAGTACACAAATACTGTACACCACATACACTGGCAATGGTTTAATTAATATCAACCTGTCTCTGATAATGCTATTAATATGAACCTGTCTCTGATAATGCTAAAATAACCTATGACTTTTAATGAAAAATATATCCTGTGACTTCATTTCCACTGGATATGTTTTAAGAGATCACAACTGTATGTTCTTAATACATGTCCTGTATATGTTAAGACATGCGTGTAAAATGCACAAATATGAGTAGAGATGACCCAGACTACTTGTTAAAGGCCATCCCTAGTCCTTTTCTGAAAGCTTCCTTTACAGGCAAAATTTTCTCAAATTTACTGTTGTCAAAAAAAATATAAAAAATACTCCCTTGTCATTAACTTAGTCCTTTCTTTAAAATCAGACTCAAGTCATCTCCAAGAAGAGGCACTCTGTTGTAGATCTTTACCAAGAACAACTTTGATATAGTTCTTAGAATAACATCAAAACTGTCTGCAGTAAACACATACAGCTCAACTATACTTTCCCCCCTTAAGACTTTAATTCTCAAACTTTCTGTATATTTTCTGTAACATGTCCTGCAATCTCTTTATATTACAGAGGAATGCTTAACATCTCTGGGAAGTCCATTGGCACCAATATCTATTTGAGTTCTCTCAAACAATCACTCCTGACATGATATGAAAGTAATCAATTACTTTTCTGACATCTATAATTTGTATATAATGCTGTTTAAAATCTGCTCCTATTATTGGACAAAAAAAAGTACTCTTTTTTTTCAAAATGTTATCTTATCTTTCATTGTGTACTATACAGTACCCTCAATTAACTTGCAGGACTGCTATGATGGATTACAATTCTTTATAAACAACTGAAGAATTATTAATTGGTTCAAACTGGAAAATATGGTATATAGATTCTAAAACCTAATTACTGTACCAAGGCTCAAATCTTCAAATATTGTAACACTGAACATGATAAAAGTAAAAGACCTAAAGGCTTAACAGAAGGCGAAAAATTAAAAAAAAATCACATATGAGAATAACCATATACAGATTATTATGTTCATAAAATTATTATATAGTTAAAATTACATATATTCTTTTGACAGAAAAAACTTGAGTTACAAAATATTTTCTCCAATAAACTAATCAATAGATAGTATGGAATGACTGGTTATGTACAAAATAACCCACAGCCTTATAAAATGGAATGTACATTGCTGAATGATGATAAACATGTGAATTAATTCAACAACATGGTAGAAGTGCAGGTTTACGAATGAGTTACGCCTTTCCTAGCGACAAGAAGATTTAAGACTGGATGCTTCTTAATGTAATCCACAGCTTTCTTATGAGTTACCATAGTGAAGTCATAGCCATTACACTGTAATATTTTATCATGGACTCGAAGGCCTGCTCGGGCTGCTGCACTGCCATCATGTACCTGGCAACATAAGTTGTATCAGGTACCCACTAAATGCCTATGCTAAACACCATAGTGCCTTATACAACCTCATCACAAGATGTGCAAAAAGAAAAGTCACAAATTCTAATAAAGGACAGTGGGATACTATTTTGCTAGTTTATTAAGGTGAAAAGTCGGTCATTAAAAGAATTTCAATGCATACTAATATACAACTCCTTAAATGACATCCATAAACTCTGCAGTAGGTAGTAAAAGAGAAAATCCTGAAGTAACTTCCAAACAGTTAGTAAACTCTCAATTTCATACACTATTATTCAAGTGATGGATGATAAAGGGACCAAAATGCTAAGAGTTAACTTTACTTAGATTATGAAGGCAAGTACCTGAAATAATACCAAGCTGAGTGTAAAATACTGGAGAGTATTCCTACTAAGTAGTCTTAACCAGAATGTTCCTATGAGTTAGCTTATTTAGGGATAAAGTCCCTCGAGCACAAGAGGCCAGTGGCATCTTGTGCTAACACTTTCTAGACCCTAATGGCATCGACTCTGCTATAGATATTGAAAACTCATTTTATTTAGGCGAGAAACTCCCACAAATTAAGCCACGACAGGTGGGAGATAAAGAAGTTACATGTCGGGAACTTATTCAGATACCAATGGTCTCTGATGTTTTTTTTATTCAAGGGGCAAAGTCTTCCAACTTGATCCTTCAGATCTATGACAAAAGACAAGGGCTTAGTCATCATCATCCATATGTTGGTTTGGCTCATACTTATGTTCTGTACCCAGAGGAAGAAGAGCCTCTCCATATCCTCCACATTAAGTTAAATATCTAGGTGATCTTCTTTACAGACACAGAAAATATATTCTGCCCCTACACCAGAACAGTATCCTTCTTCTGAAGGACTGTAAACAGACAATTAGGCAAGCCTTGGTGCCTTTTAAGCTAAACAATTTCTTGTACTATACTCAGCAAACATTTTCTCAATATTCATTACAATGAAAACACTTTTATATGATCAGTCATAATTATTTCTTTTAAAAATTCCACAGCAATTCTTCATACTAAGATGAAGATTCACATTTAAACATGGCCAGGTGTTTAAGCCTTAGCCTACCAATTCACAGTATCAAAGCCTGATGGTAGCATTATCCAAAAGTCCCTATATTTTGAACTTAATATATGAAGGCCATAAATTTGATGAGTGTTGGCCCCATATATGGATGCAAGTAGGTTGTGTTCTACCAATACTAATCCAAAAGGACGTTGTGTACCATATTTCAATTATGTAAAAAAAAAAAGGTTACATTCCATGTGATTTTAACCTCCAAACCTCCTAAGTTTACATAAATCTTGCTTTAGCTTCAGATACTACTATTAAATGTCCTTTATTTCATACTGAATATAAAACAAAATAAATCTGTATATGCCAGGATTTGTATTTGTTCAGTTGAACAGGTACAACTAACTGAAAACATTATCTAAACTGAATGAATGTAAATGCAATCCTTATAACAAAGAAATTAAGCTGGTTCATTAAATTAATGAAAAATAACAGTATTTAAGTTTAAATTGACATATGACCCTAAAAAAGTCAACGTCAAAATTTCATGGGGGAAAATAACGACAAAACTTCTATGTTGACACCCTTCTAAAATTCAAAAGTAGTCAAAGAAAAATACAATGTTGGCCTTTAATCATTTGTAAGAAAAATAATGGTAAAATATATTTGGGGCAATAATCACCCGCCAACACGATACCTTTGTATCAAGTGTATCATAATCAAAGAAAAATAGAATTCTGGAAAATAAAATGTTGGTACTTAAATTGGTTTGTGATCTTAAAAAATAGGTCAATGTAAAATATACTATAAAAAGAATAATTACCAGCATATATGAAACCTTACTACTAAATTCCATCAAAATTTGACAATAACAAAATACTGACACTTAAACTGGGATGTGACCTTGAGAAAATGGCCTGGGTAAAAATATACCTCTTACCCTCTTCAAAATTGGAGAAAAATTAAATGATGACCTCTACAATTATCCTGATAAAGTGGTCAATTATAATACTTAAAATAACAGAAGAACACAGTACAGACATCATCCTACTTAAAAACATTACAAACGGGATCGCAAAATTAAAACTGTGTTCAGAGCACTCCCCGTTGCCACCCATATATTCAAATTTTGATTTGCATGCCTATTCTGTACATCCAGTACTGAGTGTACAGTGTATTGTGTTTTAGGATGAAAAAACATACAGTACTGTACTGATTTTATATCATACTGTACTTAAATATGCTTCAAGAGTACAGTAACCAACTTACAAACAATTCAACACACAAATGGCCGTCCGGAATGTAACTCATTTGTAAGTAGGGTGGTAACTGCAGTGGGTGAAAATAATAACCAGTCCCCATAGGTACATTCTACAAAATGTCACCAAAATAAGTGTGTGAAAAAAAAAAAAAAGAGAGAGAGAGAGAGAGAGAGAGAGAGAGAGAGAGAGAGAGAGAGAAGAGAGAGAGAGAGAGAGAGAGAGAGAGAGAGAGCTGGAAAAGATTACAGAGAGAGTGTTAGTGACACGAAAAACTATACCTTATACTGTACCTTAATCAAATGGTAAATATTCAGTAATTACCATAATTTGTGCTCAATTCTGGCCAAACTGACAAATATTTCCCTCCCCTAATGAGTGTGATGAGGCTTTCTGTCACCATCATCAAGAACTATCAGCTCCAATGACAACATGGAGGAGGCTGTTAGAGTTAGCGGGTGCTCCAGAACAAGTGTAGAATGAAGAGAAAGCAGCTCTACTGAGTAATGATACGAACAGAAAGGCAAAGGCTCTAGTGCTGATGAAGACGATTCAGAGACAGGAAATGAAAATGGGAAGGCAGTTGACAGAGGACTACAAGTAGAAAAACTTTGTCATCTGCTGGGATATTTCTTCTCCTCCAACATCTCACACATCCATACATAGTATATAAGCAGTAGTGCAGATCTTTGAAGTGTCAGAATCAACCTTCTTCACAAAAGTTAATGAGACTCTACACCACCTAAGAAGATTCGAAGATATCTGATGTCTAACACTTTGGAAGTTTGTGCCTGATTTGAAAACCTTATTTTCCCTTCATGTTTCTGCTCAATCACCATCAACTCTCCATTGGTCAATGGTTTGCCATGACTTTCAGACAGCTTGGCGACATCCTCTCCAAACACCTTGTCAACCCTGACCTCATGCAACAAAGCAACAAATAGATAATGTCCTTACGGACCCTCTAACAGAAAGGAAGCATTGGTAGATTCAGTCAGGTAATTTCTCACTCCACATGGCATTAAGCATAGAGGGCTGGACCTCACTCCAAGCATCAATAATGAAATTGAAAGCATCCTTTACCCTGACAATCCTGCAAAACTACTTAACTGTCCTGTTGGTGTTAACACTGCAAAGCTACGACAAGTTCATACTTTATTCTACTGATATTGTAATAGGCCTTGAATACCAACATGATCATGCAGACCATAAGCTGGGTGAGTGAAGTACTGTTACGACACAAAAGCACCACCTCAGAATTGTCCTGTCATCCATTGGGATGGCATGACTAAGAACAGTATCTGTGAGAAGGAACCTATTTGGAATATTCTTCTATTTGGCATACTACTCAAGGTCTGGCAAATCATAGCCAACCATGTGCCTATGGTTCATAAGTGCCAGCATTCAAGCCTCCAAGCTGAACTCCAGATTACCTGGAGCTAATATTTGGTAAATTCCTTCAGTGCCACTAGATACTATGAATGATGAACCAAGAGTTGTCAGCTTCAGATCTCCTTTGGCTTTGGAGAACTATGGAAGGGTGGTAACAGGCTTGCACCCAGTCACACTCTTCTCTACCTGGGCAACAAATGTCTTTACATATTCCTTCTTCCAAAAGAGGTCCACCTCATCCATGTTCAAGAGTATGTGGCACTAATACCATTTTCATTAACTTTTTGCTTCAGGATCTCCAAGAATATCTTGGCTTCTTCATCAACATTCAAAGCAATCTGAAGTTAAAAACCAAACACTGCACCGCTACAATACATAAAACACTTAAGCTAGCCCTAAATTGCAGTAAATGTTATCCTGTAACATGGCCCTTTAACTCTATTCCTAAGATTAGCAAATGAAGATGAGATCTCATTATCTCTTCTCAGTATCATCTGGATGGGTATACTGGCCTGCCTCCTGTTCATATCCTGGACCCAGACGAGTAGGAACTTTACCACCTTCTCCATGACTGGGTCTTGCATCTAAGTCATCTTGGCAGCTACATATGAAATGTTCTGACCCAATACTAAAACCAAATCCTTCTTTTGGAGGGCTGTGGATACTCCTTGAATTGGTCTAGGCATACTGTTACTTTTAGTTTTCTGTAAAAGAAATCTATTGTGCCGGCTTTGTCCATCTGCCCTCACATCTTAAAAACTACTGAGGCTAAACGGCTGCAAATTGGTATATTGATCATCCACCCTCCAATCATCAAACATACCACACTGCAGCCCTCTAGCCTCAATAGTATTTATTTTACTTCAGGTTAAATTTAGCCATAATCATGCATCTGGCAACAATACAGGACAGGCCACCAACAGGCTGTGGTTAAAAAATTAATGGGCCGCAGCTCATACAGCATTATACTGAGACCACCCAAAGACAGATCTATTTTTCGTGGCCTTGATTATAGCTTTACACAAAACTTGATTGCGCTGAAGAAACTTCGGCACATTTTTCACTTTTGTACAATGTTCAGTTTCACTTGAAGAGCCAAATCTTAGACATGCTCTTAGGTTTGGAAGCTTCACCACATACACTGTGTGTGAAGAACATGTTTAAGATGCTAGCAATGATTCAAATGCTTGGTTCAATCACAGTTACACTTTATTCAATATAAAAACGAAAATAGAACTGTTCAGAATCCAATTAATGATTCCCCACAGATCCAACCATCCAAATTTCTATGAAAATGGTTCAATATGATACTGAAAGTGATCAGAACACCTAAGAGCATTAGCATTAAATGCTCAATGGCCCTTTAAGCATTGCCGCAGTGTGCCAACGCAAGTGTCTGGTATATCATGCTGTATATAATTATTCAGTGTCTCTCCTAGCAGTACAGTAACTGGTGCCTCTGATGATGTTTACTGCCTATGCATGCATTTTTCAGTAGTCTGATTGCTGCAAGGTATTAAGAAGAATATATTGTGATTTTACAATAATATTCATGACTAGTGACCCACAATACCTTTTTTGCAAAAAGCATCAAATACAACCTTAATTAATTAATCTTAAAATCAAATACTGTAGGCCAAAATCCTATACAGTATCGAAAAATCATATATTCAAGCATGAGTGCACTATAAATGGAAACAAGATTCATGCCATTTTACAATTAGCCAAGACTTTGCTAGGCATAATCACTTTAACCCTTATACCCCGGACTTATAATGTTTAGCCTAATTGAAACATGTACTGCATATAAAATACTGCTGCCATAACCAATCCTTGATGTTTGTTTGATCTCAGTATCAGACATGTAGAACTAATCTGAAGTATGTGAAGTTATATATCAATAGAAAGCTAATGCTTTGAATATCCTGATACATTACAAAAAATTATCCTAAATGCAAAGAATCTGATGTAAGAAAATGATAAAATTGTGGTAAATTTAAAAAAAAAAATTCTGACTTTTTCAAACTTTCTTTGATTAACCATAAAATGGATTTACAGTTAATTTTCAGTAGTGTTATGGTATTAAATATTAAGATAAATAACATCCATTCATTTGATGCCTAGTGTTTCATTTTGTTGTGAAAAACAGTGAAGCATTCAGGGCAAATTCCCCCATCACATCTTGGGCAAAAAACAAAAAAAAATTTTCTGTGTGGTTTTGCTTTTGTAGTAGTTTACCTGAATTATACTTTGGCATGTAATTGTATAAGCTATTACTGAATCACAAGATTTCCTGCACTATACTTGGCATGTAATTGTACAAATTATATTACTGAATCACGAGAAATGCACACATTACAGAATTTACATAACACAAACAGCGCAGCAACACAGCTAACACATACGTTTTGGCAAAGAGACTCTTTGTAAACAAACACTTTTGAATGAAATCCAGTCGTTCATTGCTTTGCCAAACATTTTTCCTTCACCACTAAACACACAGAAAATTCCTGAATCACAAGAAGCCATTATATCCATAAACTGTAGTGTTTAAATCCGAAATATTACATAAAATATACCGCTAGCGAGTTCCAGTCACACAGCAGCAAAATCAGCTGCCTGAAGCAACCACATTCAAGACCAAAACAAAAGCTAATCACCTGATTGGCTGCTACTTTATGACAAGGAATCAGATAGCCAATGGTAAGGAAGCACTGTAGTGACGTTTTAAGGCCAGCAAAATTGCCTAATGGGGACATGAGAGCGGCAAGTTGGAACAGAACTTTAGAGAGCCATGAACGTGGCCTCACAGAGTCTACCGGTAAAGCCTTGATCATGGCCTCACAGAGTATAAGGGTTAAATTTAGACATGGCATTTATAAGTGTGATACTGTATCTCAAAAGGAATGCAATTTTCTATCAAAAGTCACTATTTTAAACTTGTTTGTTTTATCAAACAATACACTCTTTGACAGTGATTATGTTTAATATATTAATTTCAAGCTTATGCACTTACAGTACCATTAACACTCTACATCTAAGTTCATAATGAAATTTTTTTGAACAGCTGTGATATATACCAACTAGTCTTGAAAATAAGCCATAAACAAGCTTAGAATCCTGAACTTAGCGGAGTGGAGAAAAATTTAACAGAGAATATACTGATCACAAACATACTGACCACTGCCTGAGATTGAGAAATTAATCTATGCATGGCACGATCGAAAAGAAAATCAGCTTGTATCTTTCTCTAAAGGAACTATCCCAAATTCTTTTGAGGACCATAAAGAGATGAAGACATCCAAACTGAATAAGCTTGCCTGATTAAAAGCTAAGACTACTAAGATATACTCACTAATTCATGAATCAGTTAAGGTACTGACTCCTACACACTCACAATCAGACAACAATGGATCTGCCTGCTTCATTACAGTGTTACCTAAGGCACCTTAGTGTGCCTGTACAAGTTCATCTGCTTGGCTTACATAGTTTGTAGTCAGCATACAGAATCACACAGATCACTATCACAAAACCCACCCCCATGTCTTCCCCTCTTTTCTAAGACATCTTTGGGATATCCTATTTAAAAAAAACATTAAACTTATAAATACAAAATATGCATAAACTATAATCTCATGGCTACTAATGCACAACCAATGTAATAGTAGGTTTAACACAATATTAAATGCCCAAAAGCATCATCGTAATTCACAACTGAAACTGAAAAAGATGAGCCACCCTCCCCCCTCACCAAATGATGAATATAGCCTTCCACTATGGGCTGCATTACCTATTTAGGTCTACCGACGAATGATAAGCAACACTGGGAAAGTGGTTCCCATCACTCCAGGATAACCAGTATCCATGACTAGTACCCTATAGGTAATTTGCACTGAAAAATCTACTACCTCTTCTTACAAAAGACAGAAACATGCAAAATACTGAGGGACTGCATTTGTATAAGGACACTACTGAACTTTCTGGTACTTGATGCTATACACAAGGACAAACTGCAGTACATGATTCTGGGAGATAAAATATGAATGAGAAGAACTAAGGTTACTCTTTATACTGCACTGCATTGGATAATCTGTGTACAGTAATGGAAGGTAACACAAAATAACATATATTACTGTCCTTTTTGTGTTGCACATGGTACAGCTCTTGCATAACATAGGGATTCTTTGATTATACTATACAGTTTCTGTTACACTATAAATACTAACCTCAGTGCAATAAATTCCATTATCTGTGTATCCCTGGGGACTCTTCATGAAATCTTGGTCAATTCCTCCTCCAATCTTAAAGCCACAACGTAATACCTGGGTAACATTAATTCTGTTAGATGGTAATTTTAGCAATGTAAAAAATCCATACATAATACAGCAATGCATATGCAAATCCTCTCCTTCCTTAGAAGCTATAATTTAATAAGAAAGGTGCATATTTAAAAATATTAAAAAATTATGGATGCTCTTACATTACACAAAATCTGGAGTGAACTATTTCATAAATACAAACATCTTATTTTAACTACTCTATGTTTATGTTTGTGGCATAAGAAAACAGCTAGTTAAAAGTACTGTAATAGGTTTGCGATGAAACAAGCAAATATTCAAAAGGCCAAAAATACTCATGAGCCTAACACACAATATTAGGCAGGTGGTAAGTGATACAATATGAAACCAATCATGAGTATTTATTCAATATGGACACTAAAGCCTTCACATGTGCTTCTAATCAGATCAAAATCATAAAATGCCTTTCAATAATGCAAACTTTGCAGCACTTATCCCTAACAACTAGAGAGAGCAAAATGTCATGTGGACATACGGCAGTTTGTAAGTGATGAAAATAATTTTGCTGATTACTTTAATTTTTTCTGAATATAGGGGAAATGGTTGAAAGATTCCTAAAAATAATCCCCTAAAGCAACTTTGAAAATATTCAAATGATACTTTGCAGATCTTGAAGGGTAGTAGATGGCAATACACCACTTTCGCAAAGCCCTTACATGATACAAATATACAAATAAGTTACAGTACACTTGGAAAATACCTGTGGCTCACCTTAAAATGCAGGAATACCTTTTGAAGTCAAGCAAATGGTTACAAGCACAACTTAATTTGAAGATGTTTTGATGAAAGATCTTTATATCAAGAGACTATAAGCTAACTTTTATATAATAAAAACAATGCTCTCCTTTTAAACATGGATCATTTCTGTATAAAGTTTTGTTCCTAATGTAAAATTAAGTACCATACAGTAATGCTTGTACTTCCATACATCTGTGAATGCAAACTTTCCTCTCAAGAATACATTACCTACATTCTTACACCAGTGCCAATTATAGCACATAAGCTTCTTTTCTGATAAAATAATCTCATTTTTAAAACAACTTCACTACTGTATTTGATATTTTTACTAAATCCATTCTTGCCACAATTAGAAATGAGGCTGTATTGATGAACTGCAATTTACTGCTAGTAGATATAGTATTTTGTAACTTGTACCTGCTAGTAGTGGGCATACAAAGGAAATACACCAGTACACTAGGAGAAAACTTGGGAATAAAGATGGAAACTAGAGCAGTTTTCAATTTAAACATGTGTAGAACTCATAAAATATTAAGACAATTACAAACATTTTGTGTGAAGAACTACAGTAGTTTGCTTTTCCAAATACTATATACAACAGTTATATATCAGTAAAACCTCTCAAAAATGGGATCTTGGAAGTTTGGATTCTTTTCCTAAGGAAATGTCAATAAGTTTTGTGACCTGGCCTATGGTAAGTCTTTGCTGTCACCAGATTCTAGGTAAAAATGTGCTAGAAAATATTTCAAAAACCTACATTTTTATCCACAATTAACTATAATAGCATAGGATAAATAAAAAAAAAACAAAGAAAGTACCTACGAGACAAATTCTTATTGAAGGATAAAAAGTTTATCATGAAAAATGGAGACGAAATTGTTTTGCAAAAAAAGTACACAGATAAAATAGCAACAATTAACTGATGGTCACAGCATAATCAAAATATATGTGCAACATAAATAGCGATCACTCAGGATTCTTGAGACAAACTTCTATCACAAAAGGCATCCAAGACAAATACACAATACTGTACTGAGTCAAATCTTCATCTCTGACTTTTACTCTCTGCTGCTTGGCACCTGCTCCCAGTTTGGCTTGGTAAAGTGCTGCTAAACTGCACACACACTTGGCACCGTAATTCATGTTAATTTACATATCTTACTATACCCATGCTTGGTCTATAGCAAACATTTTCTTTTATCTAAAGATATCTACCAAACAAAGATAGAGCTGTATCATTTTCACCATAACAACCTCCAACATCACATGAAGCAAAGGCTTTCTGTGAAATTCTGCCACTCGTGTCTTTCCACATATCTTCACTCATCTCCAGCCTCCCTTCTCATAGTATGAGTCTTCCACCATTCCAACTATCAAAACCATCTCGTCTTCCACACATCATTATCCCACCTAAGTACAGTATCGAGCTTCCATAATTTCCCTTATGGCATCATTTCTAACTGTATCCTGCTATCTGACTCCTAATGTTCACCTTATAGATTTTTTCTCAAATCAACAAACGATTTTATAAAGTTTCACTGCCATACAATACTGACTTGTTCAGATATGTGAATTTCAAATAGTAACTATTTCATGTTTAGACATATAATGTTAAATAACTTAAGTCATTAGACAAGACATGACCTGCTCACCATCACTGCTTATGGATGACTAAAGAATGCTAAAGACAGGCCTTAATTGCAGCATGTTATTAAACTGAAAGAAAATCAAACTCATTACCACTGTCACTGTTTATCTAGTTAGATGTGTAAGGAGTTTGCTTCACTCTCTCCTGTCTTTTGCATTTTTTTGTCTATGACCTACTTCAATGATTTTCATATGTCTAATTCCATATACAGTAAACTTTACTTCTTTTCTGATTAACAGCTCATCTCCCCTTCTCAAAACATGCTAATATACCAATCTTTGATATCTTAGTTCATTTAACAATTCCTTGACATTACATCTAACTGCAACTTCCTCATTTGCAGTTTAATATTTTCAATTTACTCTAGTTACAAATCTTGACATTCTATAACTTCACCTCTTCTAAATCACCCACAATTGCCTTACAAGTGCTCGGTGTCTAATACGCAGAAAAGTATTGGCTCTGTAAATGTATACCGTTTTTTATTGTTTACTGACAGGATAATATTATTTATCAGCAGTCCAGCAATTTCTTTCTGCTTCACACTGACTAATGTTTCACAAATAACGCAACAACACAAACTATCTGCTATTAAAAAACCTGCACTTCCTCCACAACATGGTCCTTCCCTCTCTCTTCCTTGAATGCCTTTCTCATTTCCATTACTATTTTTCCAATGCTGAGCATCTCTTATGACATTTAACTCCCCTAGAACCAACCATATAATTAAATCATTAACTCATCCAGCAGCTAGACCCAGCAGAACACAGATCGCTGTCTAAAGAATAGGAAAAACCATACTTACAGCTGCTGGCTACCTGGTCCAGACACTTATGACAGGAGATCCAGGCCAAAAGGGTTTTATAACACATAAAAATGTTTAAAACATGAAAAATAATGAAAATTTCTCATTCTGTACTTGCTAAGAGAAATCAATTGTTCATACATAAGGTGATACTGATAACAGAGGAGTAAAGTAATATGAAGCAGATTATCAATACAATTCTGGAATATGAGACTGCAAGTTGAACAAAAACCACAGGTCTATCAGTGGAAGTGCTACGGGATCCAGATGCATACTTGGGTCACATGGAAACTGGAACCCTTCTGCTTTGGGGATGTGCCTGGAGAATGAACTACTAGAGATTTAGTTTGTTTCAACATAAAACCAATTACTTATGATAGCCTGAGTTACTACTTATATGGGATGGACTCATATTAAGAAAATTACTGAACATTTAGGTATTGTGGAGGAGCTGGACCAGTCGACTCTATTGAGGGGAGGTTACTGGCAGCGACATTTGGTAAATAATATTTTTTGTTAAATGGAGTTTAAATGGAGTAGTCATGGGTAATGCCAGATATCTATGTTAGAGATCATGGGATGTTTCGAGGATGATGAGGGTGATGAATGAGCACCTCCATCCTTTCCAGGCCAAGGTAAGACTTAACCAGCTACTACCATAGGATCAACTGAATATGAATTTATGGATCTATGAGTTGTGATCTCCAAGCAACATAAAATTATACAGGGATTGCCATGCAGCTGTGTTCAAAACTAAATTCTCATCTGTGTTAACTTTACAGACAAGTTGCAAAAGCCTTGATCTTATAACCCTTACCACTGAATTTGGATGCTTGAAACTTGGGGGTGGATGGAAAAGCATTATATAAATTAGTTTCCTCACCTACAGAAAAAGATGACATTTTTGGATACTTTATACATAGCTCACCAAATGATAAAAAGTAATCTGGCATGTACAAAAGACCATTGCTTTGCCAGTTGTTTGATGTGTAAAACTCAGCAGGTTAAGGCACGGGGTTTTCTCAGTCTCTATTATGAGACTAAAGCTAAAAGGAAGGCTGTCTTCATGTTTAAGTCCAGTGACACCAATGGGTCACTTGAAAGGTACTTCAGGGCTAGCAATATATCCCATGATGGAGGCTGCAAGGATCTCTGTGGAGCCTCCCTGTCCGTATTATGATACCTAAGTTGCAAAACATTTGTACAAACTAAACTAACGTCTCTGAAAATGATATGAAAATACAATAATCAGTAAATATTTCTCAGTGAAAAATACCGCGAATGGGCGAATTTTCCACAAATAATGGATAGATATGTTCCACAGAGAAATCCGCGAGTATGTGAGTCCGCGAATAGTGAGACCGCGAATATGGGGGGTTTACTGTATTTCCCTCTGGATCAAGACAGTTATTCTAAATGCCTATTTTCCCACTTATGGGTGTCAAGCATCCAATTTAAAAGTCAAAAGTTATGAGCTCAAGACACAGCAGCTTCTATTGCCTTCAAGATTACAATTCTCTTTTTATTATGGCCATATGAATCTCTACCTCTACTTTTGTCAGATTTTAATTATGAGACATAAAATCATTTTTAGAAACTCATTCAATTGGCCATTTGATGGAAGCAGGTCAGATTCTGTCTCTACCTGATGGAGGGGGGAAGGAAGGGAGATATTCATCATCTTCATTTTACAGCCTCTGCCATCTGGTAACTACTTAATACCAATAACAATAATCTAGGCACAGATATCCCTCTTTGTTGTACCCTCTCATGATCAAGAGTACAACCTATAGCTTTTCTAGCAAGGAACAGTCCATATCCTGACCCTCTGCTTGGCCAAAATGATGCTTGTAATGCCCATTTTTCTTGTCTGACAAGGTTCAAAATCTGATAATTTTTGGGCGACAAGGTCTCCAACCAAAGTAGCTCATAAGGCCGAAGTAAAGTACTGGGAGCATGATGAAACAAAATATTGTTTTCATGATAAAATTAGGTTTCATATATACTTCCCAAGTAATTACATAGCTATAGTTTCAACTTGTGCAGCAGCCTATATTTAAAAAATCGTGGTAGCACTTTGATAGTTTAGTGTAGGTGACAAGCTCAGCCCACTAACGGGAATACTGGAAACGACTTAGCAGAAAACCTCATTCTGTTTGTGCCTTACGTCCATGAGAGGGGAGGAGGGCGGGCTTCGATTCTGTAATTATTTAGTAAATACATATACAGGCATTCACCGGTTAGCAGCGATCCAGTTCTACAGCGCTTTATCTAGCAACGAAAATCAGCAATTTTTGGTGCTGAAAATTGCCGATTTCCGCTTATCGGCACCGATAATTGGGTATTGGCGCCAATACATACCTAACAGAGGCGCCGGTAACTGAAAATTGGTGCTTTTCAGTGCCAATAAGCCCCAAAAAATTGCCAAGAAAGCCCCGAAAATAGCCAATTTTCGGTTATCATCACACTCTCAGAACGGAACCCCCACCGATAACCAGGGACTGCCTGTATATGAAACTTAGTTTTATCAAGGAAAATGATATTTTAATAATAAAATAAAGTTTGTTCATACTTACCTGGCAGATATATATATAGCTATATTCTCCGAAGGACCGACAGAAATTCAAAAATGGTTAGTAACCATTCCCGCCGCTGGGAGGCGGGTATCAGGAACCATTCCCATTTTCTATTCAGATTTTCTAGTGCCACTGTCTCCTGAGGGGAGGTGGGTGGGCACTATGATTATATATATCTGCCAGGTAAGTATGAACAAACTTTATTTTATTATTAAAATATCATTTTGTTCATGAGACTTACCTGTCAGATATACATATAGCTGAATTCCACCATTGGAGGTGGGAAGAGACAGAATAGGATTTAGGAAAACGAATATATGTAGGCGATTGACACTTTGGTTCCTTACCTGTTAGCATAGCTGACTTTGTGATTACTGTCACCCAAGCCTGCTTCTGCTTTACTAGAGTCTCCAGCAAGGTAGTGATCTATACAGCTGGAGAGTTCTAGATGATCTGTCAACGGGGGCGAGACCACAATGTGACTAGACCATATGACCATACTATGAGGGCAAACGACACTAAAACAACCACCTGACCAAGCCTAGCTACGTCATGATGCCATAACATAAGCTAAGGACTGGGACGTCCACCCCCGGTGGCCGACCCAACAACCATAAAAAAACACCATAACCAAAAAATAAAAAACACTCCTAACCATTTTCTACAGGATAGGATGAGTGTCGCTATCTGCCCCCAAAATCGCATCTGCAGAAACGTAAGGCCCTAGCGCACAGCAATTCTCGTAAGACGTCTTCACGTCAGTAAGGTAGTGCGAGGTTTAACACGGAATTGCTCGCCAAAAGTGGCCCCCAGAATGTCATTGAGAGACATATTCCTCTGGAAAGCCACTGAGGTAGCAATAGCTCTCACTGCGTGAGCCTTGACTTTCAAAAAAGACTCAAGTCACTGTCTTGAACG
The DNA here is from genome assembly GCF_040412425.1 of Macrobrachium rosenbergii. NCBI lineage: Eukaryota > Metazoa > Arthropoda > Malacostraca > Decapoda > Palaemonidae > Macrobrachium > Macrobrachium rosenbergii. The sequence continues at coordinate 66,561,449 of NC_089744.1, read as the reverse complement.
CTCGGAATGTGCGTCTAAAATGGTGCTTCTTAAAAAGAATGCCAGTGCATTCTTAGACAGAGGCAAATCTGGCCTCTTGACAGAGCACCACAGATTGTCCGAAGGACCTCGACTTTCCTGAGTCTTCTGCAAGTAAAATTTGAGAGCCCTGACCGGACACAGGATTCTCTCTGGTTCTTGTCCAAGGATTTCCGTCATACTCTTAATCTCGAAGGTCCTGGGCCAAGGGGTAGACGGGTTCTCGTTTTTTGCAAGAAACATAGGGCTTAGAGAACATACTGCATTATGGCCTCTAAAACCTATATGCTTACTGATAGCCTGAAGTTCACTAACTCTCTTCGCGTCGCCAGAGCAGTTAGGAAAATAGTCTTTCTAGTCACGTCTTTGAAGGTTGCAGAATGTAGAGGCTCGAACCGACTGGACATAAGGAATTTCAGAACTACGCCCAAATTCCAGGAAGGCAGCCTTGGCTGAGCCACCTTAGTGGTTTCGGAAGACCTTAAAAGATCGTGAAGGTCCTTGTTGTCTGTTAGGTCGAGGCCTCTAAGCCTAAAGACCGCTGACAGCATACTTCTATAACCTTTGATGGTAGATACTGCCAGCTTTTGTTCCTTCCTTAAATAAAAAAGGAAGTCGGCTATCTGGGACACAGAGGTCGTGGTTGAGAAATCCCCTTGACCTTACACCATCTCCTGAAGATGGCCCACTTCGATTGGTACACCGCATTGGAGGAGGCTCTCCTGGTGCTGGCGATAGCCCTAGCCACTGGTCTTGAAAACCCTCGCTCTGACCAACTTTTCTTCGATAGTCTGAATGCAGTCAGACTCAGAGCGGGAGGTTTTTGTGGTACCTCTCGAAGTGGGGCTGTCTGAAAAGATCGACTCTCATGGGAAGCGTCCTTGGGAGGTCCACTAGGAATGTCATGACCTCTGTGAACCATTCTGTCGACGGCCAAAAGGGGGCGATTAACGTCCTCCTTGACCCTTCCGAAGCCGCAAACTTCCTGATGACTTCCCCCAAGATCTTGAAGGGGGGAAAGGCATAAAGGTCCAGACCCTTCCAGTCCCAGAGGAGGGCATCTACTGCTACTGCCCCTGGGTCGAGCACGGAGAGCAGTACAGAGGCAGCCTTTTGCGCCCTCGACGTCGCGCCTGAACAGGTCTACCAAGGGGGCGTCCCCAAAGCTTCCAGAGCTCCTGACATACCTCTTCGTGCAGGGTCCACTCGGTCGGAAGAAGTTGTCGCTGCCGACTGAGAAGATCCACGCGTACGTTCTCGACTCCTGCCACGAATCTTGTGAGCAGTGTAATCTGCCGAGAATGGGCCCACAGCAGGATCTCTCTTGCAAGCAAGAACAGGGATCGAGAGTGAGTACCTCCCTGTTTCAAGCAAGAACAGGGATCGAGAGTGAGTACCTCCCTGTTTCTTGAGGTACGCCAGGGCTGTGGTGTTGTCCGAGTTGATCTGAACCACTCGGCCTGAAACCTGATCTTCGAAGAATTGGAGGGCTAACTGAATCGCTCCCAATTCTTTTAGATTGATGTGCCAGGACACCTGTTCCCCTCTCCAGGTGCCTGACACTTCCTCCCCCCCTAGTGTTGCTCCCCATCCCAACGTGGACGCGTCGGAAAACAACACTAGGTCGGGGTTCTGAAGGTAGAGTGAAACCCCTTCTGCCAACTTCATGGGATCGAGCCACCACCTTAGGTGGTCCTTGGCAGAGAGAGAGATCTTGAGAGTCTCCTCTAGGTCCTCCTTGTTTGCCCAGTTCTCCGCAAGGAAAAACTGGAGGGGTCTGAGATGCAGTCTCCCCAGGGAAACAAACTTCTCCAGCGATGAAATGGTCCCCAGCAGACTCATCCATTCCCTCACCTACATGTTTCTTTCCCCAGGAAGGCCGAAACTTTGTCTAAGCAGTGCTGCTGACGTTCCTGGGACGGAAAGGCTCGAAAAGCCACTGAATCCATCCGAATCCCCAGATATACAATGGACTGAGAAGGGATCAGATATGACTTCTCGAAGTTCACCAGAAGTCACAGGGACTTCGTCAACTCCAAAGTCGTATGCAAGTCCTCCAGGCACCTCTCCTCCGACGATGCTCGAATGAGCCAGTCGTCCAAATAGAGCGAGATCCTTATGCCTGCTAGGTGAAGCCATCGCGCCACGTTCCTCATCAGTACCGTGAAGACCATCGGTGCCGTACTTAGTCCGAAGCAAAGAGCTCTGAATTGGTAAACTTGTCCCCCCAAGACAAACCTCAAGTACTTCCTTGACTGATGATGAATGGGGACGTGAAAGTAGGCATCCTGGAGGTCCAGCGAAACCATCCAATCGCCTGGTCTTAAAGCTCCTAATACCGACTGAGACGTCTCCATCCTGAACTTCTCCTTCACTACAAAATGGTTCAATCTGTTGACGTCCAGGACTGGTCTCCACCCTCCCGACTGCTTCGGCACCAGGAAGAGCCGATTGTAGAATCCTGGGGAATCCAATTCCAGGACTTGCTCTATGGCTCTCTTCTCGAGCATCTGGTCGAGCAGATTGAAAAGGATCTGTTGCTTCTCTGGGTGGTAGGAGGGCGACAGATCTCTGGGCGTTGAGCACAGTGGTGGAAACTCGAGGAACGGGATCTTGTAGCCTTTCTCGATGACTCTGAGGGACCAGGAGTCCGTCCCTCTTGCTCTCCAGGCTTTCGCAAACAAAAGAAGCCTGGCTCCTACTGGTGTCTGGAGGTCCGGTACATAATTTCTTGCCCCTAGGATTAGAAGGGGCTCCGCCTCTGGAGATGCCTCTTCCTCGAGGAAACGACTTTGAGGAGGAAGCTCTACCACGAAAGGGCTTCTGCCTCTTAGAAGCTTGTCCTTGAGAGGAAGTGGACGGGACATTTGAACGTCTGGAAGACTGGGCAAGGAGGTCATGAGTAGCCTTCTCCTTAAGGCTGGAGGCGAGATCCTTGATCAAGGACTGGGGAAGAGATGGCTAGATAGAGGGGCATCCAAGTACTGACCAAAAGCAATTTTGCCCTCTGCAAAGGAGAAACTGACTTAGCCATGTAGTTACAATACAAGGCCCTCTTTTTCAAAAGGCCCGAGCAGAAATGAGCAGCCAGTTCATCCGCACCTTCCCTGACGGCCTTGTCCATGCACGCCAACACGCTGGACAGCTCCCCCAGACTGATCGAGTTAGGACTTCAAGTCTTCAAGTCCAAGGCCCCCGAGCACCAATGCAAAAAGTTAAAAACTTCCATCGTGCGGAAAAGTCCTTTGAGGTGATGGTCCGTCTCTGAAAGTGTTCAAGCCACCTTTGCGGAAGAAAGGAGGGCCCTCCTTGGAGCATCGACCAAACTAGCAAAGTCTCCTTGGGAAGAAGAAGGAACTCTGGAACCGATTTCTTCTCCTGTCTCATACCACATTCCCGCCTTTCCGCACCATTTAGATGGAGGCAGGGCAAAGGAAGTCTTGCCTTGTGTCTTCCGATCGTCCATCCAAGAGTTGACCTTCTTAAACGCTCTCTTGGTAGCAAGCGACATCTTCATTTGAAGGAATCCCGGCGATTTTCTCACCTTCGAAGAGGCTAACTGCGAAGGGGGAGAGAGAGGGGCAGAAGGCTGAAACTTATCCGCAAACAAGTCCCTTAGCAGGCTGGCCAAAACCTGGTAGTCCGTAGAAGACGACTTAGGAGGCTGCTCCTGCTCTGCGGACTCCGACTCACTAGACACCTCTCCCTCTTCGACGGGAGCGACAGGAGAGTCTTCCGGAACCTGTGGAAGTCTAAGGCCTTGTGGCCCGATCCGCAAAAGGGACCTCTTCTTCCGCGAATCTAAAGCAGAAAGCTCTGGAGCGTCCCGCAATACTGAGAAAGGAGCGTCCTGCCGAGCATCCTGACGAGCGTCCTGCCGAGAATGCTGCTGAGCGTCCTGTAGAGCGTGCTGAGGAGCGTCCAGTCGAGCGTTGTGCAGAATGTCCTGCCGCGCGTCCATCCGAGCGTCTTGCCGAGTTGCGAGAGGGGCGTCCTGACGAGCATGGGAAACGTCAGGTCCAGCAGCCTGAGGAGCGTCAAGTCGATGCAGAGCGTCACGACGGCGATCCAACGAACGATGAGGGCGATCGGGAGAACTTCGCCAGAGAGGGAGACGAACGAGGAGCAGAGAGGATGACTTCTTCGACCTCTTAACAGGCAGCCTCAAGTCCTTACGGCGCCGACGCGGCTCAGACTCCTTTGCAGCAAGGAGGACGCCAACTGCCGCTGCATGTCAAGCAGAAGTCGCTTAGAAGGAGAAGACTCCCCTCCGGAGAAGGGCTGCTCCTGTGAGAAGACGAGGCGAGGGGACGCCTCTTCCCTTCTCCCAGGGCGACGACAGCTCTTTTCTTGGAGCGACTGGGACGCTCAAAAGCGTCCCTCCTCGGAAGAAGTCCTGGTCCTCTCCTGCGGTGGCAACTCGTCGAACCATTCAGGCGAAGAAACAAGCTCACTCCCGAGAAAGAGGACGTGAACTGCCCCCCTCCTCTCCGGCTTTCTTCCAAGGCGAGAGTCCTTTCCGAGAGCTCGATTTTTTAAGCGGGAGGGCGCCTCGGAGGAAAGCAATTTAAGGATGCGCGCGCGAGCAGCCGATCCTTGGCAGCCTGGGAATCGACAACAGGTCCTGCCGAGAAGGATGCCAGATCGGTGGGGAGTCCCCAGCCCTCTTGCAGCTTTCGACTTGCCCACGCCCTGAGTCCTGGGAGTCCGGCAGAGGTCCAGACCTAGAGGCATTATAGGGCCAATCTGACGCCCTACACAACACTGGGGGATCACTGCACTTCACAACACTTTCTATGGCAAGCACTTTCGACTCCAAGGCACGTATGGAGTTCAAAATCTCCGTCAGGGCATTACCTTTTCCGAGACGTGCCTCAGGATTGAAGGCAACACTACAGGGATAGGTGAAGCAAAGTCCACAGAAGGGTTAACAGGAGACAAAATATTACCCTGACTCCCACCAGCAGACACACTCCTGGAGGAAGACCTCCTGATCCTGTCACGCTCTAACTTGCACACATACGAATCATAAATCTTCCAATCGGCATCAGGCAAAGTCTCACACTCCTTGCAGCGATCATCAAACAAACAAGCATGCCTCTACATCTCATGCATACTGTGTGAGGATCTACCGAAAGCTTCGGTAGCCTCACCTTACACTCATTCACACCACATACCCTGAAACTAGCAGAACTAGATCCAGACATCGTAACCAAAGAAGTCAAAGCCAAAATCAAAACGGTCCACAAAAGCGTATGCCTATCCACAAATCCAAAGTCAAAAAACCAAAAGACAATCAGAATACTCAAGTGGAAAAAAAAGTTTTCGAAATCCAACGACGGAGGTATTGACAACAGGTGTTGACAGTACCGGCGACAGAGAAAATCTGAATAGAAAATGGGAATGGTTCCTGATACCCGCCTCCCAGCGGCGGGAATGGGTACTAACCACCTGGCCCCACTGCGTGTGTCGTAAGTTTTTGAATTTCTGTCGGTCCTTCGGAGAATACAGCTATATATATATCTGACAGGTAAGTCTCATGAACAAATTAATTTTTTCTATTAAAACTCAGGAAATATTAATTGTCCAGTCTTCCTAGACCTCTAAGCAGTAGCTTGTTGAATCTATGCATAGTGACCAATTTTCACTACTAGAAGCACTCACAGACCTAAATATGTACTTGGAAAGGTAGAAAAGGAGTCTCTTCTATTGTGTTTGGAGATGACTGGTCCCATGAGGAGGGTTAGCATTAAGTAATGGGTTTGAATGCAGAAAAAATTAATTCTAGCCTAAAATTTAGATTTTATAACATTGCAAAACTGAAACTGTTGTGAGTCCAACTTCAGAGCACTTCCTTCTCTGCATTTTGAGGGTTTTATTGACTTAAAATTCTTTTCACAAGGTAGGCATTGTACTTGCAGGGCTAGGCTAGGGTCTGGAGTAAACTTAAATGTGCATTGGGTCAGTCATGTATACTGTATTAACCAATTTCTTCCCACATTCAACATACCTTAAGGCTATAATGGATCTACTGAGAAGTAGATACACCAATGATATCAAAATGCATGTAAAAACAATAATGTACTGCATATATATAATATATATATATATATATATATATATAGGCATATATATATATATATATATATATATATATATATATATATATATATATATATATATATATATATATATATATATATATATGCATATATATATATATATATATATATATGCATATATATATATATATATATATATATATATATATATATATATCTTATATATATATATATATATATATATATATTAACTTTATCACATACACAATTGTTCTGTGCATTAGTAGAATTACTAAAAGGACCTCATTCAAACTGGATGGTATTTTAATGGAGTTTTTATTCAAAAAGTTACAAGCTTTCTTGGACAAAACAGTCCACATTATCAAGTATCCGTACAATGAGCAAACGCATAGTCCGGCTGTATTTATATCTGTGTGCTGGGTACTTTTAATCCTATGATCGCCTAGCTCTTCCTGTGTGACCTCCACCCTCTCTTGACCTTGGTCTTTCTCTGATCCCTGGTTCCAGATGTCCTTTTTCCGTGCGTTCTCTTGCGTTTTCATTTTCCTTGCTACTGTGGAGTATATGATTTTTCTAGATATGCTGTCTTCAAAGCCGTTTCGGTGTTCCCTGCCATCGTGTTGTTGCGCAAGTTATGAAGCGTTCTCTACAACCAGTCTAGATGTTTTGTTGGTGTTCCTGTACAGAAAACTCATATTTTCCCAGTCTATTATGTGATCATTTTCCCAACAGTGTTTGGCAACTGCCGACGCCTGATTATAATGCCTTATGTTCTGCAGATGTTGTTAAATTCGTTCTTTACATGATTTGCCAGTTTCGCCATAGTACCCTTCTTCACAGTCTAGACACGCTGCCATATAAACCCCCTCTAATCTCTTCCCCCTCTACCGACTTTTGTTTCTAACTATTTTATTCCTAATGGTGTTTTGTAGCTGCCTATCAATTTGAAATTATTTAGCTTCCTGTTGATGGGTGCAACAGAGTTGTTGTCCGGAACTGTAATTATTTTCTTTCCTACCAAATGTTCCTTTTCAATCCTTTCCTCTCCCCAAAATAGTTTTTCCTTGCTTTGATATGTGCCCACTCCCACCAATACTTAGGGTAGCCTAATCTCCTAAAACTCTCCCTCAGGTAATCCAACTCTTAAGTCTAAAAATTCGGGACTGCAAATCCTATAAGCCCTGATGGCCAACCCTGTCATTAATCCTATTTTTATTTCTTTCCTATGACTGGAGAACCTATGTATGTATGAATTGGTGTGTGTCTTCTTCCTATATACCTTGAATTTTAAATTCTCCCTACCCTCTTGACCTAGGACATCCAAGAAAGGAATTTCTCCTTCCTTCTCTTCTTCTAATGTGAACTTGATGTGTTCATTTAGTTTATTTATGTTTTCTAAAAACTTGTGTAGATCTTCCCTTTCTCCTTGTAAATGATCAAGATGTCATCAAGTTATCTTACCCATTTTACGATATTTAAGTTCCTTTATTTACTTAAGAGACCTCTTCCTTTTCAAACCATTCCATAAAGATATTGGCTAGAATTGGTGAAAGACTTGAACCCATGCGGCTTTCAAATTTTTTTGTATATAATGGTTTTCGCCCCACTTGAAAACATTAACGCTGAGGGCCGCTGTTAGCATTTTTATTAAAACGTCATGATCTATGTCGCATGAATAGACCCCCTCCTCCATATTCTTTTTTTATTATTTCCATAGTCGTCTTTACTGGGTACGTTAGTGAACAGGGAAGTTACATCCAAACTTGCAAATTTGCAGTCTTTTACGTTAATTTTGGATAATTCGTCTATCAGGTTCATGTTATGTTTTAAATGCCCTTCGATACTAAGCCTACCCATTTTCCCATTATGTTGGAAAGAAATTTCTCCAGCCTCCTCTGCGGTGATCTCGTCGATGCCACGATCGGTATATAGGAAGAAGACACACACCAATTCATACATAAAATAGGTTCTCCAGTCATAGGAAAGAAATAAAAATAGGATTAATGACAGGGTTGGCCATCAGGGCTTATAGGATTTGCAGTATGAATTTTTAGACGAAGAGTTGATTACCTGAGGGAGAGTTTTAGGAGATTAGGCTACCCTAAGTATTGGTCACACTACATATCAAAGCAAGCTCCAAAAACTATTTTGGGAGAGGGAAAGGATTGAAAAGGAACATTCACAGGAAAGAAAATAATTACAGTTCCGGACAACAACTCTATTGCACCCATCAACAGGAAGCTAAATAATTTCAAATTGATAGGCAGCTACAAAAAACACCATTAGGAATAAAATAGTTAGAAACAAAAAGTCGGTAGAGGGGGAAGAGATTAGAGGGGGTTTATATGGCAGCGTGTCTAGACTGTGAAGAAGGGTACTATGGCGAAACTGGCAAATCATGTAAAGAGCGAAGCAAACAACATCTGCAGAACATAAGGCATTATAATCAGACGTCAAGGCAGTTGCCAAACACTGTTGGGAAAATGATCACAGAATAGACTGGGAAAATATGAGTTTTCTGTACAGGAACACCAACAAAACATCTAGACTGGTTGTAGAGAACGCCTTCATAACTTGCGCCAACAACACGATGGCAGGGAACACCGGAAACGGCTTTGAAGACAGCATATCTAGAAAAATCATATACTCCACAGTAGCAAGGAAACGAAGAAAAATTTAAGAGAACGCACGGAAAACGGACATCTGGAACCAGGGATCAGAGAAAGACCAAGGTCAAGAGAGGGTGGAGGTCACACAGGAAGAGCTAGGCGATCATAGGATTAAAAGTACCCAGCACACAGATATAAATACAGCCGTTTTATGGCGTTTGCTCATTGTACGGATACTTGATAATGTGGACTGTTTGTCCAAGAAAGCTTGTAACGATTTTTGAATAAAAACTCCATTAAATACCATCCAGTTTGAATGAGGTCCTTAGTTTTATATATATATATATATATATATATATATATATATATATATATATATATATATATATATATATATATATATATATATATATATATATATATATATATATGCCATGTTAGGTATGGGAGAACTTAAAATGATCTACTGTAAAATATAATAATAATATCCGAGTGGATCTTGTTTGTCCTCCCCCAGGTGACATGACACAGCCACTCATCCCCTGCAAACCAGTTGTCCACCCCAGGTGGGGGTGGGGTAGATAAGGGAATGGGAGGGTAAGGGAGACATCCACCCTCCTCCTGCACACCTGTTGTCTGCCCCAGGTGGGGACAGGGTAGGTAGGGGATCAGGAGGGTAGGGGAGACAGCAGCGCCAAGTTTCAGCACGAGCAGTGCGTGCCAACAAGCTCGTGTGTAAATAATGTACAGTATTATTAAAAACCATTTAATAAAAATTATATACAGCTTGAAGTGCATAAAACTATAAAATATACAAGCAAATATCAAAAGCATATTCCAAACACCATTTGTCTGTTTACACAGTTTCATGTTGCCATAATGGGGTCTCCATACTGGCATCTAAACATAATCATAACAAAAAAAAAAGTTAGAGCAGGGTATGGCAAAACAAACCATTTCTGATGTCATAAAATAAAAAAAATATAGAAAATGAAAAGCTCAGTCAGTTAGCAAACAAGTAAGCAAATTGGCAGTTTTCGCAGTGCAAGTGAAGTTAATATGGTTTACAAAAGACGTGAAGTTTGATCAAGCTTCTTTCATGTGGTTTATGCAGCAAAAGGTGTCAAGTGCAGTATGGTGAAATAAAAAAATGTCAAAAATCAGAGAACAAAAATAAAAGCTTCATATGCCAGGTGATGTAATATCAACAATTTCAGTGGTGCAAATGGTCAAAATGAAAAGTAAGGCTTTATGAAAGATGTTATGAGGACTGAGCTTAAGACTACCATCAATGCCTTTTCCAAGGGCATGGGAGTTGCATTGTTCAAAGACTTAGATGGAATGGAATGGTATATAAAATTTAGGCCAAGGTCAAGTGCTGGGACCTATGAGGTTATTCAGCACTGACAGGGAAATTAAGGTAAAAAGGCATTAAAGGTATAACAGGAGGAAAACTTCGTAGTTGCAATATGACACAACTGGTAGGAGTGGCTAGAAAATATGATGAAAGAAAAAGAATATGAATAGATCTACAGTACAAGGAATGGAAGGGGCTACCAAAAGTGGCCGAAGGGATGCTGCAAAGAACCAAAAGTAAGTCTACTGTGCACGGTGCAAAGTGCACTGATGGCACTACCCCCTCTATGGGGTTAGATGGATAGGTTCGGCTATTCGGCCTAAGAATCATACTTGAGACAAATAAACCAGCTCTTTGATGGAAGATATTGAGCCTTTTTGGGGAAATGCTCTGAAATTAAAGAAAGAAAACATTCCTAATCATATTTATAACTTTGAAGAGAATGATATTTTTTGAAGGGCACTACAATGTAACAAACATTCAACCTAACCAATTGTTGGATAAGCAATGGAACTGGAATAAAATTAGGAAATTCAGGCTATAAAATCAAGTGCTTGGGCACTTTGTCTTAGTATGAGCCAGTGCCAAAGGTACCAACAAGTCAAAGCCAGTTAGTAAATGAGAAATCTGCAAGACCTAGAGCAAGAAAGAATGTACATTTGAAATGCATTGCCATAATTACTCTTCACAAAAGCTTGTTTAAACAAGATATAAAGTTCCTAACAAGTACATACTCTAAAGATTTGCTATAACTGAAGTCCATTTTCTAGTAGGCATAAAACATAATACGTGCTAACCATGGATCAGGGTGTGATTCATGCAAGTTATGTTTTAGACAAATTTTTAGCGTGGTGGTCATCTCTGAAAAGCTAGAGGAGGAAGAAGAAATCTGGGCCCCATGAACATGCACTAATTTGAAAATCTATCGTTTTCGAGTGGACTGAGCTGCCTGAAAAGAAATTATAATAATGTCAACTAATGCCTGGCCCTTACGTCTGACAGACCATGATGCTGAGGTCAATGACTCTGAAGTATAAGAGACACAGGATCATATTCAGCTTCTTCCAAATGTTGGGGAAAAAGGAGTGACTGACTGATGTTCTTGAGTACTTCAATCAAGACAATAGATATCTTGGTTATGAAATGTTGAGCTCTCAAGGAATTTGCACCAGTTTTATCTCAAAAGCAAGTTGTGATGCCAAAGATGTGTACACATCATCATTAATAACAATGCATCAACTGGCTGATCTTAATCTATGGGTCACTGGTGTAAAGGTATAAGAATACTCCCTGTATCCTCAAATTGAGAGTTTAAATAATTCAGTCTGTATAAAGCCTTCTTTCAGTCATCAATTCAATTACCAGATTTTTCAAGTAAAAAAATGACTTACAGTCTGAGCTTCCTGTTCCTTCAAACACAGATGCCTCCATTCTTGTTTTTCTGTCAACAGCAAAGTCCTCTTATGCTAAGCAAGCTTTGCACTGTGTTGTTATATCATGTAGAAGGCTAATTCAGAGAGTAACATCCAAAAATCACAGAGAGAGAGAAATGTCAGGGTTCATCACTTTACAAAATACATTGTTGTAATGGCTGGTAGTACTACTATTCACAACCTCAGCTGGTAGTCTGTCCCAAAATAAGGTTGTCTTATATATATATATATATATATATATATATATATATATATATATATATATATATATATATATATATATATATATATATATATATATATATATATATATATAAATGTCTTTTCCTGTAATACCACAGTGTACTATGAATATGATTATTTATCTTGATACCATACATTTGGGGCAACTTGTTTTCTGTCACAGTTCACAAAAAAAATATATATTCTCAGCTTTAAAGTGTTTTATATGGCCTTCTTATATTCATATATATATATATATATATATATATATATGTATATATTATATATATATATATATATATATATATATATTATATAATATTATATATATATATATATATATATATATATATATATATATATATATATATATATATATATATATATATGATATATATGTAATATATATATATATATATATATATATATAGATATTATATATATTAGCTTAGGGGGTCATATATCGATGTATATATACTGTTATGATATATATATATATATATGATATATATATATGCATAGGTATATATATATATATATATATATATATATATATATAAAAATTTCTGACTATAGGTTCAAGGTAAGGTCTCAGGTGGTAAAGCAGGCAGTTACCCACTGGGTAAATTTCTTGTTTTTCTGAAAACTGAGAGACCTGGGTTCTGGAGGAAATGAGTCAGAAATTTAAAGGTTCCAGTAACGTGATTGTGTGTTGATGATTTCTATATATATATATATATATATATATATATATATATATATATATATATATATATATATATATATATATATATATATATATATATAATATATATATATATATATATATATATATACATATATATATAATTATATTATATATATATATAAATTATATATATAAGGATGCAAGAGTAAAACAAGCTGTTAGATTTTTACAAACAGATAGTTTTGTACTGGCATTTGTAGTAATTACATATTTCCACTAAGTATGTTTTTGTTTTTTGAATGAATGTTGTTTACATACTTAAATGGCTTGTTGACTCATTTTATTTTATTGTTATCTGTGACCCATATTGCTTTCTTTGTATATGTTATTCTCTAAACTCTGTTCAGTACCCTGAAGATGACTTTGGAATAAAAGTTGAAAAGTCTTGTACCAATTCCTTTCATTTTCATGAGGACTTATTATATACTTCATCCACGGGACCATTGTGACAGAAATTACAAGATATAATATATGTGTGTGTGTGTATATATATATATATATATATATATATATATATATATATATATATATATATATATATATATATATATATATATAAATATATATATATATATATATATATATATATATATGTTCCCAACTACTTTTTTTAATGTCTCTCTATCGCTAAATTGTAAGTTGTCAGAGGAAAACGAACAAATGTGCATCCTCATCACAGAATGCACCCACTTGCATACACAGCAGTTTATTTTCAAGTAACTTTCCTTTACACCGAGTATTAGATGAGGATTTCCAGTCTTCGAAATAAAATGGTCAAAAGCAAAGCTTCACTTTACATATACAGTAAAATCTTCCTGCCACAAGAAATGGTGACACAGCACAAGTATAGAAAAGATTATTCGAGCTGAACCTTCACCGTAGAAATTACCTGTATTCTCTTTATATCTGCACTTTAACACATCCTTGTGGTAAATTTCTGAAAACTGAATCTGAGATTCTGTAGGTCTGATGACAGACAAACATTAGAGTCATTGTCCTTTCTATAAAATGCTACCAAATTACAGTCAAACCAAAATGCCTATGAGTATGTAGTTTGTTGTAGACGTTGCCACCTTTCCCAATTTGATTCATAAAACCTTGACCAAAGTTGAGGTATCATGTAGATGTGGCAGTTAATGTTGCCACATCTTCCCAATACTAGGTCAGAAAGGGTCAAAAGCTTGACACTACTGTTCCACATATTTAATTGTGAAGGCATAAAATGAGCAAAAGAACTGAAATTTGATGACGAATAAAGGATGATTTAATGTAAAAAAAAATTACAATAAGTGCAGAATTGAAATATATTAAATTGTCTTCCTCACAGGGTAAGACAGGGATGATTTAGTTTCTAGTCACCTAAAATGAATTATTTATATGGCCAAAATCTAGTCCACACTCACTTATCAAAATGAATGATATAATGGGATGTACAGAAAATAGTATTATTGACTCCTCTTGTGATTATAGATTGTAGATCAAGTCAGCCTTGTTCCGAAATGGTCTCTTGCTTCTGGGCAGCCCATGAGAGGGATAAGTAAGATTTTATGACCGGATTAAAGAACCCAGAATTGAAGGAGGCAGAATAACTGTAGTCGGATTATAAGTCAGGAAGAAGTTTGGCAACGTAGATAATGACAGCCATGTTCGTAGTCATTTTGGTTTACTACAAAATCTTCCCCAAGGCCAACAGAGGACTCCAAAAAGAATTATAACACACATCTTTTAACACCAGACTGAGGCAATGTCTCCTGACAATGCCTCATGAATACGGGGTATTTAGTAGCATTTTCAACATTACAGTCATGTAAAGAGTAGGGTAACAAATGTCTAAGCATAAGCATTTATAAGGGTAAGGTAGGTACATCATTTTAGTAAAACAAAGTGTTTGACATTTTTCATTCGTAACACCACTTTAAAGTATAACTGGTTTGGTTAATCCAGGTTATTAAGCATGTTGCCATAACCAGTCAAATAATTCCAGATTATCATATTTCCACTATATACACACTAACTGTATATTTCCTTCAATATCAACACCCATAGTATATCCATAAGCCAGAAACTGGTGCCTAAAATTGTTTGAAAGTCATAGTGCATAATGGCCTGGCACAATACTCAAGTCACTTATAAGATACCTGATCCCATTTACTTTTGACTGCAAGTAGTCTTCAACTGACTGGTGTTGTTGTTGTTGTTGTGGTTCCCCAGACTCTGTTATGCCAGGAAGCCTGCACCGCGCAAGAAGGACACCACGCTTACTGGATCTGACCATAACTGTGTGGTAGTGGGGATGTTGTGTTGTTGTCTAAGGGCTGCCAAGTTAGGGCAATCTACTAAGAGATGTGTAATTGTGTGGGGACTAACTTGGCAGAGTGGACATATGTCTGTTTGGGTGTTGTCTATGCGGTGTTTGTAGGTGTTTAGTGATTGGTGATGACCACAGCGAGAAGTCGAGTCAGGTGTACTCTCTCCAATCTTGAGAGCTGTGTTTCTGTGCTGCTTATGTTGGGTGGGGGTGCAGTATTTTGTTGTTGGGAAGGTTATTAAGTGCTTGTCTGGTGAGGTGAGTATGGATGTGCTTTTGTTTTTGTGTGCTGTTTGTGGGTGGTGGTATAGAATTCAAGATATTTGTATAGTGTCTGTGTGGTGTATTCGCTATTTGCCTGTGTGTTGGAGGGTGGTCGTGAAGGTAATAGCATGGGCTGTTTGTGTTGTTTATGACCAATGCCAAGAATTGTGTGCCTCTCATGTCTAAGTGTTGCCTGATGGTGAGAATCTTGGTTTCAGCGTGTAAGTGTTCTGTTGGTGTGGATTGTGTACTGCCAAGGATGATTCTCAGAGCTGTGTTTTGTATCATTTGTAGTTTGTTTAGTTGTGTGTTGGATATGGCAGGGTGCCAGGCTGGGCTGGCGTAGTTTATTATGGAGTGGATGTATTGTTTGTATACTGTGATGAGCGTTTCTTTTTGTTGTCCAAATGTTGTGCCTGGTGTCTTTGATAACAGTCACCACAGCCTTATACAGTACTGTTTTATTTGCTTTTAATCACTGATTAATGAGAAAACACCAACCCATGGCTATATAATCATCCTGCCTATAGTAATCAACAGTGGTAAAATTTTCAAACACTCTCTACATGGGAACTAAAACAATTAGTTAAACAATACTGTCTTCAGCACATAATCATCCAGTCTTATTCATAAAAAGGTAGTGATCATCTGATAAAAGGTAAAACCTGACTCCCATGAACCCATGGGCATTCCTGACTGATCCTGTGGCATCCTCATGTTCCATTTCCTTCACAGTTTTCTCCAATTTCTATCAGAAACTTACTTAACTGTTGTCAAGATACAGATCCTCACACTGATATTAAGGGGAGCGCACTCTTCGATTTTTGATGAATATTTTTGAAGTTTAAAAAAAATGGTTAAATGGCCGTAAGACATGAGCAACACCTTCGTTATCACGTGACCAAAGCATTTTTTCGAAATATTAAAATTGATGGGCTTTGGGCGTCCGGCCCCCACACGGTGAGGTAGGGCTGACGTTTGGCTCCTAATGACTATTGTCATTTTTTCCTTTATTCGCCTAATTTATTAATTATTTTGATTTTTATATCACCTTATCTCCTACGTCTGGCAACAACAATGGCTTGTTCCTTGGTGAATGCGTGGTCTAAGAGACACTGAGAATGTGAGACAGGGTGCCGAGTCAGTTGCCCTCGAACGTTGAAAGTGGGTGGCGGGCAACTTTTTACTCTGAGCAATTTTTTCGCTATTTGCGGTGTTTTTTGCCATTTTTTTTTTTTACATCCAGTAACTCTAAATACAATCTATATACTTTCACCTTCAAAAATACGCTCACAGTTTATAAAATGAATAAAGGATGATGAAAAGAGAGTATATGATAACAAGTTAATTATATCTAGATCTCAGTTAGATAGAATAGTGTTGGGTATTAGATGCAAGGTAGGAAATTGCAGGGGTAAAGTTCAGGTCGAAGTCTCTCCCAATAGATGGGATACTGATATTTTAATGAAGTGCCAATCGTGTAGGTTTACGGTTAGTGCCCCAGCAAAGCAAATTAGCAATGGAAAATCTCAGCACCATCAATTGAGTGAGGTAAATATTGAGGAAATTGAAAACAACTTCGGCTGTGAGAAATTCAACTTACTAACACATCTGTTTGGCACAAGTGAAAGTATAGAGGAAGTTCTTCATTCGAGAGACAAAAAGGCTTGAAAATCAAACTCCAAAGACCAAAAAGACCAAACAAGTGAAAAAAACGACTGAAAATGAGTCAAGAGTATCAGCCTGGTAGCTACTAAACTTTTAGTTTCTTAGTTTCAAACCAGGCAACAATGAGTCAGGTGGTACTTGATGATACCCTCGCCTCGAGCGAATAATACCCCTTTTTATAGAGGGGGCGGGGTGACCTGGAGCTAGAAATCAACCAAAATAATGCTCAAGATAAGTTTTTTCCACGCGTGCCAAAAAAAAAAACACTTGCTGATCTTTACGGTCGTTTTTCTCAGTTCTCATTTTTTTGCACTTCAAATGCGAACTACATTTTTATTTTTAAGCCAATTTTAAAGTTAAATATACCATTGGAAAGAGGAAAGAAAGACGAATATTTGTTTGGGGCTAGATTTTTTCTCAGGTTAACGAGGAACCCGTGATAATCAAATTATACAAATTTGGGGGGGGGAAAATCCCCCCTCGCCCCATCCAAAAGAAAAGGAAAAGTAGAAAAACTCTTCCCATTATTTTTTTCATACTATGATATACTTTCTGTGTATGAAGCCACATTGTGATAGCTCTAAAAATGAAGGAGGTGAATCATTTTTAATTTTTTTATTTTTTTATTTTTTTAATAAAATCCAAAATAACCATCCGATCACTCTCAAATTTTTTCTGGAACATCACCTTATATATATGTATAACACATAACAATTTCATAAAAATCGGGGCATTATTTCTATGCAAGCGTGCGCTCCCCTTAACTGTCATTTGTGTTCTACAGATAATCATGGACTTTTAAAACTGACCAACTTCATATCACTGACACATATCTACAGATACCTTTCTAGAACAGCCAAAAGCCAGGACTGAATATTCACAAACAGTTCTCATCAATCACACTGACAATGTCAATTATGTCACATTGAATAGTCAAACAGTGTAAACCACAAGTCTTGTTGAAGTTGATATCACCAATTTTCTCTCAACATGCTATAGCTGAGGTGCCTGATCATCCAGTATTATAATCAACAAGCCTTTTTGGTCTTTAGTTCATTGCTGAGTTATCACAGATCCACTAATTACTGTTATCACACAGTGCCATTAAACCCTCTTAAGCCAAACTTTGTCTCAGCACTGTCACCTAACATCCAGCTGTTAATGATATTTCCTTATTACATGATCGATAATGAAGATATTGTCAGTCTCTCAAAGCCCCAACTACTGAGACAACTGACTGTCCCTACTCAGTAACTGAGTGCTTACACTTGTCTGTTCATTATCAAATAATAACTCCCCTTCCAATTGCATGATAGTGTTTCATCCTCATCTACAATGTCACCACTAGCCCTGATGACATAAAAGAACTATCAACTTTATGATCCCTGCAGATATACACCAAGGATGATGATGCCACTGTCAACCCTACACTAAGAATCATGTCTCTCACTGAAATATTAAGCACAAAGCTATATTGCTATTGGGAGGCCTATGGCAACTCAGATGAGCCAAATAGTGACTGATATCCATACAACTTGCAGGGAGTTATCCACATGATTACCAAAACTGAATTAGTCTGTATTCAGCACATAATGGATTCAGGTGGCCTCAGGTTAGCACACTAATGGATGAATTGATCCTTTTAGTGTCTAACAACAAACATTAAAAATATTCACTGTTAAAGAACAGCAGCCAACAGACATAATTACCAAGACTGCTTGCTGTCTAAGCACAGCAATCCTTAATTGGTTACTTTCATTCATCCTACCTTTTGACCCATCCTTAATTGGTTACTTTCATTCATCCTACCTTTTGACCACTTAAAGTGTAGATCCAACCCAGTAAGAATTCCTCTCACCATATGAATGTAACACTTCACAATATATGCATACGTATTACTTTCAGGGTAGTAGGCTTAACACCTCTATAGGACATTTGAAAAATACCATAAAAAGGGAGGATTATGAAAAAACTGAAGTAAAACCAAAACAATCAAGTACCATTAAAAAAAAAGAGAAGTAACTGCACACAAAACCAAACTGCACTCTGCAAGAACACCCGACTTAAATCAAGAAAATGAAGTTTTCTCCTTGGGCACTGACTCACCCTAGTGTACATACACTTCCTGCAAGCAGTCACACCTCCTGCTAAATATACAGACAGACAATTTCCAATTGTTATTCACCAATATTAGCCTTATATTTCCCACCTACTGTCATTCAGAAATGCAGTTGTAATGAATTATAAGTAACAATTATGAATTGTAATTTTTCTAATTTCTGTAAATTAAATTAACTTTTTAATACAAACCAATTAACTAAAAAGTGCCTTCTGCTTGTTGTGAAATGCTCCCAAACATGCCTTCTGTGAAGAAAAAAAATGTCAGTCTCTGATATGTGAGTAGTGTACCTGCATCACAAGGACTGGTAAGTCTCGGCTGACAACTCAGCACAGATGAAAGCAATTAAGTTATGGATTTGTATTAGATATTTATATTATTCTGCTTTATCATAAAGATTAATTTTTTTTTTCATTGTAAACCCATAACTTATAGTACCAAATGGAGGGGATGTATATGCCCTCAAATCGAACAAATGCATCCCCATTCCAGGCTTCCGAATCTGGTAGGGCTACACAATATACTAGCAACCTCTTGTTTCTGCTGATGGCAAATAAATCCATCCTCATGGCTCCCTAGAGCTGCCACAGTGACTTGTAAATATCAAGATAGACTAACCATTCCATGGACAGAACATGATCCTTCAAGCTGAGGCTGTCTGCTACAACACTACTTTTCTAGGGCAAATCTTTGAAACTATTCATTCCATGTTCCTTGGCACACAAGAAAAGTCCTGTGGCCAGATGACATTAAATTTCTGAACTCATGCTTCCTTGAGGTTTTCAGCAAGAAACTTGAACTTATAATCCCCCTGTACCACAATATTACCCAAAAGAAAACAGCTCTATCAGAACACACTACAGCAAACTAAACAGGTAAAAATACCAAGATGATGAGCGATGATCATACAAAAGATGGAACTGATAACAAAAGGATAAGGAAGTTCTTGACATATCTCTGACTATGCTGGGTTAACAGCTGAGACTTACCAGACCTTACAGCCCAAGAACACTACTAACCAATCAGAAACTAGCATTCTTCTAATTCACTATGAGAACGTTTGTCTCGGAGAACTTTTGTAACAAGCAACGTGGCACTAAAAGTTACAGGTTTGTTGCTATAAAAATTAAAGAATATCATATACAACTAAAAATATATAGGTTGGGATTTTTACTAAACACTTCATGTAAAACATAAAGGCAGATAAGTGTTTACATTAAGTACAGTGCACTGTATTTTGGTACTAAACAGAGGTCTTTTAATGTGGATGACCACTAGCAAATACAAACAGAGCATGGTGTTGTAGGATTTCCCCAAATTTCCAAGATTTAGGTAAGACTATTGAAGATACCAGTTACTTAACAGTACAGTACTGGTTATGTCAAATGCCAATACCGTACTGTATAGCCTGTGAAAATGTAAGCATTGTAACTAGGATATAAGGAACGAGCAAAATAATAAACTAAATCGGTGAAGTATTGTAATTTACAAAAGGTTGGTGTAGGTTACATCAGTGGAACAAGGTCATTCATCAATAAAGCTGGTTGCCAACACTTACAGGTTACATGAATAAGGCTTTATATTAATGAACTGTAGTCAATATTAAACACATTACATTAAAAACCAGTATAAATGCTCAACATATGAAAGAACATCATATTAATTGCACCCTTCATTACCTGTTTGACCCACTAAGAAAAAAGAAGCACCAGCATCACTAGCGTTCAGATGAGACCTTGGCCCAGCACTGGTAACTTTTGCTTAATGAACATCTCCATTTGAGATCTCAGGGCAAATTGTGATTTGCATAAACTATTTACCTCGTTCCTAAATGCTGCTAAGCACAAAATATATTTAGAATGTATTTATTAACACCTATACTAAGTGACTCACAATTTAGCTCTAGATATTTCCAAAAAACTTCACAGAAACCAAAGAAAACTGAACCATTGTAATTTTCATAATTTACTGAAAAATAATAAAGGCTTTCCCTCAAGTCCAATTACTCATGTTCTTAAAACAGCATAAACAAAGGGAAAGAACACTGACCTGTCTACCATGTTCATCAACTCCAGTCTCTTTCTCCAGTGTTATTGGAATACTTAAGCACTCCATGGCAGTGCCTGGTTCATGTGAAAAGGCTGTAGTCATCTTTAAGTGTATCTAAGAAGAATGGATGATGCAGAAGACCACCTTCTCTGATAAGGGATGTTGTCTGTGTCCTGAAGCACAAGAGAAAACAAACGTTAAAACTGAAAAATCTGACTATAATGTACACACTTCACAGTTTCTGACTGAAAAATCATTTTGTGATATTTTCTACATCTGTCTTAAATCTAATACTGCACATGTATACTTCAAATAATACAGGCGAAGGAGACAAGCAAACCCTAACTCCTAAAGGATATACATATTTTTTTCTAATAAAAAAATAAAATTAATTCCTTTTGCTATGAACCCATCAATTTACAACAGCCTTTGGTTATGTCAATACCTTTTCTGGGCACACTCCAGAAAACGATTCCCACCTTCATATCCATGCTCAAAAGTGCACATACCAGCAGGAAAATGATTATTCTAAATGTGTCTGCTATAAGGAAAAGATCTACTGATTTTGCTCTCCAAAACTTTTCCAGTTCATGTCTTCCCTTAGCAAATGTTGCCATCTTTTCATCCAATCAACTCTTAATGCCTTTTTTCCTTGTCTTGTGGTAATTGTAGTTTTATAAAATTTTCATAATTATCATAATACTGAGCTAAATCAGTATTATAAATGTTGACTAATTCTGACTGCCAGACACATCTTTCTATGAAACCAATGACTCTTACCTTATTCTCAACAAAAGTCATCTTTGTCATCATAAATACTGTACTGTACTCCAAATCACTGCTGCCAACTATAAGTCTTCGGGTTTCAACAGCTGTTCTGTCCATCTACTATTAGCTATTTAGAATGTTAGGCTATGTTTTATTAATTTCAGCTTAGTGATTCTTCCTTCTTGGATGCTAAGAAAGGTACTTAATTTTGTACTTTACAAAGTGTCATTGTGCTAACAACTTTGCTCAAATTTATATTCTGTAATTTTTACCAATTTACATATGGTAGTGGTTTTAATTATTTACATTATATAGTAGCAGCTCCAGGTTTCGGGTAACCTTTTCTTAAAGCTGCTCAAGTTAAAGCTGCTTGGGGGAAATAATGAATGAGTTACAATTTCAAAGATCCTGCACCAGTCATCCAGTAATCTACTAGAGACATTCAGATATTCATTATTACTGCAGTCATTAATATTAATAAACTTTACTACACATAACTACAGTGGTTATTATACAATGTTCTGTTTCAGTTCATACACATACACAAAACTGTAGCAGTACATAATAAAAGTTAAGTAATGCTTAGGAAACTGAGACAGAAGTAACACCTAATTTGAGATATGGTTAAATTATTACCTAATTTTAATATAACATTTAGCCACAAGAATAATGTTTTAATTGCAAATTAAATGAACCATGGCTAGTTAAATTTAAAAAGCTAACGTGCAACCTATGGTATGTAAACAAAATGTTGTATTTCAGTCACTACTCCAACAATGGCATATATTTTAATGAGTTTTCCTGTAGAGTTTCCAACATTTTGCTCTGTTACAAAAATCTTTGGAAATTACCAATGGTGGACAGGATTTCTCAGGTGTTTTGTAATAATTCTTACCTTGTTTACACTGTGATGCTACATGCAGTGATTGCTATCCATCTCATCTCATCCTTTTCAGTTGCCCTTCCCATTCATAGTTTAGTGCAACTTGAAACATCACTACACAGTTGTTCTAAAGCATTCTTTGCATTTATTATGTTACAGCCTATGGCTTGATCGTTTGGTTAAAGGGTGGTAACATGAAACTTCAATTTCACTTGGACAATAGGCCTAAGTTATTCTTTAAGCACAGTAGTGAACTGTAGTTATTATTTCTTTGTCCCTGAGGCTAAGAACTAGTGTACTCTATTCATGGTCATGAAGTGAGTAATTTAACAGTTTTCAACTAGCCTAATGCTAAGCCTATGGCATTCACTCTACATGCTGAAATCCATTTATGGTTTAACAATACCATTTGATCTGACTCTGACGAACCAGATATTCTTTCAATAGTAAATGCATATTTAAACCATATCAACTCACTTCTAATGCAGCTGGGGGAACCCAAATGAGAAGCCCAATCTTTAGGTTGGTCAGGGCGGGTATTAAGATCACTTAACTGGCATCTGACATGAGGTTAGGTTACTATATCGCTTAGTTCCATATTCTGGCATATTTTCTGTCATTCTCCTATGCTAAAAACCCATCTTTACCAATGAGGGTCCCTCATTACCGTTGGGCGCGACAGGGTCTACGGAAATTGTAGTGGGTTAACAAGTGTTTCCGAAGGAGAGATTATATTCGTCACAACACATCAAATCTACCACAAAACCTGCATTCCGCCAGTTTTTGAATGAACGGAACTGTGTAAACTGGCCAGTGACCCAACCTAATCTATTTCCCAGGTTATTCTAGCTACATACCTTCGGTAAAGCGTAAACCTCTCTGGGACTGGTGGGTTTACCTTACTCGAGATAAGAACTAGCCTTAGCCCAGGTGTTACTCAACTTGTTAATGGACAATATGATATACACATAAACATACGCTAAAGAATTATACAGTCTTACTAATAAATAACTATTTCAGAGAGACATACTATTATGAGGACACCAGCGGCAGGACCTCTTCAGCTGTCAGTGTACGGAATCAGCGAGTCGACAAACAAGTTGTATACTACAGGTCTTGTACTTAATATATCACATGTCCATACCAACTCATGTTCTTGATCATTTTTAAAGTATATAGATGCAGTAAGATGAATTTCAAGGTTCAGTCGATAATAAAAATATAAATGGAGGTATTAATAACGATAGAAATGGATTTATACACCATGAATATAATGAATTGACCAAAGATAAGACGAGCTACTTTTCGTATTTTCCAAGCATATATCAAAATGTCCACA